>NC_060140.1:110781238-111087413 GCF_021461385.2 Schistocerca piceifrons
CACCACATTTCGAAAGCTTCTATTCTCTTCTTGTCCAAACTGGTTATCGTCCATGTTTCACTTCCATACATGGCTACACTCCATACAAATACTTTCAGAAACGACTTCCTGACACTTAAATCTATACTCGATGTTAACAAATTTTTCTTCAGAAACGATTTCTTTGCCATTGCCAGTCTACATTTTATATCCTCTCTATTTCGACAATCATCAGTTATTTTGCTCCCCAAATAGCAAAACTCATTTACTACTTTAAGCGTCTCATTTCCTAATCTAATTCCCTCAGCATCACCCGACTTAATTCGACTACATTCCATTATCCTCGTTTTGCTTTTGTTGATGTTCATCTTATATCCTCCTTTAAAGACACTATCCATTCCGTTCAACTGCTCTTCTAAGTCCTTTGCTGTCTGACAGAATTGCAATGTCATCAGCGAATCTCGAAATTTTTATTTGTTCTCCATGCATTTTAATACCTACTCCGAATTTTTCTTTTGTTTCCTTTACTGCTTGCTCAATATACAGATTGAATAACATCGGGGAGAGGCTACAACCCTGTTTCACTCCCTTCCCAACCACTGCTTCCCTTTCATGTCCCTCGACTCTTATAACTGTCATCTGGTTTCGGTACAAACTGAAAATAGCCTTTCGCTCCCTGTATTTTACGTCTGCCACCTTTAGAATTTGGAAGAGAGTATTGCAGTCAACATTGTCAAAAGCTTTCTCTAAGTCTACAAATGCTAGAAACGTAGGTTTACCTTTCCTTAATCTATTTTCTAAGATAAGTGGTAGGGCCAGTATTGCCTCACGTGTTCCAACATTTGTGCGGAATCCAAACTGATCTTCGCCGAGGTCGGCTTCAACCAGCTTTTCCATTCGTCTGTAAAGAATTCGCGTTTGTACTTTGTATCCGTGACTTATTAAAGTGATAGTTTGGTAATTTTCACATCTGTCAACACCTGCTTTCTTTGGGATTGGAATAATTATATTCTTCTTGAAGTCTGAGGGTATTTCGCCTGTCTCATACATCTTGCTCACCAGATGGTAGAGTTTTGTCAGGACTGGCTCTCCCAAGGCCGTCAGTAGATCCCGAAGATAGCGCTAATTGGTGCGAGAACTTTGGCACAATCAGCTTAACGTCTGATGCATCAATGTTTCTGACAAGAATAATATGAAGAAGAGTGGAAAAGATAAGCGAGGATCTGTTAAATGACGTAATCACGGCGGTCAGAGATTACGCGGTTTACGGTACCGACAAGTAGGAGTCACAGAAAGCACTGATATCGGGCAGTCACGGTTCAGCCCACCCCCTGGTGCCCCTGGCCTTGGCAAGTGTTTCAGTGCGGCGCGGTGCGGAAGCGCTTTAACGAACGAGAAAGCGGCGGCCGGCAGGATGCGCCCCGGGCAAACACCGCGACGCTTCCGGCGCACCGGTAGCTTCCTCCGGTTCGAGCCGTCCGCTCCCACGCCCCCCTTGCTGGCCGCCACGTCAGAGAATCCGTTACAAATCGCCGCAGGGATGAGGCCGCTCTCCACAGTGACCTCGCGCCGGCATCGCTTCGCAGCGCAGCACTAACCGACGACGCCGTCCAGAATTGCCATTCTTCCCGCGCCCCGTAACCACCGCCCAGCTGGTGGTGGCGTATTAAGACTAGTTTACACTGCGACACTGGCTTGCTCCACTCGTTGAGTGTAAAGGTCGGGACGCACATGCCCGGACCGTGTCCGTGTCGAGACACTTCCGAGTATCGGCCGTCACCCGGACAACGAAATACATCATTAAAACAAAAGTAGCGGGCCCCACTTGACCGGGCCGTGCACGTGGAACGTCAACGGACAGGGGCCGGGCCGGGCGGGATTCGCCGTGTTTAATTTTTCACCTGACGGACACTGCCTGACGGTAGAATTGTCTTGTGAGCTGTGCAACTGCGCAAGACTGTTCTGTGTACAAAACATGGATGTGGAACGACTAATAGAAGAAGTTCATAAGTTTCCTGTTCTTTACGATCAGGGAAGTGAAAACTACATGAATATAGAGTGCAAAGACAGAGTTTTTCATCAAGCTAAAAGAGGATTTTTTCAATTGTAGAAGACTTTGAACTGAACCAACCCATGAATGACGTATCAGTCCATCAATTCACTCCATCATCCTCCAATTACTCAGCAAAAATGGTTCAAATGGCTCTGAGCACTATGGGACTCAACTGCTGAGGTCATTAGTCCCCTAGAACTTAGAACTAGTTAAACCTAACTAACCTAAGGACATCACAAACATCCATGCCCGAGGCAGGATTCGAACCTGCGACCGTAGCGGTCTTGCGGTTCCAGACTGCAGCGCCTTTAACCGCACGGCCACTTCGGCCGGCAATTACTCAGCAAAATCTATTTCAACACCATATCCTTCACCTGTGGAAAACGAGTCAACAGAACCTACACAGCAGCTTTTGGATCTGCAAAGGGATTCCCACATTTCGTATGTAAATAACCAAAGCCATCATCCTCCAAGTTCCCCTGCATCCTCATCAGCTTCAGAAACTAATTCACTGAATAGTCCTCATTTAGTTTCCTTAGGGTAGTAGAACTTTAACTGTATTATTTACTAACTTATGTATTTATCTTTCATTTACTAAAGTAATAAAATAAAAATGCTGTCCTTAAAACTTCATACTTATTTGTGTTCTGTGTACTTTTCTTTAACCTAGCTTAAAAAAACAGGCAGTCGTTCTTTGGGTGAAACTGATACTCTCCAGAAAGTGTATTTTCTCAGTCTTGGTTCTAGTTTCTTTAAAAGTTCACAGAAGGTGTACTGCGTCATCCTAAAATATTCATAAAACTTAGTCTCATCATCTATGAGATGAGAAAATAATGTTCGAAACTCTCCCTCTACCGGCCCTGTTTTCCAGGTACTGTCGATCCACAATTTTCTTCTTCCTGTTTGCCCTCGTTCTTTTTCCCCTTCGTCTAAAGCAAGAGCTATAAGTCTTAATTCACTATTACGAAAATTAGTGAACATGTTTTACAGCTTTCACAAACAGAAACACAGATCACCGAGTCCGAGTCACTACAAGGAACAACAGAGACACGGACGTGCCCGGTCATGCGTGGCCCCTGCAGGAACGGACCGGAGCACGGCCGTCACTCGTCCCACGGTCGGCCCTCACACTGCCCGGACGTGTGTGTTCCGAACTTAGGCTAGGCGCAAATTGAGACGCGTATAGCGCGTGTGGCGCGAAGCAGCGCAGCGCGTGTTTTTGTAACATCGCAGACAGTTTCAAATGGGACCGCTCAAATTGCGACGCGACGCGACTGGGACGCGACAAGCGCCTGCGCCAGGTCGCGCGGCGTTGTGGTTGAGGCACAGTTTCTCGCGCTTGCCTCGCTAGCACCGTGGGAAATTTGATGAGAGGAGCGGAAAAGTAGCCCGGCCATATGCTCACATCGGAACGGCGCATATCAGCAGTGGTAGTATTGCCAATACGATAAATTTTACCTTACTGTGTCCTGAATTTTATTGCCTTTGGGTAGTGTTTCGTTTTCGCCATTTAAACGCTCCAGCTTTCTTCATTAGCACGATATACTTTTCTGTTATTTATATCTGCATAGTTTTGTTTTGTTTTTCTTCTGTCAAGAAAAATGTATACTTCAGTAACTGATGAGCCATTGGCCGCTGGAATTGCACCATATGCCTCCGTGATGTTTTCAGATCGCAAGAAGGGACAGAGGGTAGTGTATAAGGAAGCAAGGAATAGTATAAAATCATGTGATTAAGAATCAAGGCAGGAAAGTAAAGCAAGGTTATATTCTCGCTGCCTAGGAAGCTAGCGTATCTGTACGATCTGTTACAAAAATTTAGAAAGGGATAATCTCCACAGGTGTGATCCCTTTGTGCTTGTGGTAAAAAGCGTCAAAGATTTGAAGTATAGAAGTTTCACTGTGATTACTCTGATATGGATGTAACAATGTAATACGACATACTGTACGACATGCATGTGAACAACATATTTCCACTGCAAGCTAGAAACAGTCGAAAAGCAGTCACAAATAACAATGTTTTAATTGGTTCGCCGTGATGAGAAAAAGCATTTCAATTGTTGCAGCGACATTATCAGCATGAATAAACTAATTATACAACAACAGGCTACACAAATGAAGAAAATGGTCGGTACTATTACGAAAGTAGGAATATCCTAAAAGAGTGTTATGATTAGATATATTTAATTTGTTGAAATGTGCTGCTGACAAATGCAGATCTACTTTCATGACGATGTTTTTCGAACACCATCTCACAAGGCACACATGGCTAGCCTGTGCATTCCTATCGGGCGCATTATCCTTCGCTGCTGACAATACACTGACTATTGTGTTGTGCGACAGACCTATTGTTTATTTTTCTCAATAACAACTATTTTATTCGCGATCACGCATTGTCAGTTTGGCAAGCCCTAGGTCAGTAAACAGTATCTGGCATGTGCCTATCATTCCGCCTGAAGGAACGATCGTCATTATTTTAATACTGCTCAGATCAAGAGAAGGAATAAAATCCTTTGGTAAGTTTCCATTCCAGTCGCTCAGTGTTAAAAATACGATGGGTTACGGGGTTCCACCAAAATTCCAACAGAATTGCCAATCTGTTTTTGTGTGAGTTGTTAGCCTTTTCTCATTCGAAGAAGCATCACCATTTATGAGTAAAGGCCACATTTCTCTTGGTGACTGGTTTAATTGTACTTCCTTTGTCACAATGTAATTTGCCAAATTCATCTCACCGCAGCTATTGAGACAGAATTCCGAAACGGAGGGCCTCATTAAACACGTAATTGGCAATCACAGAGCTCAATAGCTTACGAAAAACCTCATACTGTCGGTTCGCAGTAACATAAAAGAAGAAATTTCATGTTTATTTTCATACTAGGAAGCTCTTGTTTCGCTAGCTGTCGATAACTCTTAAAAAATTACAGTCACTGGAGTGAAATAAATAAAAAAAGAAGTATAAGTAGTGATATATCGGCATAGATAACAAAGTTCCGTGTGTTTAATAGTTGGCAAAACACTCTCCTCCTTGTGTGCTATCATTCGCCGAACTTTCGTTTCGATGTCTCGAGCGGTTTAGGAGATATGAGAGATGTTGCGAGTATTTCATTATCGCGGGCGTGAGATCGGAAGTAAGCGCGCTACATGGGATCCATTTTCTCGAGATCGGAGGCAGATAGAGATCTCCTCCCAAGTCTAAACAAAAATTCAGCATGTTAGCTAAATTTCATACGCAGCAACATATGTTGTAATACGCACCAAACGCAAAATCATAGCGAACCCTAATTTTCGTTGCAAACTTTTTGAGTTTTGCGTAGTGTCTTACTAAAATGTGTACATCACAATAAGAATGGTCATTAGCGAGGTGATGGGCACTTCGTCACGAAGCTGACACATAACGCTACAAGTAAGGAAAAAATCATATATTTCCAGAGAATAGTTTCTGTAAAATCGTTTGAGAAAGATAAGAGGTTGCGCGCGCTTCGGTTCAGTCAGCGCAGAGCTTCGCCAGTCGGCGCGTGCTAAGTATGGTGTACGCGTCGCAATATGCGCTGAACTCACGCGACCTGTGCGGCACGTGCGCGTCGCGCTGTAGTCTAGTGTCACGTCACACGTGCTATACGCTTCTCAATTTGCGCCTAGCCTAACGAGTTGCACGCAAGTAGCTGCGCGTATGTGTGTAGACACGGTGCCACCAGTGTACACTTAAACGTTCGTCGTTTTGTGAGTGCCGCAGTCGCGTGTAAAATAAAAGTGTTGGCAGCTGTACGAGTTGCAAAAAATCGCTGTAGAAGACAAAAATTAAAAAAAGTAAGAAACGTGTTTGGGTCCGTGACTGCATAAAGAAACGACTTCAGCTCGGTCGCTCACCGACCTTGTTGAAAGAAATTGTACTGGAAGACTGTGTAAGTTATTTTAATCATCTGTACTACATTTTGTGAATAAGAAGCACTGCTGTAACGTTCTACACTACTGGCCATTAAAATTGCTACACCCTGAAGAAACGCCGATGATAAACGGGTATTCATTGGACAAATATATTATACTAGAACTGACATGTCATTACATTTTCACGCAATTTCGGTGGAGAGATCCTCAGAAATCAGTATCCAGAACAACCACCTCTGGCCGTAATAACGGCCTTGATACGCCTGGGCATTGACTCAAACAGAGCTTGGACGGCGTGTACAGGTACAGCTGCCCATGCAGCTTCGACACTATACCACAGTTCATCAAGAGTAGTGACTGGTGTATTGTGACGAGCCAGTTGCTCGGCCACCATTGATCAGACGTTTTCAATTGGTGACAGATCTGGAGAATGTGCTGGTCAGAGCAGCAGTCGAACATTTTCTGTATCCAGAAAAGCCCGTACAGGACCTGCAACATGCGGTTGTGCATTATCCTGCTGAAATGTAGGGTTTCGCAGGATCGAATGAAGGGTAGAGCCACGTGTCGTAACACATCTGAAATGTAACGTCCACTGTTCAAAGTGCCGTCAATCAAAAATGGTTCAAATGGCTCTGAGCACTATGGGACTTAACTGCTGTGGTCATCAGTCCCCTACAACTTAGAACTACTTAAACCTAACTAACCTAAGGACGTCACACACATCCATGCCCGAGGCAGGATTCGAACCTGCGACCGTAGCGGTCGCGCGGTTCCAGACTCTAGCGCCTAGAACCGCTCGGCCACTACGGCGTGCCGTCAGTGCGAACAAGAGGTGACCGACACGTGTAACCAATGGCATCCCATACCATCACGCCGGATGATACACCAGTATGGCGATGACGAATACACGCTTCAAATTTGCGTTCACCGCGATGTCGCCAAACACGGACGCGACCATCATCATACTGTAAACAGAACCTCGATTTATCCGAAATATGACGTTTTGCCATGCGTGCACCCAGGTTCGTCGTTCAGTACACCATCGCAGGTGTCTTGCAAACGTCCCCATCTGTTGACTCAGGGATCGAGACGTGGCTGCACGATCCGTTACAGCCATGCGGATTACATGCTAGTCATCTCGACTGCTAGTGATACGAGGCCGTTGGGATCCAGCACGGCGTTCCGTATTACTCTCCTGAATCCACCGATTCCATATTCTGTTAACAGTCATTGGATCTCGACCAACGCGAGCAGCAATGTCGCGATATGATAAACCGCAATCGCGATAGGCTGCAATCCGACCTTCATCAAAGTTGTAAACGTGATGGTACGCATTTCTCCTCCTTACACGAGGCATCACAACAACGTTTCACCAGGCAACGCCGGTCAACTGGTGTTTGTGTATGAGAAATCAGTTGGAAACTTTCCTCATGTCAGCACGTTGTAGGTGTCGCCACCGGCGGCAACCTTGTGTGAATGCTCTGAAAAGCTAATCATTTGCATATCACAGCATCCTCTTCCTGTCGGTTAAATTTCGCGTCTGTAGCACGTTATCTTAGTCGTGTAGCAATTTTAATATCCAGTAGTGTAATTTTGTCACACGACAATAGCCTCTCACATGAGACTGGGACCCATTTAGTAACGGCGCACTGCTCAACCCTAACCGGTCCTGTCAGGTTGACGTTCGGCGGCTTCCCTATGGTGTACACAAAAATGAATTCGTCGATCTGCTTCTGCTGCTGGGTGCGTCAGATAAGGAAGCTTCTGCTGCTATTGCTCGTGCGTATGCTGGACAGTACCCTCAAAGGCGCCATCCTGACAAGAACGTTCAACGACGCCTGGGGCAACGCCTTCGGGAAGCCGTTAATCTTCGTCCACAAGCAATGAACAGAGGTCGTTCAAGGACTAAACGTACTCCACAAACAGACGACGCCATTCTTGAAACCGTTCACGAATCACCTCGTTGAAGTAGCCGTCATATTGCAAGGCAGTTCCAGATATCTCAAAGACTGATTGTTCAAGTGTTGCATGATGAAGCACTGCATCCATATGATTAGACGTTAACACCAGCGGCCAGAAGACCATATTCGACGTGTACAGTCTTGTGAATGGCTTTTGTACCGACTGGGAGATAACGATCAGTTTACAAATAAGGTGATATGGACTGACGAATCTAGCTTCAATCCTGAAGGCCTTTTTCAACCTCCACAACAGCCATTATTGGTCGGAAGACAACCAACATGTCACCCGAAACTTGGGTTTCGGGAACGTTTTGGCATAAAGCTGTGGACTGGAATCGTGCGAGGAGTACTTTTGGGCCCTTACCTGCTGGACAAGTTGAATGCGCCTCTGTATCGTACCTTTCTTTGCAGTACTTTGCTTGAGGCATCAGAAACCATTCCACTTGACGTATGATCCAAGTGGTCGCTTTGAACATCTTCCCTAAAGTAAACGTTGCTTGTACGTGTGCATACCGGCTCTGTGAACATAGGCCTGAACGTTCAACGTACAAATGGAGTTATTGGGCGTAGCATGATGTGCAGTCACGTGCACCCTATCTATTGTGTTTTTTGTACCCCCTTCGATGCTTACGATGTTGCTGTATCCACTATTTTTTTCTACTCGCTTTTTTTTGTCATGGACGAAAAAAGTTGTCGTTTACGTCTATAAGAAGTTCGTGTTATGTCTTAATGTTTAAATGAAGGCGAGAGTAACAAAAAAAAAAAAAAAAAAAGCCGCGCGGGATTAGCCGAGCGGTCTGGGCGCTGCAGTCATGGACTGTGCGGCTGGTCCCGGCGGAGGTTCGAGTCCTCCCTCGGGCATGTGTGTGCGTGTGTGTGTGTGTGTGTTTGTCCTTAGGATAATTTAGCTTAAGTAGTGTGTAAGCTTAGGGACTGATGACCTTAGCAGTTAAGTCCCATAAGATTTCACACACATTTGAACATCAGTAACAAAACGAAATAGACAAGATAGCGTGTTGTGAGCTGTAAATTGGATACAAGTTGATGCTTTAATTGAAATTTTTGTCACAAATGCCACTCGAACATGAGTGAATCTACATATTCATTCCCGACGACATTGCCTCGTCTTTGTGAGCTAATACGACGGTTCCGACACATCGCAGAGAATCGTGCTACCTGTTCTTGGCCAAGCTGCGTGCAGTTACAGCGTTGCCACGGCCTCGTTTTTTACGCAGCGTTTACATTAAACCAGTCGGCGGGACTGGGTTTTGCTAGCTACACTTTTGTCCTAAATGGGGTGACGAATGGCATGCCGATCTGCAACTGCGCCTTTTTTTCTTCCCTCCGTATATGTCTGTACAGTGACACATCACGCGCTGCGAGTAGTGCTTTCACATTGGTAAGAAGTTGTCGTGCACGAAGCACGAAACACCGCAGGAATTCGGATGTCGCGCATTATCGCAGTGGGCGGCACTTTTGTTCCATAAAATTCTGCTGCCTCCCATCTTACGGAATGTCTGTGTAAGGAATATGTTTGTATGTATTTGTACCATAAGTGACAATGCTCCTACTAACACCATTCTTCTATTCTGTGGCGTATTTCTTAGCAGCAGCTGAGAAACTTTTCTTTGTAATGTGTTATTCTATTTGTGTACCCTCAAAACTTTTTCCTGCTTCATTAACTGAACACCTCAGTTTTAAACAATGGTAAAGGATGTCTGCAGACTTATACGGAGCATGTCACGTAGGTATTAAGCAGCGATAACCACTTGCAGAGGGCATTGGACGACACGTTATTGTAGCTCTCAGAGTGCAATGAAAAGCAACCGGGATCACGGGATGAATGATTGTTTCCACTTTGTTATTGACACCAGTCCAACATTTCAGTTCTTATACCTTTATTTTTCACAAATTAAGTACACCAGAAAACATTGTCACATACTCAGTCCTCAATTAGTACTCAATGGAGTATGGGAGATGCCAAAAGTCATGTTCCCTTAATTCTTTCGAGCAGAACAGATTATATATAATGACGAAAAGACTTAATTGCCGTGACAAATACTCATCCGAAAGTTGTTCTTTTCATGTACACACACGATAACAACTACAGAGGTCTCCCTGTGGCATCCATTTGTAACACTACAATCAGTATGGTTAATAACTTGTACTGATCAATTCTGCATAATGTCAAGTGTATATTCTTTACTATGTGATGTCTCTGATCTGCTGTACAGAAGTGCAAAGGTAATTTACATGTTTACTCTTTGCAAGTTAAGTTCTTTGTATTATTTGGCATTAAGTGGTATTTAATTATGTATATTTGTGTTGACTTCATAATATGTTTAAATAATGAGATTTTTTTAAAAATGGTTGCTGGTTACTATGTAATAACTGGTTCATACATAGGGACTTTGTATCGTTCAAATGGTTCAAATGGCTCTGAGCACTATGGGACTTAACATCTGTGGTCATCAGTCCCCTAGAACTTAGAATTACTTAAACCTAACTAACCTAAGGACATCACACACATTCATGCCCGAGGCAGGATTCGAACCTGCGACCGTAGCAGTCGCGCGGTTCCGGATTGAGCGCCTAGAACCGCTAGACCACCGCGGCCGGCTACTTTGTATCGTATAAGGAGAAACCCAAAGTAGTTCCCCTCTGCAACGTCAGTGAGTTGACACGCTAGGAAAAAGCGGGGGTGGCGCTCAGTCTGGGCGGCAAGAGAGAGAGCACAGTAGTCAGTCGGTAGCAAGTAACTGACGAGTAAACAGCGCAGGTATCAAGCGAGGCTTACAGTACTGCAACTGAGATGCAAAGGCCTCGAATTTAATACGCGGGTGTAAAATGGTGCTCTCGTTTTGGAAAAGCTCTAAAAATGATATTAACAACGCCAAGAAGAGGTAAACAGACCTAATTATTGCCAATGGAAGGACCACCTAGCCGCCACATGCTCGCCACCACGACTGCACAACCACTTCGTCACACATGCGAAAGGTCAGAGCTGTATTATTGTATGAACCAGTAATGTTATGTTTGGTTCTGTGAAAATATAAAGTTCAAAATGTGTTTGAGCAATATCTCGATCCTATCACTTATCCAAGTAGGATCCTCTAAAGTGATGAAATCCGAGAGCGTCAATTCCATAAAAAGCATTAACAGATTTACAGTGCAATTTATTGATGTGTGGCAAAGTTATGCCAGTACTCTTAATGTGCAGAGTAAAATTTACTTGCTTTTCGTACACATAAAAGAGCCTATTTATGTTTGAGTATTTCGAAACTTAACTATAAAATGAACTTGAATATCAGCTTAGGAAAGGGTATTACTTGGAAAACAAAAGTGTTGTAATGTGTTGCTTCAAAGTTGTTTTCAAAAAGTACTTGCTTCACAAGTGGTATCACAAAAACACTTTGTATTGAGGTTGTTTGAAGTAAAGTTTTACTGGAAATTGTCTCTGATTTGTAGAGGTTATTGTCAGGGTAAAGAGTGTTAAATTAATACCAACTTAATGGTCTCAAACGAAAGAGTAATCCAATTCTACTTTAATGCTACATGATTTTGAAAGTGTGTATAGTTTTGTTGTTACAATGAAAGGGATAATTTGTGGGACCGCATTTCTTTTCCATCATAATAAAAAGGATAAATCGGATTAGTAAATTTCTAGCTCTAGTTCTTGAAGTGATTGTTGAGAAGCAAAGTTAGAAAGTTTGTATACTGTGTCTCCTTATTGCTTTTGTATAGTAAATGTGTGTATTAATTGCACTTGACTATTATCATGTGCTATCTGGTCTTGTGTGGGTTGTGAAGAGCAAGTTTAGGCTATGTATATATATATATAAATTAAAGGCAAAAGTAATGATTAATGTAAACAAGAAAAAGGGCTCATTTACAAATCTTGTGACTGCTTAACTGTTAAAGTGACAACTGCTGCTAACCACCGTGTGATTTGTCCATTTGGGTGTGTTCATTGCACTTCACAGAACAGTATTTAATGAACGTTCGTTTGAGTTAGTAAAAATAGGTTCTTTATAAATAATGTTTTTACATTATAATGCCTAATTAGGCTGGCGACTGTATAACTATTTCATTTAACGATAATCAGTTACTTCTTGCAAAATTATTTCTTTCTGTTAACTACATACAGCTATTCTTACGAAATTAAGGTTCGATACCAATTTTCCGTTAGGCAGACTCGGCCAAACTTCTAAACCCCACTCAGAGGGTAACATTCACTGCAAGTTTAGGCCACATTTGGCAAATTTACTACCGCAGTTATACGTGGCTGCTTTGTGACAGAAATAAATCTTGTCATCATTAAGCTAAACTGCTTGCCGGTATAACAAGCGGGGCAGTAGTGTTAAGCATTCCCATTCTTAAATCAGATCCCATGTGAGTTCCTGGAGAGCCTGTGATGGAATAGGACGATCGCGAAAACGTCTGTCAAACATCGGGACTCACCGCCGGCCATTCCATTACTTCAATATCCAGGCTTCGCAAGACATCCTCTCTGACGCCCTCCACACAGGTCCTGGATTAGAAGTCAGCGCCGCCAATGTATGCAACAGCCGCCACATGGTCCAACAGGACGTACTGCCTGGCGCAAAGCGACCACGGACAACAAGAAGATCCCCTATGGCTGTCAACACTGAAGCCTCCCCACGACATTTGGGAGATATAGCTCACCACGGTCTCCCACACTCGAATACGACCATCACTTTGCGCCAGAGGATAGCACGTTTCGTCATTGACGAAGTTCTGCAAGGTTCGCAGGAGAGCTTCTGTAAAGTTTGGAAGGTAGGAGACGAGATACTGGCAGAAGTAAAGCTGTGAGGACCGGGCGTGAGTCGTGCTTCGGTAGCTCAGATGGTAGAGCACTTGCCCGCGAAAGGCAAAGGTGCCGAGTTCGAGTCTCGGTCGGGCACACAGTTTTAATCCGCCAGGAAGTTTCAGACCAATTGTTAACTCCAAGAACACACCTGCATATAAACTTTCACAGTTGTTAAATAATATCCCCAGAGAATTTTACACTTTTGAAACCACATGCACAATAAAAAATGCACATGAGTTAACAACACTCATCAAAGATGTAAAAATCCCCGGAGAAGCTAGATTTGCCACATTTGACATTATCAACCCGTTCACAAATATACCTGTTAAAGAGACAATTGAAATTATTAGAAAAACCTCATCACACACAAAAAACTAACCATACCAGAGATTACCTAGTTGGTAGATCTACTTGAACTAGTACTGTCCCACAACTACTTTTCATTTAATAATAAAATCTATCAACAGAAAGAAGGCTTAACTATGGGTAACTGCATGTCAAGTTTCCTAGCTGACATTTTCATCAAGTTCTTCAAAGGAGAAAAATAAACTTGTTCAAAAAATTGTGTATTACAAGAGATATGTAGATGACACACTACTCTTATTTGATGGCACTAAAGATGATCTTGAAGAACTCCTCACGTCGTTCAACTCACTCCACAATAAAATAAAGTTCACAATAGAACATGAAACAAATCAATCCACAAATTTCTTAGACCTCACAATTGTGAATGAACAACAAGAACATAACTTGTACATTTACCGAAAACCAAACTACACTGACATCACAATACATGAATCTTCATACCACCCGAACACACGTAAGTAAGCTGCATTTAGATCAATCTTCAACAGGGCACATGTATTACCTTTAAAACCCAAAGCACCTTACACAAGAAATAGATACTATCATAACAATTGCAGTAAATAATGGTTACTCTGTAATATCAATTGATAAACTATCTAGAAAAATTCGGACAACATCATTCACAAAAACACTGAAAAGAAAACTACCAACACAAAACAAATCTTCACAAGCATTCCATACTTAGGCACAGTATCACAAAAAATAGCTAACTTATTAAAAAAAAACCAATATTAAAATATCTTTCTCCACAAACAGCAAGCTTGGATACCACTTACCTCACACAGTGAACACAAACAGGCCAATAACACAACACAGTGGAATATATAAATTACAATGTAACAGTTGCCCTGCGTTTTACATAGGAAAAACTGGAAGAACCTTCCACACACGGTATAAAGAACACACCGACACCATTAGACTAAACCATTTTTTGAAAAATCTACAATACCTAACCACATGTATATTAATAAACACAGACTTGACGACATCCACAACAGCCCAACTGTACTTCACACAGAACCCAACAGTAGAAAACTTAATCTACTAGAACAGTTAGAAATAATGCTACACAAAGAAAAATATTCCGAAAACTTGTTGAATGAACAAACAGAGTTTAACAGCCACAATTTTTTCTACACCTTTAAAAGTTTATTTTTTCCTGAGGAATCAAATCTATAATAGTACAAACAGCTGACAACCTACAACATGGTGCCAAATAATTATTTTAATAATACCTGTGTACTAGTAATACTATACCATATTGTCTTCTGTGAAACAAGAAGATCGATTATATTTAGAAGTAGAACATTTGTATGAACGAGAATCTTTGACATGTTTACGTTCTGCTACTACAATGTGCGAAAACGTGTGTGACTATGTATATATCCCAGTATGTACTGCAAAATTAAAGATGTGTATTGTGTATACCAACTGCACAACAGAAGCAGACATCATACAATGTTAAATGTGAGTTAGTTTCATATTATTAACGCTGTTAAACTTATATCTACAATATACCATGTTGTAACACAAAAATGTAATACCAGCCGGCAAACAACTAAAAAACCTGATGTAAATCACTAAAAAACACCTGAAGATAAGCCTCCAGGGCTCGAAATGCATAGTGCAGTAAATGAACGCAACTTGTGACTGAAGGAGGTTTGTTCTTCATTTTACAACTACAATAAATTTTCAACAGGCAAAAAGCCCACAGCTTTATCTTTCAAAAGGTAATACTTGATAGGTAAGACTCTCAAAAATTATAGCGGCTGAAGACCGATGCTTTCTAAAACAATACAATAAATTTTCAACAGGGAGAAGGCCCAAGGTTTATCTTCAGACAATGCAAGACTTGCCCAATTTAGAAAAATTTACTTTTAAAACGCATGAAGGCCTTTGGTTTTAAAAACACAGTTACAGGCATACAAATTCCAAACATCGGCTATGAGCCATTAAAAATACACAATTAAACGCCAATAAGAAAGGCAGTATACGCAACGGCGCTCAGAAGTTTCCAGGGGGCTCGGTCTGCCCTTGAAATCGTAACGTTCGCTTAGGTGAGACAAGAAGTCGGCCCAACTATACTCGATCCGCCGGCAATACAACCAAGAGACAGTCAGGGACCCACCGACAAGACGACTTGCTAACCACCGACCAGTATACGAGAATTCCAAAGCCAAAACGTTACAGACATAGCCGCCCACAACCAAAAATACATAAAGCTGTCAGAAACTACACACCATGTTGGACAGCGACAACAGGTGAGGGAAGAATGTGAGGTGCCGGTGCTAGCAGTGTATTTAACACTAAATTCTTCTAGAATCTTCATATGGAAATGATGCTCTAAGCCCCTCCTATTCTAACTCCGACTTTTGCTGTTGCACGTGGATTAAGAAGAAACGCGAACTGACTCTAATCGACACTGCAAGTGGAGTAGAAAGGAGTTTGGCACTTGCAATAATTTAATTTGATAGAAATTAATTTGATAAATAAGTTTGATTAACGTGGTGAGAAATGAAAGGGTTGCTCTACCGAAGTTCTG
Source organism: Schistocerca piceifrons (assembly GCF_021461385.2). Classification (NCBI taxonomy): domain Eukaryota; kingdom Metazoa; phylum Arthropoda; class Insecta; order Orthoptera; family Acrididae; genus Schistocerca; species Schistocerca piceifrons. The sequence continues at coordinate 110,796,855 of NC_060140.1, forward strand.
TCCAAAATATAAATTTGATTTATTATGACTAAACTCAAAATAATAAACACAACACATGAAACATTTAAAATACATCAAATCGGATACTCAAATAAATGCTGTGAAGGTGAAGTTGTCCGTAAACTAGCTTGTGACGTTTATGAGCAAGTGTTATGTGAAGCCAATTCCTTGCAACTAAAATCTTAAGAGAAACACACAGCCAATCCAACATTAATTGCTGTTACCGTAGTGAGAACTCAGACAATGAACACCCAAGACAGAACCACGTTAGAAAACACGGGAACAGGCGCGCTCTGCTGAGCTCTGATTATCACAGAGCGAAATTCCCTAATCTGCCGGTGCTGTGGACATACATTACCAAGCTGTCTTCTTAACTGCAAGGACACGATCTGGCGTACCGGAAGCGATGGCTGGTTGCTTCGACGTCCCGTCGTGGTGATGATAATGTCGCGAGTACAGCCCAAAACAAATTATCCAGGAATGGTTGTTCCAGACTAAAGACTTCCTATCAATACAAATGCGCCTCTGAGGGAGACGAAGAAGACTTGCCACACAATCACTGACGGTACAGTGGTTGATTTTAACAAGCAAAGTCACACAGTAACTCCGATACAGTCAACTTTAGCCAGAACTACTCAAGACGGACAACATAGGCCCCTTGTACGCAGAACGCGCAATTGCCAACTGTGCTCTGAAAGTTACGTTGAAGTCGAAACTTCAGTAACTTCGTCAAACAGTTACAAGTAAATGAAAGTATATTAGACAGCCAACAGAAGGCAGGCTGTCCAGAGCAGTGAGAGCTCAGTCTTGCGACCTACTCCGACCAAAATGCGAGAGTCGACCCTCTCAAGAGCACCCGTACAAGCCGAACAGAGAACATTCCCGCCCCCACGACAGTGGTCGTGGTTAAACGTTCCAATCAGAAACTCGAAAACCGGCGGAAAATTCCACTCTATTGCGGACGCACTACTATTCCACCAATGGAGATACTTGGCGCCAATTCCTGCACCGATTTTGCTACGTCACGGAGCCATCCCCTGAGCAAGCCAATCACATTTATGATTTTGCAGAAAACGCGGGAATTTGCCCGCCAAGACTGCCTGGGAACACAAGTCATTCCCACCCCTTGCTGGTAGCCTGCCAGAAAGCGTTTTCACTAAGTTTCTGCGAAGTAATGGAATCTCTAGCCCAGCCACTCCGTCAGGCCTCTGTGGGCGTGTCGCCCCCGCTCTTATGACAATGTCGGCATCTGGAAAGCATCCACTCATCTCCCTCACACTTGTCAGCTTAACCCTTTCAAGATCAGGAGAACCTGCCTGTCACTGGAGCACCCGGGTGGGGAGAGACGCTGCATGGGAAGTCCGCGTGTGAACGAATAGTGACTTTTCACTGCATGCAATTAGAGAGGAAAATCAAATTACTCAGATAGAAATATGAGAGGGGGCTCATGCCACATCTCAAGAACACTACCTGAATTTATGTCAGCGACCTGGACAGGTAACCGGAACACCAACAGCCACAAGGTAGAATATTCCGTTGGTGCACTTGAATTTCAAACTGACAAATATTATTAATCCCACGACACGGCGGCTAAATCTTCACCAACTCGAACACTTGCTGTTGCTCCAAGGAATACCGCCAACAGCGAACCACCCACCAAGGGGACAACGTGAACAGACGTGGCTTCGGTGAGTAAATCACCACTCAACTTTTTTCATGTGCTGGGTCGGTGAGCCACGAACTCGGAACAGACCCCATACGCTCCGACACTGCATGGAGACCGCCAGCGGGCCCGGCCGACTGCGCCGCATGGAGACTTGCTTGGTGATCCACTCTAACTGACCGACTCACTGCCAGTACGCCGACAACATTTAAAACAAGTTGTCAGTGGAAATGACACCAACTAGACACACAGATTGACAAACACTTCCACGAAGACGTGAACGACACTTAGCAGTGGCTGTGCAATCTCAAAGACAAATCGGGAGTCAATACACACACACAGCCAACCCATAAGCGATCGGCGAGCCAATTAACATCGTCCAGTAGGACGACCGACGGACGATCCACGAAGATGGTCCCCGGCTCAAGTGATGTGTGGCGGCAACGGTCGGGTGAGCCACGGACATCCAGGTCTCACTGCCGCTCCAACCCGACTGTACTAGTGCCGCGTTCCAAGTCCACGTCTAGTCGGTCCGAACTGCCCTCATGGCACGTTTCAACTGACTCCTCGACAGACGACAACCGGGAAGTAATAGCAGCGAAGCAAAGATAACACGTGAGGGCTATATCGATAGGCACTGCTGCTGCCGCTGATGGGCAGACAAAAAAGTGGCAACTCAGTGACAACAGAAATTGAAACTAACATAACGAGGTGGCTACACGAAAAAAAAAAACAGGATGTAAAACAAGAGATGGCACGAGAGCGAGCCACGCACCCCTCAACAACTGCTCCAGGCGCTCTTTTGGTATTGTTTTGCGATGTCCTGGTGGTATTCTTATGACGCTACAACGCAGAGATGGCCACATGTCGGGCTTTACATGGGGTTGCAATGGGTCGGCGACCTTGTCAAACCGAGCGAGGTGGCGCAGTGGTTAAACACTGGACTCGCATTCGGGAGGACGACGGTTCAATCCCGCGTCCGGCCAACCTGATTTACGTTTTCCGTGATTTTCCTAAATCGCTCCAGGCAACCGCCGGGATGGTTCCTTTCAAAGGGCACGGCCGACTTCCTTCCCCGTCCTTCCCTAATCCGATGAGACCGATGACCTCGCTGTCTGGTCTCCTTCCCCAAAACAACCCAACCCAACCTTGTCCAACTCGCCTCGTGTGACGACCTGTCTCCTTGTAGCGTGTCCTCAACCTATGGGTGATTCATGGAGAGGTGTTGGCGCCTACAGCAACACGATTGGAATCCATACTTTTACGATAGAACAGATCGCTCTTGCAACATGCATTGCATTACCATGTGTGACTGCATGTGCATCGTTGAATATGTTGTTGTTGTGGTCTTCAGTCCTGAGACCGGTTTGATGCAGCTCTCCATGCTACTCTATACTGTGCAAGCCTCTTCATCTCCCAGTACCTACTGCAACCTACATCCTTCTGATTCTGCTTAGTGTATTCATCTCTTGGTCTCCCTCTATGATTTTTACCTTCCATGCTGCCCTCCAATACTAAATTGGTGATCCCTTGATGCCTCAGAACATGTCCTACCAACCGATCCCTTCTTCTGGTCAAGTTGTGCCACAAACTTCTCTTCTCCCCAATCCTATTCAATACTTCCTCATTAGTTATGTGATCTACCCATCTAATCTTCAGCATTCTTCTGTAGCACCACATTTCGAAAGCTTCTATTCTCTTCTTGTCCAAACTATTTATCGTCCATGTTTCACTTCCATACATGGCTACACTCCATACAAATACTTTCAGAAATGACTTCCTGACACTTAAATCTATACTCGATGTTAACAAATTTCTCTTCTTCAGAAACGCTTTCCTTGCCATTGCCAGTCTACATTTTATATCCTCTCTACTTCGACCATCATCAGTTATTTTGCTTCCCAAATAGCAAAACTCCTTTACTACTTTAAGTGTCTCATTTCCTAATCTAATTCCCTCAGCATCACCCGACTTAATTTGACTGCATTCCATTATCCTCGTTTTGCTTTTGTTGATGTTCATCTTATATCCTCCTTTCAAGACACTGTCCACTCCATTCAACTGCTCTTCCAGATCCTTTGCTGTCTCTGACAGAATTACAATGTCATCAGCGAACCTCAAAGTTTTTATTTCTTCTCCATGGATTTTAATACCTACTCCGAATATTTCTTTGGTTCCTTTACTGCTTGCTCAATATACAGATTGAATAACATCGGGGAGAGGCTACAACCCTGTCTTACTCCCTTCCCAACCACTGCTTCCCATTCATGTCCCTCGACTCTTATAACTGCCATCTGGTTTCTGTACAAATTGTAAATAGCCTTTCGCTCCCTGTATTTTACCCCTGCCACCTTTAGAATTTGAAACAGAGTATTGCAGTCAACATTGTCAAACGCTTTCTCTAAGTCTACAAATGCTAGAAACGTAGGTTTGCCTTTCCTTAATCTTTCTTCTAAGATAAGTCGTAAAGTGAGTATTGCCTCACGTGTTCCAGTGTTTCTACGGAATCCAAACTGATCTTCCCCGAGGGCGGCTTCTACTAGTTTTTCCATTCGTCTCTAAAGAATTCGTGTTAGTATTTTGCACCTGTGGCTTATTAAACTGATTGTTCGGTAATTTTCACATCTGTCAACACCTGCTTTCTTTGGGATTGGAATTATTATATTCTTCTTGAAGTCTGAGGGTATTTCGCCTGTTTCATACATCTTGCTCATCAGATGGTAGAGTTTTGTCAGGACTGGCTCTCCCAAGGCCGTCAGTAGTTCCAATGGAATGTTGTCTACTCCCGGGGCCTTGTTTTGACTCAGGTCTTTCAGTGCTCTGTCAAACTCTTCACGCAGTATCATATCTCCCATTTCATCTTTATCTAAATCCTCTTCCATTTCCATAATATTGTCCTTAAGTACATCGCCCTTGTATAGACCCTCTATATACGCCTTCCACCTTTCTGCTTTCCCTTCTTTGCTTAGAACTGGGTTTCCATCTGAGCTCTTGATATTCATACAAGTGGTTCTCTTATCTCCAAAGGTCTCTTTAATTTTCCTGTAGGCAGTATCTATCTTACCCCTAGTGAGATAATCCTCTACATACTTACATTTGTCCTCTAGCCATCCCTGCTTAGCCATTTTGCACTTCCTGTCGATATCATTTTTGAGACGTTTGTATTCCTTTTTGCCTGCTTCATTTACTGCATTTTATATTTTCTCCTTTCATCAATTAAATTCCATATTTCTTCTGTTACCCAAGGTTTTCTACTAGCCCTCGTCCTTTTACCTACTTGATTTTCTGCTGCCTTCACTTCTTCATCCCTCAAAGCTACCCATTGTTCTTCTACTGTATTTCTTTCCCCCATTCCTTTCAATTGTTCCCTTATGCTCTCCCTGAAACTCTGTACAACCTCTGGTTCTTTCAGTTTATCCAGGTCCCATATCCTTAAATTCCCACCTTTTTTCAGTTTCTTCAGTTTTAATCTACAGGTCATAACCAATAGATTGTGGTCGGAGTCCACATCTGCCCCTGGAAATGTGTTACAATTTAAAACCTGGTTCCTAAATCTCTGTCTTACCATTATATAATCTATCTGATACCTTTTAGTATCTCCAGGATTCTTCCAGGTATACAACCTTCTTTCATGATTCTTAAACCAAGTGTTAGCTATGATTATGTTGTGCTCTGTGCAAAATTCTACCAGGCGGCTTCCTCTTTTATTTCTTAGCCCCAATCCATATTCACCTACTACGTTTCCTTCTCTCCCTTTTCCTACACTCGAATTCCAGTCACCCATGACTATTAAATTTTCGTCTGCCTTCACTATCTGAATAATTTCTTTTATTTCATCATACATTTCTTCAATTTCTTCGTCATCTGCAGAGCTAGTTGGCATATAAACTTGTACTACTGTAGTAGGTGTGGGCTTCGTATCTATCTTGGCCACAATAATGCGTTCACTATGCTGTTTGTAGTAGCTTACCCGCATTGCTATTTTCCTGTTCATTATTAAACCTACTCCTGCATTACCCCTATTTGATTTTGTGTTTATAACCCTGTAGTCACCTGACCAGAAGTCTTGTTCCTCCTGCCACCGAACTTCACTAATTCCCACTATATCTAACTTTAACCTCTCCATTCCCCTTTTTAAATTTTCTAACCTACCTGACCGATTAAGGGATCTGACATTCCACGCTCCGATCTGTAGAACGCTAGTTTTCTTTCTCCTGATAACGACATCCTCTTGAGTAGTCCCCGCCCGGAGATCCGAATGGGGGACTATTTTACCTCCGGAATATTTTACCCAAGAGGACGCCATCATCATTTATCCATACAGTAAAGCTGCATGCCCTCGGGAAAAATTACGGCTGTAGTTTCCCCTTGTTTTCAGCCGTTCGCAGTACCAGCACAGCAAGGCCGTTTTGGTTATTGTTACAAGGCCAGATCAGTCAATCATCCAGACTGTTGCCCTTGCAACTACTGAAAAGGCTGCTGCCCCTCTTCAGGAACCACACGTTTGTCTGGCCTCTCAACAGATACCTCTCCGTTGTGGTTGCACCTACGGTACAGCTATCTGTATACGTCCAGAAATAACTGCCATGTGTGTTCCTGATTAGAAAAGACAGGGACACTGATACTCTCTTCCTTGTGACATTGTAATGCATAACGTAGTCGACAGATGGCGAATGACTGTAATTGTTGTCTACACTGAAGATGTCGGGCGACGCAGTAAGACCACAGGTACCGCCTGCATTAAAATAGACTTATCATACCCGTCATTGACTCATGTGTTCCCCTAATTCTTTTGCTCAGGTTATAATTAGAAAAGATACTAAACTTCACGCTCCTGATCACAGGCTGTCTATTCCTCGTGTGAAAGCGGACTTTCGAGTTGCGCGAATATCAGTGTCACTGTTAGGAACCGTGTGACTTACGCGCAGGCGGTAGGTGGCAGTACTAGCAGCAGAAGGCACACAAAACCTGTCAGCGGGACTTGGAAAACAGTGCAGTCGTTGAGGGTAATGCGAAGTCGGAGCGATTTATCTGCCGTCCAAAAGGGGATCGTCATTTTCTTTCGGGACAAGTGTGGGAGATTTGCGAAACTGCTAAGTTTGTAAACTGTTCGCGTGGCGCCATGGTTAAAGTATACCGCGCGTGGAAAAACCACCTGTTACTCTGAAGCAACTGTGGTGCACGAGACACAGATGACAGGCGTGAATGGCAGCAGCAGACACATTATTCGTTCTTTATGTTCTCTGATACCCGTTAATCATTTCAAGAGTTCAGGCTGCGATGAAGGTCCTCCTTTCGTCTTGGTTGCTCCACTGATGTTTCCCTTAAGTCGCTCTCATACTGCCCTTGAGAGCCCAGCAAAAGAGCCCTGCAGGCTCAAAAATGGTTGGCTCTGAGTACTATGGGACTTAACATCTATGGTCATCAGTCCCCTAGAACTTACAACTACTTAAACCTAAGGACATCACACAACACCCAGTCATCACGAGGCAGAGAAAATCCCTGGCCCCGCTGGGAATCGAACCGGGGAACCCAGGCGCGGGAAGCGAGAACGCTACCGCACGACCACGAGCTACGGACGCCCTCCAGGCCACCTGTCGCTGTCTCTGTGTTGGCGTAAACTGGGAAGGATATGCAGGGGTCACGTTGACCTGTGCTTGACTTGGAGTGCCGAGGATCCTCAGCAGTGACCACACCAAAGGGAGCTGCGCTCGCTGCGCAACATGTTACAGCCAAAGATAAGACCATAGCTATATCGGTACAGTACGGCAAGGCGCCACTGCTCACTATGGAAGTTGACCGATTTCTATTTACTTTTTGAATATCTATGTTTGAAAAGTTTTCACTATAGGATACCATGAGCGTGGACTACTGAAAACCCGCCGAGCTGTCAGAGAAGTGTTTACCGGAATTTCTGGATGCTCCGGTTATGTTTCTTGGTACTGATGTCCACGCCTCCATGGAATTTCCAGCCTGAATTGTATGAGCAAGAATTTATGTGTTAAAAAAGTGTGTTAAATATTTTAATTAGATGTTTGTGCATTGCATCTTCTTGGAAGTTTGAGTCTGAAGTGTCCGTGGTGCCTTGGGTTAATACTAATGCCCGCCGCTAAAAGGAGGCTTGTTGTGCAGTTCATTGGCAGTGGACTACTTGTGTGTGTGTTTAAGTGCTTCTGCTTGCCCATTATTAATCTCGCCTTCCTTGAGGCAAATGACTGTCAGCGGGTTTTTTTTTTAAATAACATTTCTTGTAGAAGAGCTAAAGAACACCCACAGTTACATCTGCTGACAAAATAGCTTAATGGACTTGACGTGGTTGCACAGGTGGAACGAGCGGCCGCGCGGGTTCGCACGTCGTCACGGTGGCGTGGCGCGACTGCACGGGGTCATCGACCGGCGGGGAGCGACGCGGGCCTACAGGTGGGAGTGGAGGTGCGCCCCGGGGAGACACGGAGACACGCTCCAGGGGCCAGGGGGCCGCCCACACCACCCACCGGCATTCACACGCCTCGCTGGCCTGCGCCGGTGACCTCCTAGCCCGCGTAAACAGCGCGTTGTCCGTCAAGCCCCTTTTACACCAGCGATTTTCTTGTCTCAATTTGCTACTCGACGCGAGTGAGTCGACTGCAGCGCCCCTAGCGTACGAGGCTGAGCCAAATGAAAACCACAGATATTAAAAAAAAAAAAAAAAAAAAAATTGTTCGGATGGCTCTGAGCACCAGGTCATCAGTCCTCTACAACTACACTACTGGCCATTAATATTCCTACACCAACAAGAAATGTAGATGATAAACGGGTACTCATTGGACAAATATATTATGCTAGAAGTGAGATGTGATCACATTTTCACGCAATTTGGGTGCATAGATCCTGAGAAATCAGTACCCAGAACAGCCACCTCTGGGCTTGATACGCCTGGGCATTGAGTCAAACAGAGCTTGGATGGCGTGTACAGGCACAGCTGCCCATGCAGAACACGATACCACAGTTCATCAAGAGTAGTGACTGGCGTATTGTGACGAGACAGTTGCTCGGGCACCATTGACCAGACGTTTTCAATTGGGGAGACTTCAGGAGAATGTGCTGGCCGGGGCAGCAGTAGAACATTTTCTGTATCCAGAAGGGCTCGTACACACCTGCAATTTGCGGTAGTGCATTATCCTGCTGAAATGTAGGGTTTCGCAGGCATCGAATGAAGGGTAGAGCCAAGAGTCGTAACGCATCTGAAATGTAACGTCCACTGTTCAAAGTGCCGTCAATGCGAACGAGAGGTGACCGAGACGTGTAACCAATGGCATCCCATACCATCACGCCGGGTGATACGCCAGTATGGCGACGACGAATACAGGCCTCCAATGTGCGTTCACCGCGATATCGCCAAACATGGATGCGACCATCATGATGCTGTAAACAGAACCTGCATTCATACGAAAAAATGACATTTTGCCATTCGTGCACCCAGGTTCGTCGTTGAGTTCACCATCGCAGGCGCTCCTGTCTGTGATGCACCGTCAAGGGTAACTGCAGCCACGGTCTCCGAGCTGGTAGTCCATCCTGCTGCAAACGTCGTCGAACTGTTCGTGCAAATGGTTGTTGTTTTGCAAACGTCTCCATCTGCTGACTCAGGGATCGAGACGTGGATGCACGATCCGTTACAGCCATGCGGATAAGATGCCTGTCATCTCGACTGCTAGTGATACGAGGCCGTTGGGATCAAGCACGGCGTTCCTTTATTACCCTCCTGAACCCACCGGTTCCATATTCTGCTAACAGCGCCAGCAGCAATGTCCCGATACGATAAACCGCAATCGCGATAGGCTACAATCCGACCTTTATCAAAGTCGGAAACGTGATGGTACGCATTTCTCCTCCTTACACGAGGCATCACAGCAACGTTTCACCAGGCAACGCCGGTCAACTGCTGTTTGTGTATGAGAAATCGGTTGGAAACTTTCCTCATGTCAGCACGTTGTAAGTGTCGCCACCGGCGCCAACCTTATGTGAATGCTCTGAAAAGCTAATCATTTGCATATCACAGCATCTTCTCCTTATTGGTTAAATTTCGCGTCTGTAGCACGTCATCTTCGTGGTGTATCAATTTTAATGGCCAGTAGTGTACTTAAACCTAACTAACCTAAGGACATCACACACTTCCATGCCCTAGGCATGATTCGAACCTGCGACCGTAGCGGGCGCGCGGTTCCAGACTGTAGCGCCTAGAACCGCTCGGCCACTTCGGCCGGCAATTTTTTTAAAAATATTATTTACTGTGCAGAAGTGGTACAAAGTTATATCACTTTTCAACGTAATGTCCCTGACACACAATGCAAGTCCTCCAGCGCATACAAAGTGCATAAATTTCTTTAGAAAAAAATTCTTTTGGTAGTCCGCGCAACCACTCATGCACCGCGTGGCGTACCTCTTCATCAGTACGGAACTTCTTTCCTCCCATTTGAGTGGTCCACACATAAGGAAATCACTTGGGGCAAGGTCTGGTGAGTATGATGGATGAGGAAGACACTCAAAATGCAGGGCTGTGATTGTTGCAACTGTTGTACGGGCAGTGTGGGCCTTGCATTGTCATGTTGCAAAAGGACACCTGCTGACAGCAATCCCCATCGCTTTGATTTTATTGCAGGCCGAAGATGATTTTTTAGGAGATCTGTGTACGATGCACTGGTGACAGTGGTCCCTCTAGGCATGTAATGCTCCAAAATGACGCCTTTTTCGTCCCAAAAGAGAGTCAGCATAGCCTTCCCTCCTGATGGTTCTGTTCGAAACTTCTTTGGTTTTAGTGATGAGGAATGGCGTCATTCCTTGCTCGCTACCTTCGTTTCCGGTTGGTGGAAGCGAACTCGGGTTTCGTCGCCAGTAACGATTCTTGCAAGGAAGCCATCCCCTTCTCGTTCAAAGCGCCGAAGAAGTTCTTCACAAGCATCAACACGTCGTTCTCTCATTTCACGAGTCAGCTGCCGTGGCACCCACCGAATAACAGAACGCTGTTCTTCCCTGGTGCAAGTCGTAAGTGCGGCGGCCATCTTTATACTGGTACTGCCACGGTATGTGTGCATCTGCACTATGCTGCCACCTACACGCCATTCTGCACGCTGTTTGTAGCACGCTTACCAACTTAAACGACAACGGTGCGAAATTTCGATTTGTTATTACAAATTTAAGGTTTTCATTTGACTCACCCTCCTATTATTCCTCTCTCTTGTGTTTCGATTGGTCATTTTTGTTTCCACATAGTCGACAAAACTACGTGTACAAATGAAATGACGCAATTTCAGAGACTTTACTGGTATGCAGATATGATTTTCTGTATATAGACTGGAGAGGCGAGTGAAAATTTATACGAAGGCCGGGAATCAAACCCGGCTCTGCTGTGTGGTAAGCAGGTGCGTTCGTCACAACACCACCTTCACACTGCACGGACTATTCTGGCACTCCTCCCTCCACGATCCAAATTCTCACTGCCGCCCCAGTCTACTTTAAATTCCCCCTCACACAAGAACTGAATTGCCGAGGTTCTCCATGTTCTGAAATAGCACGTCAGCATCGAACGGGAATGGGGGATCCAGCCTGAAATCCAGGTGCAGGTACTTACACAACTGAAATGACACAATTTCAGAGACTTTACTGGTCTCGTAGACAGATTTCAGTCATGGCTGCAACCACCACTGATTTCTCTATATAACATTATCACGGTTGCTGTGCCAGTGCCACAGTGCCTGCCTAGCAACCACAGACCTGGGTGCAATTCCCGGCCTTAGTACAAATTTTCAAAAATGGTTCAATTGGCTCTCAGCACTATGTGACTTAACATCGGAGGTCATCAGTTCCGCCGACCGGTGTGGCCGTGCGATTCTAGGCGCTTTAGTCTGGAACCGCGCGACCGCTACGGCCGCAGGTTCGAATCCTGCCTCGGGCGTCGATGTGTGTGCTGTCCTTAGGTTAGTTAGGTTTAAGTAGTTCTAAGTTCTAGGGGACTGATGACCTCAGATGTTAAGTCCCATAGTGCTCAGAGCCATTTGAACCATTTGATCATCAGTCCCCTAGAACTTAGAACCACTTAAACCTAACTAACCTAAGGACATCATACACATCCATGCCCGAGGCAGGAGTCGAACCTGCTGCCGTAGCAGTCGCGCGGATCCGGACTGAAGCGCCTAGAACAGCTCGGCCACAGCGGCCGGCTACAAATTTTCACTCGCAATACATAAAATTGGGTGTGTTGTGAGAGCAATTTGCTGTACCGTTTGGCATCTGAATGCAGAAAGTGAGGTCACGAGGAACCATCTTTTTGTATGAAAAGTCGAAATATGGCAAGAGAATGTAGGAACATGGAATGATAATGGCTCAAATGGTTCAAATGGCTCTGAGCACTATGGGACTCAACTGCTGAGGTCATTAGTCCCCTAGAACTTAGAACTAGTTAAACCTAACTAACCTAAGGACATCACAAACATCCATGCCCGAGGCAGGATTCGAACCTGGGACCGTAGCGGTCTTGCGGTTCCAGACTGCAGCGCCTTTAACCGCACGCCCACTTCGGCCGGCGGAATGATAATGACCGGAGCGAAATTCATAGTGGACAATCTTGACGTAGGTCGTATGGTAAACTGAGAACTGAAAGAATGGGAAAATTGACGCCCAATCTTTTCAAAAAAATGTATTTGCTCGAACAAATATATGCTTACAAACACGTCAAAGGAGTTTACAGAATCACTTGTAATGAACGCCCGTACAAAGACATCGACCAGACGTGTAGAACATTTGAGTTTACGTTTAGGGAACATTCGCGTAGTTCGGGTTCTAGCTCAACTTTGGGTACCCATTTTTTCTGAGACGGGTCGCTCTGTTATAGGCAAAGCAAAGGTACTGTTCTCAATGTCCTGAAAGAAACAGACATTTACCGTGTCACACAGCAATCACCTATTCATACTTTCAATAAAAATCTAAACTCCCTCCGAGAGGTGGCCATGGAAGCCCACCGGTAGCGACCGTCCGCCGTGTCATCCTCAGTTCACAGGCGTCACTGGATGCGAATATGGAGGAGTATGTGGTTATAACACCGCACTCCCACACATCGTCAGTTTTCGCGACGGGAGCCGCTATTCCTCGATCAAATACCTCCTCAACTGGCCTCACGAGGGCTGAGTTCACCCCGCTTGGCAACAGCTCTCAGCAGATCGGACGGTCACCCCTCTAAGTTCTAGCCCAGCTCGACAGCGCTTAACTTTGGTTATCTGTCGGGAACCGGTGTTACCATTGCAGCAAGGTCATTGCTCATTCAGTACTGAAGTTGGATTGAAACATAATTCGATTATCTCAATGCCATTTGGCATTTTGTGTACAACCTCCTTCAGCATCCACCCCGTCCCCCCCCCCCTCCCCCCCCCCGCCACTACGGATCCTTTTGTTACTTGACACTTTATCGACCCCTTTCCTTTTAGTTTTCAAAGAGTATTAACATTTTAATAGTTTTATAGTATGCCACTAAGACCCTCCAATATTATCCAGTTTTATATTTTCTACTATAGTATTTGACATTGTGCACTAGCATGCACCCGATTACTAATAGTTTTCTCGCTCCCTAGTCCGCCTAGTGCTTTTATGCATGCGCTTCCTTCTTGGCTGGCCCATCATATGTCTTCCCCATTACTGTTTTTCTCCGTTTTATTCGTTTGTCTGTTTTCTTCCATCTAACCCCCCCCCCCCCCCCTCTTTCCCTCAATTGCACCGTACTTTAACGGTTTAATTATATTCATTTTGAGGTTCCGACTATTGTAGCCCTTCTACATTTGTCTATCGTTAGGGCGACATGATTTTCAGAATAGAATAAATTTCTTGAAATCGGGGGAAAATTTTAATACTAAATGTACTCCAGCATCATGTTGTAATTTTAAGGTTTGGTTCTAGCTATATTTCATATTGCTTGCATTTTGCCATTTTTATCAAAAGATATGACCTTCTTTGAATCAGAGGTTGTCACTTTATGATATTATTTTACGTCTTCTTTCTATTCAGGTCTTCCCTTGATGATGTAACTAACGCTACGAAACCAGTCGTGCTTGAGCAATAAAGTAATCGTACACCAGCAGTGGTGCTTTTATTCAACACATTCACGAGATCTAGAAGGCAGTAAACAGCGTCTTTATGCTTTTTCCGTCGCGTCTTATTTCCTTTCTAAGTGATGAAAAACATCGAAAACCATTTTATCGTTAAACAAATCCGACATTTTCGCTGTTGAATCAACTGTAGTTAAAAATCGATTATCTACTTACGTTCTTAGTAACGTCTTTTCTTTGTAATGGTATTGTAAAGCGTAAATATTTGTTTGCTTTCAGGTATTTCGCCTCTCTCGTGGGAGAATACCTTTCCCTAGTGCAGCCTTTGAAATGTGTCACGAAAACAAAAATAAAGATTATGAAGACACAAAAGCCCAAAATCCATTACTATAATAAGACTAAGTTCGGCGAGAATTTGTTAACTTCTGACGTCAGCACACACCACCAGCGTGTCCTGTTTTTTTTTTAAAATTCTTTATTAGATAACCATTATAATTAATACAAATTAACCCACTTCCTTAGCTCATTAGTGGGTCCTAACAGTTATACATTTTTTATTAAATTGTGCAGCTAGTTTTTTAGTTTTATAGTGAGCTACAGTTACTAACAACAATGGGCAAATAATATCTACATCTTCTATTTATACCTAAATCCTATAACTAATTGAATTTATATATATATATATATATATATATATATATATATATATATATTCTGCAGCGTCACATGTGTGCCAGTAAGAATATAAACCTACTATAATATGCCTTGTTCTTCGAGCTAAACCCGAAGAACATGCCCCTGGCACTGGGCAGGCCTCGACGTTATAATTCGCTGCAGTACCTATTCTAATTTCCTATTCTATGTCCTACAAACTAACTTATCCTACGTCATGTCCGGTGTGTGTCATAATCGGTGTTTGGTCACTACTCCCCCTAGTCCTGCACGTGGCGGATTCCAACTCGGATGAAGTTGGCCAGTCCACGCACAGGCGGCATGGGAATAGGGCTCTTGGTCGAAATCGGTGATTGTTGTCCTTGTTATTTACTGTATCTCTCTTAGATATTCAATTAGAACTTTTCGTGATACCTCGTTTGCCAAGGTGTTTAGGGTCTGAAAAGTTTCCTCTCGTCTGAGCAGTTGATACGTGTCATGGTTGGGAAGTCTGTCTCGTAGTGTGTTTGCGACATCATTGAAGAGGGGACATTCGTAAACAACATGTTCGGGTGTACCCTCCGGATCGCCACAGTCACACGCTGATGTTGCCCTTTTGCCAAATCGACATAAGTACGTCGGGTAGGGTCCATGGCCAGTGAGAAAGTGAATCAGACCTCGTGTTGGCTCGAAGTACTGCATTCCCAGGCGTTCCCTCACATCAGGTAGAAACTGGAAGGTTCGTCGTCCAGCCTCTTGTACAGCCCAGGTCTCCTGCCAGAGTTCCTCCCCTCTTTTCCTTATTTCTCTTTTATCTCCCACCCTAATACCCATAATATCTACAATATTCTCGTAATTACCCTTTTTGGCCCAATACCAGGCCGCCTGTTCCCTTATCTTTATGTCCAGAGGGCAAAGCCCCATTATGACTAATAGAGCCCCCCCTGGAGATGTTCTGTAGGCACCCACAGCTCTTAGTATCATGCTTCTCTGGACCCTTCTCACTGCCATGGCGGGCACCACCCTCGTGAGCCTGTGCGCCCAGACTCCCGAGCCGTAGCCCACAACTGAGGTTAGGATGCTGTTATGATTAAGTCTAATTAGGTGTGGAGGAAGATGGAATCTTTTATGGCCTATTGAGATGAGGTTGTTTAGTATCTGAAGGGCTCTCTGGGTGACGGTATCAATGTGTTTACCGAAACTCCACCTCTCGTCAATGATGACTCCTAGGTAGCGTGTCTCACGTCGTCTGAGAACTGGTGAACCGTCTATCCTGACAGTCGGATTTCTAATGAGATGTCCTTTTAGCAGGAGGTAAGTAGATTTGCTGGGTGATATCGTCATTTTAGTCGTGTGGCACCACTGTTGGAGTTTATCTAATGCAGTCTCTATTTTCGGTTCGATGTCTTCGCGGCTGCGGCCGCCAACCAACAGGAGGAGGTCATCCGCATAGGATATCACCTCTAGCACCTCTTCACTCTGTTGTAAACTATCTAACAAAGGCTCCATATGGATGTCCCAGAAGAGGGGTCCTAAGACGGAACCTTGGGGACATCCTTTAGTAATTGTCTTTCCAACTCTTTCGCTAGAAGATGATAGCCAGACCTCCCGATCCTCGCAATAGCTCCTCAGGCAACCATATAGCGGCCCTGGACACTCTTTCTCCCGCAGGCAGGAGAAGAGCGAAGGCCACCACAGGTTGTCGAAGGCGCCACTGATGCCAACCACGTATTTGTGCGGGGTCGAGCCACAGACCTCGGCCGCCAGGGCGATTGCATCAGATGCCGACCGCCCCGGCCTGAACCCGTACTGCCTGTCACTCATCCCGCACAAAACTCGGTGTGCTGTCAATCTGTCAGCCAGCAATTTCTCCAATATTTTGCCAAATATATCCAGCAGGCAGATCGGCCTGTAAGATTTCACTTCTGCAGGATCCTTATCTGGTCCTTTCTTAATGATAACTACATGTGCCATTTTCCATTTCTTTGGGAATTTTCTCTGTCGGAGGCATTCATTGTACAGATGTGTTAGTGGCGCAGTCAGCTGAGGCGCCAGAAACTGCACCACCTCCGCTACAATGCCGTCTGGCCCAGGTGCTTTTCCTCTTTGCAGAGATCTTATGTGGGTTGCTACCTCCTCCTCTGAGAAGGGGTAGACAGCCATCTCATTGGTGTATATTTCTTGGTCTTGATCTCTGAGTTGCTGCTGTCCCTCTGTCTCCCCATCCGCATTGTCGTCAGGCAGCAGGGAGTGGAGGAGGACCCCCGCAGTCTCCTGCCAGGACTCCGTCATCCTATCCCCGTACCTGACTGTTGATAACTCCAGAGGAGAGCGGATTTTTTCTCTTACCAACTTACATGGGAGCCCCCACGGGTCCGTGACTAGCTGGTTGAGCACAAAGTTTTCCCAACTTTTCATTCTAACTTCCCGCAGTTCCTTTTGGAATTTCCGCTTTTCCTCCCTGTACAGCAACTGTCACCTTTGTCGTTCCTGCCAGACGACACTACGCTGATAATGCCTCCTTAGCCTTCTGACAGACTGACGCAGTTCTTCTAGTTCGGCAGACCATGGTGACGGGGAGGCCGCCATGGCCCTCCTCCTAGTAGGTACGGCTGCCCTCACCGCTCTTGTCACTGCAGTCACCAGTTCCTCTGCCCTCTGATCTACGTCCATGTCCAAGTGCATGTCATCTTCCGGTGATGGAGGAATGTCACACTCCCTCGCTAAGCGTTCCCAATCAGCTCTTCTGTAATTTAGTTGTACTTCCCACCCCGTGGCCCAGCGGCACTCTCTTCTCCTGTGGTGAAAGTTATCAGATTATGGTCGCTTGTGGTGGCATTCTCTGTGACTCTCCAGTTTTGAAGATTGTTAGCTGCGTTCGGAGTTACTAGGGTGACATCTATGTTTGTGCCCTGTCCTCCACCTGCAGCGTAGGTGGGAGGATTGCCGGGTCTGTTAGCCACCACAAGTTGTGATGCCATAATAAGTTCTTCGACCTTTTCGCCATTAGCATCTCTTGTGCCACTGTACCACGGGGGGGATTTTGCGTTGATGACGGCAGTTATTACGAGTTTTCTTCCCCGCATCGCCGTGGTGACGCTCGCTAGGTGGTCTATGTAAAGTTCTATGTTGTCCCCATACTGAAAGTACGTATTTATGAGAGTTAAAATTCCCGTAGGGGATTGAAGCTCCACGACGTTGCAGTGGCTAGTTGTGAACTGTGAGAGTATGGTAACTCTCAAGAGTTTATTTGTTATTATGATTGCTGCCTTCGGGTCATCCCCTCTGCTGACTATTTGCCAGCTTGCAGCAGCAAAAGCTATTTTCCCAGCCAGGGAGTATGGCTCCTGTAGACAGAGTACATCTAGTCTCCTCTCCTCCACCTACCTTCGGAGCTCCTGCATTACGAGTCTGCTGTTGTGTGTGTGTTAAGCCGTCCTATAGTTATTTTTGTCATTATGGGACGTATGTGTGAATTCGGTCATGTGGCCAGGTCTTACTCCAGTCAAATGCAATTCGTCCATGTGCTATTACTGATTGTTGGTAAATGTCGTCAAGATCAAATTTCTCTCCTCGTCTTTCGAATACTTCCTTGAGCAAGTCTCGCAAGGCTCCAAAGTCGGTGGGGAGATTCACTGATTTTAGCTGGATTCTGTCAACAGCCTCCATAACCGAAAAAGTTATCTTCCTGCCGTCTTCATGTCCTACACGGACCACATGCCGTAAGGCAGTGGTCAGGGTAGCCGGCTGCTATAATCTGGATAATTGCATGGTGTACTCCAAGTTGGGGTACACCCTAACCGGATCGACCGGTGGTAGTCTAACTATTGGTGTGCATTGTGTGGTGGGGCTCGTACTTGAGCTCGTCACTATATTTTCTTGTATTAGTCTGGCGTGTGGTCGGTCGCTTGACGGCGCGTTTCGGGGCGGGCCCGCCCGTTGCCGGCGAGCCGTAAGGCACGGAGGCTCGCACTGGGGCGTATCGCTTTCCAGTCAGGTGTGCCGCGGCAGTCCTCACAGGGGAAGTGACGCGTCTCTCATAGCCTCTCCTTCCCAAGTGGCTCTTTCCGCCTTCCCGTGGTGCCAGATGTTAAGCTCGGCGTTCTGCCTTGCGACAAAAGGGAGAGCTGCGACCCAACCCGATGCGAAAGCGAAGGGTGCGTGGCACAGGGGGAGCTGTGTCGAGGGACCGAACATCAGTCCCTTCTGTTCGCAGGGTACAGACCAGCAGGTGCTCTGCATGCCGGCGACTTCGCTTGTCGGCGTGGGATCGCGGCGCGACTCGGCAAGGGTGCTTTGCCGCGCCCCTGGGTAACCGGGGCGTGTTCTGCCAAACCCAGGAGGTGGTGACATCGCCTGGGCCCAGACCGCTGAACGACTGGGGGACCGACCCACCACCTGAGTAGGAGTGGGTCCTTGGCCTTCAGGTGGAAGCTCGGGCAAGTAGGCGGCGAAGGGCGAGGGGTGCATCCGCCTCTCCGGAGTGCGGGGTGCAGTTGCCGAGGAGCGTCTTGTGAAATCGTCGACGACAGGGCCATCGATGGGGACCAGTGCGCTGGCGACGGCGCGCTGAACCGGCAGCTCTGGAGTGCCCTTGACCTAGGGGGCGAGGTCGGTGGGCGAGCTGCAGAAATCCCCCCCCCCCCCCCCCCCCCCCCGTGCCAGAGGAGCCGGTCCGGGGCAAGAGACGGGCTCCCACCTCTTTTTTTATCACTCGTTCTAACCATGGCTACAAACGAAACGAGTGGATCGTGTGCGCCTTCACGGGCTTCCGCTGCGCCTGATCCCTCTTCCCAGGACGAGCAGGGACAGACTGAGAATGAAACGGTTATGCAGAGGTACTCTAGAATCTCGTCGCTCATGGAGCAACAAATTAAGAATGGCAAGATAAGCCAAGCAGGACTTGCCATCATAAAAAATGAGCTGGCCGCATGGGCTATTGCCCACGCCAAACTTGAGGGAAGGGTGGAAGAGCTTGAAAAAGAGAACGACAGATTAAGGAGGCAACCGGCAAAGACGTGGGCGGCTGTGGCCGCGCGAGCGCCCACCAAGCGCCCACAAAGCACGACCAGAGACACCATTGATAAGGTCCTGTTTCTGCGCATGCGCATTCCGCAGCAACTCATTATTTCACAACTCAACACTCAGCACCACCGGATCACTGACGCCATCGTTCCACTCGCGACGTGGTTGGCGCATGATTTACGCGCAAACACGTGACACTCACTCCCAATGATTAGTCGATTTCCACCAAAAGTCGTTGGCGTAAAACAGGCTTTACAGACAACGTGAATCGGCAATCTGAGAAAATACTTTCTCATCTGCTGGCCAATGTCGGACACCATTAGATGTCCGTTACAGAACAACTCGTAAGTTGCTCAGCGAATGACGTGCCATCCTTTGTTACAAACGCAATAATTAATTCACTTCTTCTGTCGCGTATTTTCAAATTTGAACCTTATCTGACCATTATTCTCATTTCTGATACATTTCATTGCCATTGTGCCACAGAGACCAGACACATCACCATCTTGTAAACAAAATTATTGTCTTGTTTTTCTCTAGCCTCAGGTCACGCTAAGCGTGTCATTAACCGCCACCTAACCTGCTTCTAATAAATGTCTAGTTTATCAATTAGTTTAATGACGTTTACTGGTTTCATTCTGAAAAGACCATATCCTAAAATCAATCTCTAAACGCTTTTAGTATTTATTTACAGTATAGAGGGCACAAGCTTTTTACTGTTAGGAACATCTCGCATGAAATTTCGAGATTGCAGGCGGATGATTTCGACATCTTACCACGATATTTCGGCCAACAACCATTCAGCCATCTTCAGGTGAGTGTTTTATACAGGAGACTGCTGGTGCAATTTGCTAAGTTCATACCAAAAATTGGTGGGGTACTCATTGCGCCGGAAAATCTTCAAGGATCCTATCAGACACCTCTTCGGGGAGGAGATGGCAACACACATGCAGATACTGGACAAGTCACGTAATAGACGAACGTGGCTGTGCGGACTGCAGAAATGAAATGAATGGTTTCCAAGATTGGTAGAACTGGAAATGTTCGTCTTGACTTAGTGGGTTCACTGCTAAGTGAATAACGGAAATGTTAAACGCTCTAAATGTCAAATGTTACACTTGCCTGGAGAATACAAAAAACAATATATCTCTTTTAATGCATAACTTGTTTGTATCCACAAAATTCAGAAGGTATTCTCGTACCACCAAATAATGCTGCCACCTCATCACTACAGAAAATAATGACTTAAATTAAAATAAGTAATTTATTAAGAAAGGTTTAAAGGGCATATCAGGGAACCGACTGGTTGTAGGTGTCGATAATAATTTGCTTTTCAAATACCATTAATAGTGATATATTGCATTTTATTTGTGACAATGCAGTAATGTTTTAACAAGTAGAACTGTAGACAACAAAAATATTTTCTCATGTCTTTTAAATTTTTTTCACAAATTAAATCTAAGAAAATAGATCCCTCACTGGTGACCTCTGTTTTTTTGCACAACTCCATTCGTGGGATCAGACGTTCAAAAATTTCCTGTAGAACTCTCTGTGCTGTTGAGAAAGGAAAGGTAATATCGTAAATAGATCTTCCTGTTTTGCAACTGATAAACATGGCGGTTAGTCTTTCAGATGAAGTACGACATGGCATACATCAGCGTTTCCTGTTTTGAATACATTGAAATTTTTCGCTCTTCTATTTCAGAATAAGAATTTTCAGCAGCTAGTGATGGATGAGTATGAGACACTTGCATGTGGACATCTTACACTCCCACATCGACAATATTGTCTCAATAGCATCTTTCAAATGAAAGGAGTCAGTTGCATGGTTTGGAACTTCATGGAATGTGTTCGTAGCTTTATCTGACTCAAAAATCTTGTGTAAATTTTGAGCAACAAAGGCTTTGCTTGCCTTTCTTCGTTTCTCTATAATTGCAAAATCTCTGTTGCAGGTCAAAAAACTGTACCTACTCACCAGAAACTTATCTCCTCAAACCATCCCAGGCTAAATGGAAGAGGCCTTGACGCAGGGAACTACAGCTTGAATCAAAGTAATAATAAATGTTTGAAACCTTATCACCATGATTTGCAAGTGGAACAAATCTAGAGATATGCAAGAGAGTAGCAATTGGAAGTTGGAAAACTGGTCACTGGTTCTGCAGTGGTGTGCATACACAGAGTCTGAGATATTATTATAGCGAGTGGTAATGAGCGAACAGTTGTTCAGAGTAGTCGGACGCAGTCTGCGGTGGAGAGAAGCCATGCGACAGATGAGGTTGCAGACTGCCGTGGCCGTGGTAGTAGCGCCGGAGCAGTCTTTGGTGTTAACTGAGGATTTTTGCTAATTTGCCTTTCTGCTACAAGTAGTTCGAGCTTGTTTGCGCACTGGAGGGATTTTGTCGGATGTGAGTGTGCATGCACTGAGAGTAGTATTCGTATCTTTGTTATGACCAGGTACGTGGTTATTCATTATAGACATTGTGGAAGAATTAAAGTTGTTGCTAATCAAACTGTGGAAGAAAAGGAAAGGCCCGAGTAATTGTCAATTTTCAGAATATAGTAAATTAAAAGTTTTTATTGGTTTCTTCAATTTTTTATACCTCTCAAGGGTTGTTGATCAAAACCATTCTGATCATTCAGTTTCTGTATAAAAAATGGCAGTAGTTGTATCGGTAGTTGTGTCTATGCATTGCACTCTTCATGCATTGCAGTATTTCTTTTGAATTATTTTAGCATTGTTGATGGATGCAGAATATTCACGCAGTTGCAGCGGTAAGACGAGGTAAGTTGTCTATTGCGTGCAGGAACATTATTGTATTAATTGTTAGCAGACGTAAGGAAATATTTTTTATAATCGCAGTGAGCTACAAGAGAGTTTGATTTTTCGTTTCTGTTTTTTCTATTTTTTCCTCAATCAGAAACTAATATTGGCTCTGAGCACTATGGAACTTAACATCTGAGGTCATCAGTCCCCTAGACTTAGAACTACCTAAACCGAACTAACCTAAGGACATCGTACACATCCATGCCCGAGGCAATATTCGAACTTGCGACCTTAGCAGCAGCGCGGTTCCGGACTGGAGCGCCTAGAACCGCTCGGTCACAACGGCCGGCAACTAATATTGTCAGAGATACACATTTCCGTACGTGTATCACCAGCACGACAAGAATTACAAATATTGAAGAAAATAAACAATATGCATAGTGAAAACGCGTTTTGTGAAAAAACTGCACGTTTCCAATTGTATTTCCACAGCTTCCACTGGATTACATTACGGCGAGGCTGTGACCAGAGTATTGACTTCGCCGGATGTTCAGCCACTGCAAACTTGGGCTGTAGGAGGCCGGTGTGTCGCTAGTGTTCGATGTACTCTTCTTGTCAGTGGCGGATACATATGGTGGGCGCGCGCGCGCGGGGTCCCCCCCCCCCCCCCCCCTTGCGGGATCGCTCACATTGCCACCCGCGCCGCCCACGCCAGTCAGCCCGAACGCTATTCGTTCGTTTCTTTCGACAGTCGACTCGGCTGAATCGAGTTATCGAGTAGATGTACTTTCCTAGATAGCGCGCACGTCCGCGTCATCGTAGACGATGTAATAAACCAATTTGCCGGGAAGAATAGACGCATAGAATTCATCATTTAAGGAAGAGAACCACAATTGTAATTTTTTTATATCATAAGATGGCATTGTATTGTATGTGTGTATAGTCAGTTTAAATAAAACTTTCTCAAACTTTGCATGTGGCTTTATTATTTTTTATTAGCTCACGGTATCTTTAGCGCCCCTTTCTCGAGGTTTTTCTGTATCCGCCACTGGTTCTTGTATAGTGCGTATTGCTTGCCCTATGCAACTTTTACAACACTTACAAGGAATGTTGTTTATACCCGCGTTTTGTAAAAGTAGACTATCAAAGGTCTTTTTCTCGGCAGATTCTTCATTCCTTATCTTATCAGTTCACCTAATTTTCAGTTTTCTTCTGTAGCAGCACAGCTGAAATGCTTCGATTCCCTTCTTTTCCAGTTTTTCCACAGGTGATCATTCTCTTCCTTGCAACGCTGTGCTGGGTATATACATTCTCAGAAAGTTTTTCCTCAATTTAAGACCTATATCTATACTGTTAAATCGCAATCCCGGAACCCGGTAGCAGTTGCAGGCTGCCTATCTAATGAACTCCGGGGGCATCAAAACTTTGATTTTCAGTATTTCGCGTCATTGTTGACGTAAGGGGTATAATGTTATGTTAAAAATTTGATACAGTGAGACAAATATAACAGTCAGAAGCTGTGTGTTTGTCTTGAGGCAGCGTGATAGACGATGCGCAAATACGAGGACTGTATTCATCCAGGATTTCAGACTGAGAAACTTAATAACTTCAACAAACGTTTCACACAATTTAAACTCTTTACGAAACTTTTTCTCCCTGACAACCCCACACAAAATGATGAGAGGAAAAATCTTTATCGTTATTTGCATTTTCGCTGTTCATGCAGTAAAACTACAGTATCAAGCGTGATGTTTTAACTTATTACTCCTTTGTTAAGAACTCTGTTCGCAGCACACCTCGAAGACAGTATCTTACATGTACCACTGAAAGTAACCGCAAAATCATATCATTGTATGATGCTTGGTTCGAGAGATATGACGCCGTAAACATTGAGATGTGTGGAAATCTACCTTTGCTTAAAATGGCGCTCAGTAAAAGTTCATTAGGCATGACGTTTTGGCTTATGACTTCCTCACTACTTACTCTATTCGTAACAAACATTACAGACAGTATTAACTTGCGTTAACGAATGTACATGCAAAATTATTTCGGGGTGTATGACGCCCTAACATTGAGATGCCTGAAAAACTTGCATTTGCTTAAAATGGAGCCCCAATTAACAAGAATATATTAATCCAATGTTTCATACTGAGAGCACTTAGCGACTACCAACAAACTTTAAGCATAATTCCAAACCTACACCGACATTTGTCTCGCCTACATGCTTCAATTTACGCATTTATTTGTTCAACACCTTAACTCATTTGTACAGTAATCAGACGTTTGAAGCTGTTATATACGATGCAGTTTGATTCTTCAAGGAATCGGCAGGTCGTGTCCGACGAGGATGATGAATTACACCTGTTTCAATACTACTTTCATTTGTTAAACATGTATCGTCATCATTGTACTCCTCATGTACTTTGTCCGCAGAGTCGAGAGTATAGGACACCACACATTCCACTGACTCATCTTGAAAGAACGCTAATATTTCACCTGCCACTTCTTTGTCAGTCTGCGAAATGCCGTGAGGAGATTTCTTGTAAAATGTCAACGACGGCAAGTGCCGTTTAGATATGTTCTAAGGGGTTCACCACCCTGCTGGAGCAAATGTAATCTCGATGTATTACTCACTTGCTAGAACAACAATTCCGGAGACATAAAATATCTTTGCCCTTGTTATAAGAGAGCTGCAATGGAGTCGCAGGTGAGAGCAGTCTCTGCCGCAGTTGCAGTCGCTCCATGCTACACTGTAGTGGTAGTCTGTCGCCGGTACAGCGCAGTTTACAGTTGTTGTTGTTGTTGTGGTCTTCAGTCCTGAGACTGGTTTGATGCAGCTCTCCATGCTACTCTATCCTGTGCAAGCCACTTCATCTCCCAGTACCTACTGCAACCTACATCCTTCTGAATCTGCTTAGTGTATTCATCTCTTGGTCTCCCTCTACGATTTTTACCATCCACGCTGCCCTCCAATGCTAAATTTGTGATCCCTTGATGCCTCAGAACATGTCCTACCAACCGATCCCTTCTTTTAGTCAAGTTGTGCCACAAACACCACTTCTCCCCAATTATATTCAATACCTCCTCTTTAGTTATGTGATCTACCCATCTAATCTTCAGCATTCTTCTGTAGCACCACATTTCGAAAGCTCCTATTCTCTTCTTGTCAAAACTATTTACCGTCCATGTTTCACTTCCATACATGGCCACACTTCATAGAAATACTTTAGGAAACGACTTCCTGACACTTAAATCTATACTCCATGTTAACAAATATCTCTTCTTCAGAAATGCTTTCCTTGCCATTGCCAGTCCACATTTTATACTCTCTCTACTTCGACCATCATCAGTTATTTTGCTCCCCAAATAGCCAAACTCCCCTACTTTAAGTGCCTCTTTTCCTAAGCATCACCCGACTTAATTCGACTACATTCCATTATCCTGGTTTTGCTTTTGTTGATGTTCATCTTATATCCTCCTTTCAAGACACTGTCCATTCCGTTCAACTGCTCTTCCAAGTCCTTAGCTGTCTCTGACAGAATTACAATGTCATCGGCGAACCTCAAAGTTTTTATTTCTTCTCCATGGATTTTAATACCTACTCCGAATTTTTCTTTTGTTTCCTTTACTGCTTGCTCAATATACAGATTGAATAACATCGGGGAGAGGCTGCAACCCTGTCTTACTCCCTTCCCAACCACTGCTTCCCTTTCATGTCCCTAGACTCTTATAACTGCCATCTGGTTTCTGTACAAATTGTAAATAGCCTTTCGCTCCCTGTATTTTACCCCTGCCACCTTTAGAGTTTGAAAGAGAGTATTGCAGTCAACATTGTCAAACGCTTTCTCTAAGTCTACAAATGCTACAAACGTAGGTTTTGCCTTTCCTTAATCTTTCTTCTAAGATAAGTCGTAAAGTGAGTATTGCCTCACGTACCCCAACGTTTCTACGGAATCCAAACTGATCTTCCCCGAGGTCGGCTTCTACCAGTTTTTCCATTCGTCTGTAAAGAATTCGCGTTAGTATTTTGCAGCTGTGACTTATTAAACTGATAGTTCGGCAATTTCCACATCTTGAACACCTGTCTTCTTTGGGATCGGAATTATTATATTCTTCTTGAAGTCTGAGGGCACTTCCATGTCTCATACGCCTAGCTCACCATATGGTAGAGTTTTTTCGGGACTAGCTCTCCCAAGTCTGTCAGTATTTCTAATGGAATGTTGTCTACTCCCGGGGCCTTGTTTCGACTCAGGTCTTTCAGTGCTCTGTCAAACTCTTCACGCAGTATCGTATCTCCCATTTCATCTTCACCTACATCCTCTTCCATTTCCATAATATTGTCCTTAAGTACATCGCCCTTGTACAGACCCTCTATATACTCCTTCCACCTTTCTGTTTTCCCTTCTTTGCTTAGAACTGGGTTTCCATCTGAGCTCTTGACATTCATACAAGTGGCTCTCTTTTCTCCAAAGATCTCTTTAATTTTCCTGTAGGCAGTATCTATCTTACCCCTAGTGAGATAAGCCTCTACATCCTTACATTTGTCATCTAGCCATCCCTGCTTAGCCATTTTGCACTTCCTGTCGATCTCATTTTTGAGACGTTTGTATTCCTTTTTGCCTGCTTCATTTACTGCATTTATATATTTTCTCCTTTCATCATTGAAATTCAATATTTCTTCTGTTACCCAAGGAGTTCTACTAGCCCTCGTCTTTTTACCTGCTTGATCCTCTGCTGCCTTCACTACTTCATTCCTCAGAGCTACCCATTCTTCTTCTACTTTATTTCTTTCTCCCATCCCTGTCAATTGTTCCCTTATGCAATCCCTGAAACTCTGTACAGCCTCTGGTTTAGTCAGTTTATCCAGGTCCCATCTCCTTAAATTTCCATCTTTTTGCAGTTTCTTCAGTTTTAATCCTCAGTTCATGACCAATAGTTGTGGTCAGAGTCCACATCTGCCCCTGGCAAAGTCTTGGAATTTAAAATCTGGTTCCTAAATCTCTGTCTTACCATTATATATTCTGTCTGAAGCCTTCTAGTATCTCCAGGGTTCTTCCATGTATACAACCTTCTTTTATGATTCTTGAACCAAGTGTTAGCTATGATTAAGTTATGCTCTGTGGAAAATTTTACTAGGTGGCTTCCTCTTTCATTTCTTACCCCCAATCCATATTCACCTGCTATGTTTCCTTCTCTCCCTTTTCCTACCTTCGAATCCAGTCTCCCATGACTATTAAATTTTCGTCTCCCTTCACTACCTCAATAATTTCTTTTACCTCATCATACATTTCATCAATTTCTTCATCATCTGCAGATCTAGTTGGCATATACGCGCGTACTACTGTAGTATGCATGGGCTTCATGTCTATCTTGGCCACAATAATGAGTTCACTATGTTGTTTGTAGTTGCTTACCCGCACTCCTATTTTTTAATTCATTATTAAAACTACTCCTGCATTACCCCTATTTGATTTTGTATTTATAACCCTGTATTCATCTGACCAAAAGTTTTATTCCTCCTGCCACCGAACTTCACTAATTCCCATTATATCTAAGTTTAACCTATCCATTTTCCTTTTTAAGTTTTCTAACCTACCTGCCCGATTAAGGGATCCCATTCCCGAATGGGGGACTATTTTACCTCCGAAATATTTTACCCAAGAGGACGCCATCATTATTTAACCATACAGTAAAGTTGCACGCCCTCGAGAAAAATTACGGCTGTAGTTTCCCCTTGTTTTCAGCCGTTCGCAGTACGAGCACAGCAAGGACATTTTGGTTAGAGTTACAAGGCCAGATCAGTCAATCATCCAGACTGTTGCCCCTGCAACTATTGAAAAGGCTGCTGCCCCTCTTCAGGAACCACACGTTTGTCTGGACTCTCAACAAATATCCCACCGTTGCCCCTACGGTACGGCCATCTGTATCGCTGAGGCACGCAAGCCTCCCCACCAACGGCAAGGTCCATGGTTCATGGGGAAGATTTTGCGATACACTTTCGTAATTCTTGCTTTATTTTCGTCGCCACTATAGAGTCTTGTGCCATGGGAAGCAACGGAGAGGCTGTTGTTTGGTGGCCAGTTCATTGGGGGGGGGGGGGGGGGGGGGGAGTTTACAGTTAATAGTTGTTAAAGTCACAGTGCAGAACACATTGTAAAATTTTATTATATGGACGTGAATAATAATTGTGATCAGCCTTAGAGCTACATTATACCATGGAATGGGATGATGATGCCATTTACGAACAGATATATAGATAGCGTTATCCGGCGACACCATCGCGAGGTAAGAATTTTTGTTTATTTCTCACGGACGGATTCAGATTGATTTCAAGGGGCATGGCGTAGCGCTGCTTACGTCAAAATTTATCAGTTTTTCACGAGTTAAGATTTATCAGTTTTCATACGTCAGAAATGAATTATCCAAATTTAATTATTTTTTATTTTCTGTTCGGGAAAGTTACACATTATTATTTAATTTTTTTAAATTTATACGGGAAGGCTACAATGTTGTGAACATGGCTGCGTGATCAGCGACCGTTTCTCAAGTAAAATTAAACGAATAACAGCCCTCGGTCGCAAGAAAGAAGTGTTTTGAGCTATGTTTCGGCACTACTATGAATGCATCAGGCTGAGCTACCTGTACCTCACATGTGTGAGCAGCCCTTAAAGGCTTGCCTTCCATGTATTCTACGCTACAGGACCTTAAAATTGCTACACCAAGAAGAAATGCAGATGATAAATGGGTACTCATTGGACAAATATATTTTATTAGAACTGACATGTGATTACATTTTCACGCAATTTGGCTGCATAGATAGTGAGAAATCAGTACCCAGAACAACGACCTCTGGCTGTAATAACGGCCTTGATACGCCTGGGCATTGAGTCAAACAGAGCTCGGATGGCGTGTACTGGTACAGCTGCCCATGCAGATTCAACACGATACCACAGTTCATCAAGAGTAGTGATTGGCGTATTGTGACGAGCCAGTTGCTCGGCCACCATTGACCAGACGTTTTAAATTGGTGAGAGATTTGTAGAATGTGCTGGCCAGGGCAGCAGTCGAACATTTTCTGTATCCAGAAGGCCCGTACAGGACCTGCAACATGCGGTAGTGCATTATCTTGCTGAAATGTAGGGTTTCGCAGAGATCGAATGAAGGGTAGAGCCTCGGGTTGTGACACATCTGAAATGTATGGTCCACTGTTCAAAGTGCCGTCAATGCGAACAAGAGGTGACCGACACGTGTAACCAATGGCACCCCATACCATCACGTCGGGTGATACGCCAGTATGGCGATGACGAATACACGCTTCCAATGTGCGTTCAACGCGATGACGCCAAACACGGATGCGACCGTCACGATGCTGTAAACAGAACCTGGATTCATCCGAAAAAATGACGTTTTGCCATTCGTGCAACCAGGTTCGTCGTTTAGTACACCATCGCAGGCGCTCCTGTGTGTGATGCAGCGTCAAGGGTAACCGCAGCCACGGTCTCCGAGCTGATAGTCCATGCTGCTGCAAACGTCGTCGAACTGTTGGTGCAGATGGTTGTTGTCTTGCAAACGTCCCCATCTGTTGACTCAGGGATCGAGACGTGGCTGCACCATCCGTTACAGCCATGCGGATAAGATGCCTGTCATCTCGACTGCTAGTGATACGAGGCCTTTGGGATCCAGCACGGCGTTCCGTATTACCCTCCTGAACCCATCGATTCCATATTCTGCTAACAGTTATTGGATCTCGACCAACGCGAGCAGCAATGTCGCGATACGATAAACAGCAATCGCGATAGGCTACAATCCGACCTTTATCAAAGTCGGAAACGTGACGGTACGCATTTCTCCTCCTTACACGAGGCATCACAACAACGTTTCACCAGGCAACGCCGGTCGGCTGCTGTTTGTGTATGAGAAATCGCTTGGAAACTTTCCTCATGTGAGCACGTTTTAGGTGTCGCCACCGGCGCCAACCTTGGGTGAATGCTCTGAAAAGCTAATCATTTGCATATCACAGCATCTTCTTCCTGTCGGTTAAATTTCGCGTCTGTGGCACATCTTCTGGGTGTAGCAATTGTAATGTCCAGTAGTGTAGTTCAAGAATTTTGTGAGTAAAGGTTTATTTCTTGGTATTTATTTTATGTGTGACATGCCAGTACGAGTGTTTTACTTCTGATGAAGGCACTCATAGTAGAGCCGAAGCCTAGGTCAAAAGACTTCTTGTTTGCGACCAAAGCTGTTATTGCTTTAATTTTAATGTTTGCTTTGTTTATCGTTGCCATTGCTCTGCTTTGTATCAACACCTCTAGCACTATAGCACTGTTGTCAGCTACTCGCCAACTAAGCAGTTCAACTACGCTGCGTGGCCTCATGCCGTGGTCACCACTGAATACTTCCAGTCCAGCACCCCTGTTGTCATTAGCAGCCAATACTGCGGTTGCATTGTGAAACATTCCCGTCTCCTCTAAATCTCTTTCGTTACGCAACCTTCCCTTTTACAATAACGTATGAAGCCTTCCCTTAGGATTTCTATCTCTCGCTTAATAATAATAAATGAAATCTTCCCTTTGAAATTTATTCTCTTTCTCAATCTTCGCATACAAATTTAATTGCTGCTTATTAAAGGTGATTTTCTGATAATTTCGACGAAACATAGAATGTGTCGTCGTCGTGGCCCTCAGTCGTTACCTGCAATAACCCAAAACTGTTCCTTACCTTTTTTACTGTTACTGGATCGCCATTTGACTGCTACATCGAACTGTGACATGAATATACTTACTCTCTTTTACTATACTTTATTGGCTGCTGGTGGGCTGTCGTAATAAGTGGCTGTATTATTTCCAAAGCTGACGTTATTCTTTAATTAATTTGACTGAAGTTACGTAATTCATAGTTAAACTTTTTCTTGACGACGATACAATTTTGCAAAGTTTTACGTTGATGGTTTTTGGAATGGATTATAATCAGTAATGCAATATATCTGGCAAAAATTAATTGTATTCTGAATGAAATGACTTTACAAACGTTCAAATGGGACTTACTTTTTGCAATCTTACAACTAACATTGCGCAAACATACATTCAGTAGTCTTGACTTTCTCAAAACAAATAATTCAATAATATTAGTTGCTCTTATGATAATAGTTAGCTGATGTCTCTGTACATCCGTTTATAATCTCTTGTAAATCGTAGCTGGTGGCTGGCAGGCACACTGCTCCTCTCAACCTCTCGCTTCAGACCTGCTACCAACTCGCTTCACATCTCGCTTACCACTGACTTCCTACGAACGCTAAAGTGCGGTCTCTCCCGCCAACAATGCTTTCTTGTGCACACAATCCCTGCTACCATTACAAAATGTATCAATGCACGGTCTTTCCCGCTCTTTTCTTAAAATGTATCCATACGCGGTCTCTCTCCCGCCCTTTTTAAAATGATATCAATGTGCGGTCTCTCCCGCCAACAATACTTTGGTGCAGATATTCCCTGCTGTCACAATTATTTCCGATATGACAAATATTAATTATTCCTACTTAAGGGGCTCCGGAACGCCCTATACTTGCAATGTTAAAATAACGCTTATAAATTACATCTTTCCCCACAAAGTATTTGAGGTAGGAAGTTGAACTTTTTACAGATTATTTATTGGAATATGGACTACAGCTTAACACAGGGATTTTACAAAATTTTAGTTCAGTTATTAAATATGATTTTTTTCAATTGTAATGAAAATTCACAACATTTTTTGCAATTTTTTATTTATATATTCAAAAATATACAGTTTTTTGGAAAAAGGCTGTGTTAACTTATGCAGAAGGTACTGTGTAACATTTACTGAAAGTTTGAAACAAATATGTTTGGAAGATCCTTAGAAAACATGTAATTAGTATGAGAAAATAAAAGTTTTGGGAATCGAGCGACAAAGATTGGATTAACTTTTTAGTGCATTCCAGGTCCATAGGATGGATTATCTTCATCCTCTGCAAACTCCTCCTCCAGCTTCCTCTTGTTCCTCCTCCTGTTCACTCTTGCTTGTATTTCTAGACTCTTTACAGCCCTGTCTGCAGCCCGAAGGCGTTCCTTGTCTAAAGCAAGCATCGCTCGTACCATGTTAGAACCTATCTTCATTCCCATATTTCTAAATACCTTGCACCTTACAATGTTGCCATCATTGAAAGTCGCAACAGCATCATACACACCAAAGTGAATTGTTTCTATTCCCACAAATACAGTCTTGGGGATTCTCGACCATATAACACTATTTACACTTTCATTGGGGTTTTGAGTTTTTCCGTGAATACACTTTTTCAACAGTTCAGGTGCTGCTAAGTCTCTGAAAATAGGTTTTATCACCTCCATTATTGCATGAGGCAGACTATGCTTATGAGTGTACACTTCACCAGTTAGCAATCCTTTGTTATATTTACACCAACTGTCTTCTTCTTTGGGACACAAGCTATGTTGGGGATTTTCATCGGTTGAAGAAGTATGAAAAAAAAAGAGCCCAAACAGCCTTCTTCATTTCGTCGACACTTTGTGTATTTTGGCTAATAGCCATTCCATAATAGTTCTGTATTTTGTCAATTACACTGTCAGTTAACCTTCCCTTCCCATCCAACTCTTTACCATCGCTGAGTTTTTGCTTTTTGTACGAAGCTTTCAGTCGCCGAAGTCTTGTTGCCATTCACTTCTGTACGTGTCTAATACACTCAAATTTCTACACTACAACATCATCACCATAGGGCTTCAGTCCTTGAACATGTTTGAAACTTTTAGAATCACCGTCACCA
Source organism: Schistocerca piceifrons (assembly GCF_021461385.2). Classification (NCBI taxonomy): domain Eukaryota; kingdom Metazoa; phylum Arthropoda; class Insecta; order Orthoptera; family Acrididae; genus Schistocerca; species Schistocerca piceifrons. The sequence continues at coordinate 110,829,818 of NC_060140.1, forward strand.
AGGTAATTAACATATCGCACTTTATCACACGCCTCAGAACGCTGGAATATACTGGCAACACCAGCCACTTCCATTCCTCTACTACTGCCACTATAGTTAGCTTTGCAATTATTTTCATGTGTACCTTTATATTTTTGTGGACATTTACAATACTTTGATATTACTGCTACATCTAAAACTTTCCCTGTATACATACTGGTGGCAGATACTACACCATGAAGAGATGTGTGTCCCCGTTTATGCCAGGTACCATCGAACGCTGCAGTCAAATGTCTGTTACCATTATTTTCCATTACTGCCTCTTCCACAGCGTTCTTCATAGATTCTATACAGACATCTTCTACTTTAGACCCTATTAATTTATTATAGGTCGTAAACTTGGTTGGGGGATTTGGAAGATTCATGATGCCACAGAAAATTGCACCTGCAGTAGCACCCTTACCAACTGAACGCAAGGAATAAACAAATCTAATGTGTTCGTAGATTTTGCTACCATTTTCTTCAGTTGCAGTTACTGCAACACTGTTCCAAAAGGTGGTCATGTATGAACACTTATCACATTTCAGTTGTATTTCACTAGCAAGTCCTACGTGCTCTATTATGGAGAGTTCCAGACCAACTTCACTACAATGAATACATCTTACACAGTTTGAAAAAATTCCTTTGAGAACCGACATATCAAATATTTCGTTCACATCCGATTCGCCCATAAAACATTCATAGTTTTCACTCATTGAACCAAGCTTCTTCTGTGAAGTATTTTCATTCCCACTTTGACTGCTATGGGCAGGTGTACTTCAGAGGTTAGGTTCACTCACTTGGTTATTGTCTTCATTGTTTACAGTAATAACACATACCTTTGGCTTTCCAACATTTCTCCTTCTCTTAAAAGCCTTCAGAGGATTTCTAATAACTTTACTTATACTCATTATTATACTTCAACAAAACAGAGACTCAAGAAACAGAATTAATTACGAATATTTTCGAGATAACGACTGAGTAAATAAACATGAAACAATCGACAATTACAACAGCGATATATATTGAACCATCACAGGTTAGTCACAACACATACTTTATCTCACATCACTAAAATGTACCTGATGAACACGGACGTTAATAATAACACCATTTGACAGCAGTTTAACAGCGCCACAGTGGGTCACGCCCATGTAGAACACATTTAAAAAAAAAATTTAAAAATAGTTGTAGTCTTCGGAATTGAATAAATTATATATCTATTAAAAGGTAATAGTCTGCAGATTCAGAAAACGCAAAAAAGTAAGAATTGAACTTTTCATGATTTTGAGCCTTTCCGGAGCCCTTTAATCCTATTAATAAAATATAAACATCTTTCATAAATTGTGGTTTGACAACAGACAATAGAAATACACACGTCTTACAATGATAGACAAAATGCGAGCGTCGAATGCCGTAAACGTCATTGGCCTTTTGCGACTTCATACTGAAGGGATTCCTCGTCAGTGCACCGTTAGCAGTAGAGACGCTGGCCGCGGTCATCCGCAAAGCCTTCCCTGCGGTTATTAAATCCTCCGCGCTCCGCCAACGGCCGGAGTGTCTCGGTGCCGGTCCCGTGTTCCCCTCTAGCGCCTCTGGAAGTGCTATTTCGCTGCGACTTCCCGCAGTAGCGGCCGGCAGTAACTGTCAGCCGTAACTGCCTACCGTCACAGCCAGTGTATTTCGTTGAAACTGCTCCCCGCGGCAGCCACGTCACTCAGCAGAGAAAGACAGGCCGTGGCGTGTACGTCACGGAGGTAGGCCTGAGCCAACACCGGCTCAAAGGAAGGCCTCGGCGCTTGTTCGTGACGTCACGTCAGCTAGGCACGGCGAACGTCAGGACTGTTGCAGGCATACTCATAATGGTGGTGTCTCCCTCCCCGACACAGAAAAATGTGAAACTATTGGCGGTAGTTGACCAACACACACTGTTCTGAGAGATTTCTGCAATTAATTAATTGTGCAGTTCATTACACTTCTTAACAAATTGTGTACTCCTGAACTTAAATTTCCACCTGTTTTAAGGATTGACATATAAGAGCAACTTCATGGTCCAGCAGCAACAGAATTCGTGCTTCTTTACCTTATTTGTAAATCTGAGGAAGTTACGTTTGTACTGGGTTGCTTTTACAAGAAACTGTGAACATATTGGTGCTCTTCTTTAGGTATCTTGGTTGACTATGGGATGAGGAGCACTGAATGTTAATGAAATATCTTGCGATTGTACACGTTGGGGTAGGGGGTGGAGGACAGACGAAGAGGCAAAAGAGAGATTTGTTTTATCAAATAAATTTTTTTTATCTTATAAAGTTTGTCCTTTCAGTTGCAAGAGGGGAATATTTATCTTTTCTAATGTGCTTCTTTAAAAAAGTTTAAGCTCAGCAGTATTTTCGATGTATGAAGCTATTTTGTTTCCTGTTTATAATTCCTTTCGTCGAAAACGACTGTAATCTAATAACTGGCAACAGTTGGACATTTACACATGTAAATTTGTTCACATTTCCAGTGACGATGTCAAACGAAAATAAATAAATAAATAAATAAAAGAAACGAGTTCATTGTAAGGGGGTTGGGGTAAGTTTCGATAGCAAAATGGATCAAGTAAATATAGTTACTTGAATGTAAAATTTCCGAAGCTTGCAATGGGGCAAAGCATCTTCTCATATTGATTTACGTTTGTTTCGACAGGATTCAGTAATACAGAACTATGATCTTCATTTGTAGCTTTACGATAGTAAGAAAATCTTTCATCTAAATAAAACTGCAAAATCCAAAACAATACCAAACATTTTGTCCGAAAATAAGAGATTTATAGTGATAAGCACGCCCAGGCGTTTCTGCCTGGAACAGACCGTGCCTAGCTGACGTGACGTCACAAACAAGCGCCGAGGCCTTCCTTTGAGTCGGTGTTGCCTGAGCTCGCTTGCTCGCTCAGCTCAGCAGACAAACTACGTTTCTACATCTGTTGACTCGTAACTAGGTGTGTACATCATCATCATCATCATCGGTTATCTGCTATATTAGCAGGTCCTTTGCCTCTCCATTTTCTGCGATCCAGTGCTTCCTTCTTAAGGCTGCTGTATGTTGTACGTCCATCATGTCATCCACTATCTGGAATCTCTTCCTTTTCCCTTCTACATAACCTTCTAAAACTGTTTTTATCAGTCCGTCATTCTTTCTTAATATATGCCCAATCCAATTTCTTTTTATTCTCTTTATTGCATCTAGTAACTGTCTTTTCTCTCCCAGTCTTCTCAGAACCTCTTCATTTTTTACTCTGTCCGTCCAACTTATTCTTTCCATCCTCCGCCATGTCCAGATCTCAAAAGCCTCCAGCCTTTGTCTTTCTTCTTCATAGTCCATGTTTCAGCGCCATATAAAAGAACATTCCATACAAGACATTTTATGAGTCTCTTCCTGAGTTCTCTGTCCAGACTACCGCAGAAAATTCTCCTTTTCTTATAAAACGCCTCTTTTGCCATTGCTACCCTTGTTTTAATTTCTGTGGTGCACTTGCAGTTGGTGTCTATCCTGCTTCCAAGATACTTAGAATTTTGCACCTGTTCTAGTATTTATCCATTCGGCATAATTTTTATTTCCTTATTTCCCCCTAGTGCCAATACTTTTGTTTTACTTGTGTTAATTTTCATTCCATATTTTTTCCGTTAGTTTCAATGGTGTCCGCCAAATCCTGTAATTCTTTTTCCCCTGTGGCTAGAAGAACCATGTCATCAGCAAACCTCAATCACCCTACTCTTCTTCCTCCAATTTCTACTCCTTTGTCATCTAATGAGCATTGGTCAATCATATTTTCCAAGTAGAGGTTGAAAAAGAGTAGGTGATAGACAGCATCCTTGTCTTACTTCTTTTCCTAGTCCGATCCAGTTTGTACTTTCGCCTCTCACTTTAACTGAGGCCTTTTGAATAAAATATAATGAGTTTACTAGTCATTTGGTTTTCCAATCCACTCTCTTTTCCCTTATTGTAGTCGCCAGCTTGTCCCAAACCACATTGTCAAATGCCTTTTCTAGATCGATGAAGCACATATATAGGTCTCTTCCATTTTCAATAAACCTTTCTCCCAAGATTCGTAGGAGCCCTATTGCATCTCTGGTGCCCGTATTCCGTCTAAAGCCAAAGTCCTCCTCACCAAGATTCTCCTCCATTACTTTTTCAAGTCTTTTATTAATTTTTATTAATTATTATTAATCTTATCAGTTTGGCTGCATGTGAAATGAGACTGATTGTCCTGTGCTCGCTGCATTTCTTGGTTCCTTGCTTTTTCGGTAATGGAATCGTTACCGTTGTCAGAAAGTCCTCAGGCCATTCACCACTGCCATATATTTTATTACATAACCTCAATATTTCTCTTATTCCATCTCGGTTAAAGCATTTTAATACTTCTCCCGGTATCGTATCTGTACCTAACGCTTTGCCATTTATCGGTGTGTACACACAAAGGAGAATTGCTTCTGAAACGTTGCGCCGTTGGGGCCAGTCGCTTCTCTGTATTCATTAAAGATCTCTGCGATCGACTCTGTATCACGTGGGTGCGGTTTTCCTCTTTGGTCGCTTTTCGGCTATTTAAGTGCACGACGCTGTGGGGAGACGGCTGGTTTTAGGTCAGTTTGTTGGCGCTCTGGGGTGCAGTCTGGTTGTCGGCGGTCGCTTGGAAGCTTGCTACTCTCCTTTAGAATCTGGACTTAAATAAAAATGGCACGGTAATGTTACTCAGAATGCAGGAGAAGCTGTGATCTAAATGACAATAGATTTATTCAATCCTAACATAACAGGACAAAAAAAGACTGAAGAAACGTCACACAAACATCTTTATTTGACAAACGCTTTCACTAACATGGGGTCTATGGTGGACAAAGTGATCAGGTGGCGATCGACACACGACACTAAACAGAACACTAATCGCTCTATCTCACTTCATATCTGTGAATACGGGGTATGGCACAACAAATACCCCACAATCAAGCATCTATACCATTCCAAAGAGTAAAATATTTTTCCAAAGAACAGGATGCTGAGAAAGATATATTGGATCCCTAGGCCATAGCAGCGAATACTTTACCCACCTGCTGGTCAGGGCGGCACGCCAAGATGCGTTCGGCGACTGAAGTCATGGACAGCCGCAATGTGTTATTAACGCCGCGCGCCCGAAAAATGCAACGCAGGTACTTGCCTATGAGCCTCTGAAACCGCAGTGGATTCCAGTGTGCAGGTGGACCTGTTTGCTGGTCTGACAAACCAATCTGACCCCGTGCCACGACTATGCGTGATGGAATAAGTCAAATGTTTAGACGGCCCACTCAAGACAAATAAGTACACTGAAACTTCCCCTTTGAACATTTTATATATGGCTGTGCTTAACCTGACACACAATATTTTGTTAGCGCAACGCAATCTGACTTTCAATAATTCGTACAAAAGAATGGGCCCTGACTAACATTAACCTATACCTTTCACAAATCACTTACCTCACAAAAATCTTCGCTGCTCAAGCTACTGCAATACAGCGAGCGCCACTACTGCCAGCTAAATAAAAGATTCAAACTACTGAAGGCACTAACTACTGATAGGGATAGTTAGCAAATGAAAGATATTAATAGAGAACAAACAATGTATTTACCTTAATATCATCACAAGTCATAATATATATATCAGTTCATGACAAATTACAAATCTCCGCCATCTCTCTCCCCACATCCACCACTGCTGGCGACTCACCTCCAACTGCTCAACGCTACGCGCTGTTCACAGCCAGCTGCCGCTGCCCAACACTACAATGGCAGACAACAACGCAAACTAGCCACAGACTGCACACAGCACAGCCAGTGATTTTCATATTGAGCGCTACGTAACGTTGCCAATAAGAAAACATAAACAGCCTACTTACATAGCCCCCATGCTCCTCACAAAAAATTTTACAAAATTTTTTTTTGGGCAGTGGCCAATAATGATTTGATAAAATTTTTCATAATTACAATAACAAAGAAATCAAATGCACACACTTATTGATACAATGTTGGTCAAAAGCTAAAATTTTCTCACAGTTTATAAAGACAGTACTGATCATTCATTACGGTAATCACAGGTTTTTTTTCACAAAGTCTCATTAGTAAAAGAAATTGCACACAGAAGTAGTGGATTTCCATGCAGTCTTGAAGAAGTAGTGTTGTCCTTCCAACGGAAAGACAGTGCTGGCTCTTGACATGCTGACAGGTAATGGGCCACAATGGAGCAAACCCACAGCAGAGTCATTCGAAGTTTTGAAGAGTATTGGTAGGTAAGTCATCACAGAGCGGACCCACTGTAGTCCTGGTAGAGAGTATGGTATTGGTGGGCCACCAGAGGTGCAGACCCACTGCAGTCCTTGTAGAAATAATGGTATTGATGGATCATCAAAGATGTAGACCCACTGTAGTCCTTGAAGAGATAATGGTATTGGTGGGCCACCAGAGGTGCAGACCCACTGTAGTCCTTGTAGAGATGGCCAGCAGCCATCTGTTGCGATTGTGCAGGTGCACATTCACCATTGAAGAGTCTTGCGGAGAATATAGCAAGTCCATAAACCACCACTTGTGCACTCACAAAGTTTCTGGAATTGTCCTTAGATCCAGCAATGCTGTTATCCAGTCCCTTGCTGAGTTATTAACACACGTGCAAACACTCACAGTCCCAACTTCTCACATATTATCCATATACTATGACCAACAGAAACGTGTGCAGTGAAATGTAACTAACAAGTTAATAATATCATGAACTGGTGACAATTACAATTTTATAACATAAGAATACAATAACAAAGGTACAAAATACATCATTAAAAACATAATAATACAGATAACATTTGTAGTAATAGGGGCTTTACAAAAGAATAGAAATAAACATATACATCAGTGGAATTATGACATGAGTACATACATAGAAGATCAGAATAACTTGCGAAACATCAACTTCACACATGAGCATTTAAACAGAATGAATAATGTCTAATATCTTTACAAAGTAAATAACATATTATTAATGCCAATTATATTTGAGGATAACAGTATTCCTCATCATAGTGAATGTAGCTTAATATTAAAAGAAGAAAAAATTCTATGAAACTACACAGAGACAGGAAGAAAACAAATACTCAAGGGTACACAAACTCATAGTGGGATAACACCAATAGGAAAGGACAGGGTTCGTTTTCAGTGTAACATTTGGTACTGCAGTCCAACCCAAAACTTCATATATCTTTCCTCTTATTTCATCCTTTGTTTCCACCAAAAAAAATTCTATCTAAGCATGCTTTCTGTATTTATATGTTCACACATTTCTTACCTCAACATTTATTTCCAAGAAAATCCTACCTAAACCTGTTTTCTCAATGCATTTCTTCCAATTCATCGCAACTCATTCTCTTAGAGGCTACCCCCTCTTAAGCTAACTTAAATCTACTGAGCTCAGATGCTAAACTAAGGAACGAGGCAATGCAGCAGCACAAAATAAGTAACACAAACAGCAATGACCAAAAAATTGGAAAATTGCAAAGCAAGCTACAGTAAATCTAAATTAACAGATAAAATGCAAAATTACAACTAATATGAGCCAATGAGCAGCAACAAAAAAAAATCAGTTGTAAAACTGGCTTAACAGAGTAATGTAATGTGAAATTTAGTAGCACTATGCCTGGCAAACAGCAACAGCAAATGCAATAACTTATATCTAAACATGACATAGCTCAAGCAGAAAAAATAATACAGTAAAAACAACAATGCAGATAAGGGAAATGTATATTCACATCTTAATATCTATGTAATTAAAGTGGTGCACCACAACAACTTATTGTAAAAGAAATATTACCATGTACTTGAAAAGAATATTATGTATGCAGTTACTAGTTCCTTCTTATTGTTCTTTCCTTTCCAAGTGCTCCTTTTTTAAAGAATGTGGATCATAAAATAATTATTTAATAGATCTGTTGACAGAAAGTGTTCACATTAGCAAATGCATTTCATTTTATAAAAGCAATGCTGCAACACAGCTGAAAAACAGGTATCAAATGAAATAAGCAATTACGCAAACCAAAGCATAAAAACATCATTCAATAGTCATGTGGCATTTCGTAAGTCAGTAGCTCTCAACTCTCATAGAAAGACACTTGTCATAATCAGGTGTGCAGATGTACGAATATTTCCCATCAATTCATAAGCATTTCAGCAATTAGCACAAAGTGCGAGTAATCATATGTTTTCAAGTAACGAGGGTGTCGCATTAGCGATGAAAGGCACACCCTAATGGCTTGTTCTCCAGGTGTTTTCCTGTGCTCTGAAAGGCACGCGCTAATGGCTTTTTCTCCAGGCGTCTGATACAGCTGGGTGCCCACGACGCATTATGTGTAGGTGGTCCGTTAACTTTCTTACGGAAATATTTACGACAGCAGTTTCCGCTACAGAGACAGTCGCATATAAAAATATTTCACAGGTCAAGAATTTGCGTTACAAATCTGTAGAAACAAAATGCTATTGATATAACAGTGTCCAAAAAAATTTTCGTCTGCATTGTAATACATTCACGAATATACACACACATTTCATAACTCTTAAAGTACGTTTCTTGGTTTCCAACATCCTTTTCATAAATCAGAGTCCCTAAACACTACTCATTATTCCTTACCTCATTATACATATACATATTCGTCGACACTTCTTCAATATTTCATCATGAGAAATACGTAGCATAATAAACATTCCTCAACAACATAATACACATCGTCGTCGTAATAATAACATCATAACACCTCAGTCAAATCTCAAAATCGTCGTAACTTCCTCCAATAATTTCTAAGCCTAAAAAAATTCTCTGCTCATGTCAAAAGTGTCAGCTGCCTCAAACGTACTTTAAAAATCATGATCTCATACCAAATACATCATTCAAAGCTCTCATAGTATCACAATGATTCCGAAAAAATATGAACAGTTTACAAAGTACAGGCAAAATACAGTTTCATAAGTGTGAAGTTATCCAACTGTATAATTGCGTAAACATGTGTCACTGATGTAGTAAAATAAATGTTTGTCTCTCTCAGTTAAATAATCAGATAGCTGTGTAATTTGTGTGTTAGAGAAATATGGTACCGATGTGTAAAGTTGTATAAGCAAATACCATATTAGCTAGGGTTCCTTGTGGTTGCCACACACATGGTACACAAAGTAAGCGTGTACCCCCCTGAGGATTAATGTAATTATACCCTCAGGTGTTACAGATTACAGCAATGGAATGAAATGTATCACAGAAAACTTTCTTTGTAATTCAAAAATCTTTAAAAATAAATGTTTTAAGTATAAAATTGATCACTCAAATGCGTGTCCTGTAGCGCTAAATGCGCGTCTTGCTGTAAGATAATTCTGTGGAACTGTCGTAGTTATCGTCCTCTGTAAGCAAAGTTCTGCTAAAGTCAATGTACTTACCTCATGATAAACAAAAGTAAAATGCTTTGTGTATAGATATCGTAGTTATTACGCTTATTGTTGTGATGAAGAAAGTACTGTGCTGTAACGTATTGTTGTACTACAGAAAAGGCTGTCTCCTTGTAGCTACACCATAAAAGTTACTACTAAAACATGTTTTACTTTCCGGAATAATACAGAAAAACTGTGCAGATATAAAACAGAAACACCGCAAAATCAACATTGTAAATTGTCACTCATTAGTAGCGTCGTGATAAAAATCGTGTAGCTGTCACATAAACTAATCACTCTGTCGTCTGGTATCTCACAGAAAGTACTTTAAACCCAGAATGTATTTTCAAGTAAACCAAAATGTTGCATTAAAATCTCATTAGCAGTACTGGTAAATGTTCTAAGTATGTGAGCCTTATAGTCGTTACGTAATCGTGCAACAAACAAGCAAGAATGTACAAATACAATACTGTGTCGTCTGTTCACTATAACAATGCATTCGTAATTTCTGTTTAAAATGTTCCCTAGGTTCTAGACTGGATATTGTACTTCAAACATTGTTGTATGTTAACAGTTTCTTAAGCATACTAGAAATGTGAAGTGAAAAGTTTTATGGCAAAGACAAAGTTAAAAAACAGATTATCTCTCAGTAAGCGGTTTTACATGTGAAGTGTGGTGCAATCCTTTACTCTTCCTAGTACGCAGACTTTCAGCTTCAAAGCAATTATCATGTTGTTTACATCGGTAAAGAATGCTAAATCTTTTCTCAAGGCTAGCGTCTTTGTTATTTTTCCCTGAGCCAGCAGGCGCACGTGGGTGCCTGCGGCGCGAGTCATTGTCTGTCTCTTTGTTGGCGCGCGTTGTTATTGGGATTAGGAGACCTAACTTCTACAAATTCGCCTTGCCGAGAGGGCCCTGCTCTGTTAGAATCCCGCCAGTTCTGATGAAATTCGCGTCTGTCGTTTTGTCGGTAGTTTACATAGTTTCTTGTTTGTCGGTCATGTGGTGGAGAATTTCTCCCTGAATCGTAACTCTGCGCCGAACTGTTGCGTCTGAAGTTATTCTGCCTCCCTTGATAATACTTGTTTTGGTTCCCATATTGTCTGTTTCTCTGATTGTCTCTGTGATAGTCATTACTACGGAAATGCGATCTTTCTCTGTAATTATTTTTACTCTGCCAACGGTTATCATACGGGTGGTGTCTGTTTTGGTCGCGATTTACGTTGTAAGAATAGCCTTGTCGTGTCCAGTTATTGTTTCTGTCGTCACGGAATTGTGACGGATGTGACCTGTAGTGATTGTGTTCCTGTTTTTGCATCCCGCGACTGTCTGTGTCAATTTCTAATTCTTGTAACAGTCCCTGAAAAGCTTCAATGTCGTCTTTGCAACGTCCTGCCAAAATAATATGTCGTAAATGTTCAGGCAGTTTGATTAAGCAAATGCGGATGAGTTCTGAGGGGCTGTATGGGTTTGACAGGTACTGATTCTTGTGCAACATGTCTTCAAAATATTTCACAAGACTGGAAAATTCAGATTGTTCGAAATGTTTCATCATTATGATGCCATGTTTTACGCGGTCTTGTGTGGCTTGAGACCAATATGCTGAGAGGAAGGCATGGTAAAACTCTCCTTCACTGTGGCAATCGTGAATGACCGATCGCATTCTTACAGCTGGTTCATTCTCTAAGTAGCCACACATAAATTCTAATCTGTGCTCCAATGACCAGTTGGGAGGAAAACAATGAGAGAATTGATGGAGCCATGCTTGTGGATGAATGTCGTTGCCAGAATTCTTAAATGTTTTGAATTTACGTGTAGTAATGAACAGCTTATAGTCAAAATCATCATGTCGGCGAGTCGCATATCGGTCATTGTTAGGTCGTGTCGGCCGTTCCATCTCAAAATTCGGTGCACATTCCCAATTTCTTTCATTACTTCCGAAATGCCCTGTGTTATTATTTTGCAGCTTTTCCGTGTTTCTAAGTCCCTCTTCCCGTGTTGGAGCGCGAGTGTCCTCTGAAATACGTAATTCTTGTATTACTTGTGCCAACTGATCTTGCACTTCGCGGATTTCTCTTTTGTACTGTGTATTGATTTGATTTTGATTTTGTTTGAATTTTCTAATTTGTTCATACTCTTCAGTGTCCATGAAGGCTACAGGTGTTGTGTCATTCAGATCATCATCTACCTTTGTAGATAAGTTAGTGACCTGATCCGAAAGTTCGGCTACTTTCTCCGATAGTGTACTTATTTCCTCCATGTGTCTTTCTGAACCAATTTTCGGGGTATCTACTGTGTCCTTTAAGTTTTCCTGAGTTCTTGCAAGTTGCGTAACCGAATCGGTAGATGCAACTGAGTCAATTTTAGCCCACAAGGTCTCATGATTTTCATGAACAATACTTTGCAGTTCTTTTATGGCTGCTTCGTGATTCTGTAATGCATTTTCATGCCGCGAAAAAATAGGTTGAAAATGCTCACAAATTTGTGTTTTTACGTCATTACAGACTTTTTGACATTTCGATTCAATGTTATGTAACTCAGTAGTTAAATCTTCACGCGTTTGTTCAAGAGTTTGTTCCAATGAGTCTAACTTTTGAAGCTGTTGCTGTGTTTGTCTCTGGTGTTGTTCCATTGTGTCTAACTTTTTAAGATTTTGTTCCACTGTGTCTAACTTTTTAAGATTTTGTCCCATTTGTTTCTGATTTTGTTCAAGTGTTGTGTCTAACTTTTGTAGCTTTTGTCCCATTTGTTGCATTAACTGTAATAACAATGCACTGGTGTCTGAAACATGTTCCTCAGTGCTTTTCGGCAGTGAATTTGCACCGGCAACATTGACATTTTGACAAGCTGAAAATGTGTCTTGACTTATTTGAGAAAACGGTGAGGACGCAAAACCTGAATCTACAGTATTTGCAAAATTGTGTCCTGGCATTCCCGATTCCTGAGGCAAGCTGTTGCCGACCGATCGATCGATAATGCGTCCCTCTTCACTAATTGTTTCACTGTCCACGCCATTGTTTGCCGCCTGCTCCATTTCCCTATGAACAGTTACCAAATTACTACTTTGAACATCAGCTAATTCATTACTCGGTGGCGCTAACACACTGCTTTCATTTTCACTGTCATTTCTCAGTTTACTTTGGAGCCTAGTATTACGTTTTTCACACGCCATTATTGTCACAGTATTTCACACGACAACACAGAAAAACACAATTTGAAGATCAAAAATAAGAGAACACATTAACATAGCACTGAAAATAATATCTAGTTAATTGCAAGCGCAGCTGCGAAATACTTGGTGCAAATCTACATGCATGCCACAACTGTTTTACTGTACAACAATGAAAAACTACAACTACAAAGGAAATTCTCTCTATGATTACGCGCTACCAATAAACAATAGCTACACCAATTACACAAACTACAAGAAAAAATCAGAAGATTCCAGTGAGGTATCCTCGGCTAAGGGTCGACATATGAAACTTCCCCTTTGAACATTTCTACATGACTGTGCTTAACCTGACACACAATATTTTGTTAGCGCAACGCAATCTGACTTTCAATAATTCGTACAAAAGAATGGGCCCTGACTAACATTAACCTATACCTTTCACAAATCACTTACCTCACAAAAATCTTCGCTGCTCAAGCTACTGCAATACAGCGAGCGCCACTACTGCCAGCTAAATAAAAGATTCAAACTACTGAAGGCACTAACTACTGATAGGGATAGTTAGCAAATGAAAGATATTAATAGAGAACAAACAATGTATTTACCTTAATATCATCACAAGTCATAATATATATATCAGTTCATGACAAATTACAAATCTCCGCCATCTCTCTCCCCACATCCACCACTGCTGGCGGCTCACCTCCAACTGCTCAACGCTACGCGCTGTTCACAGCCAGCTGCCGCTGCCCAACACTACAATGGCAGACAACAATGCAAACTAGCCACAGACTGCACACAGCACAGCCAGTGATTTTCATATTGAGCGCTACGTAACGTTGCCAATAAGAAAACATAAACAGCCTACTTACAACACCCTCGCGTCACTCGTTGTGTGCGTGATGCTAGAAGCAGTACCTCCAAAGAACGGTTCAGAAGGTGACTGGCACAGACTCTAAGTGGCACACTACCAATGGACACAAGTCTCACCGTTTAGGCAGAGGCCTGCAGTTCTTTACTAGTGAAGCGCCAGTACAAGAGTGAGCTTCTCTTTTGTCCACTTCCTCCTCAGCTCAGTAGCAGAGCACATTTACATCTTAGAGACTTCCCCCACTTTAGCACAAGCCAATCACGAGCTGGAGCGTGGCATTCGAAGCTGGGAGAGCGCCCATTGCCCTACATACACCGATTTGACCAATCAGAGACTTTAAAGTTAATTGGGAGAAAAGGAATAAAGATTCTGCTTTGCGGCCTTTTTCGCACTCATTTACACCGTGTCTTTTGTTAACAACGTGACCAGGATGGAACCACAGCCTTCCATAAAAAGCTTTTTATCTCCCCTGTTGCGTCTACTTAGAAGTTTCCAAAGAATGGCCATAAACTCGCTAAAAGCCTCGTGCCTTCGCAAATTCGTTTTGTATCAGTGTCTGGATGTCTGGGCGCCAGTGACCCGTCCCACGGAAATTTGCAGAACGCACACCGATGCCCCGTCGGCTTCCTGCCTAACAAGGGCCCATCCTCTGCTTTATTGCCAATCTACAATGTGCTGGCCATTGCAGTGGCGACCTCTCGGCGCCAGTCAGTCTACCTGGATGCGGATGCCAAGTGACTGGCGCCAACCAACGTGTCTGTACAATGAGACCATAGAACTCGTCCATCCAAAAATGTTTCCACCCAGGTTTCACAGAAAAAACGCGCTTCCCTCGGCCCACCGTCACCGTGCTCTTTTACTGCAGTCGTTTAAATCGGCACCCTATTGTTTTGAACGCAGGTAAAGCTTACCATTATTCCTTCCCTAGAGCATCCAAGCAAGAGCATTAACTACTGCCCACCATTTCATCATGATGCATGAAGTCAAATTGCAATAAAGATCATAATCCCTAAGAACATGAAGTATCATAACACCGAATCAGAAGTGAGAGCGCCCTGCAATCTCTCACGCTCTTCTCGCGTGCTCTGTCGCTTTCTGTCATGTGGGCAGTGGAGTTTGTAACGTTCCCTGGCAAACTCACGCAATTAATGAACAAGAGTTTATTTGTACCATATACGCCGCTCTGAGCAAGCTGCATATACCGTAATTATTGAACAAAAAATATTATCGAATTTTGTGTAAAAGACATTTGTTATTATCGTAATATTTTTTGTAGTAATATTCTCTCTGTATTTAGGATAGTAATTTTTCTATATTTATTATGTGATTGTGAAATGTGTCAGTATCTGCGATAACAGAGATGTGAAATTTAGCCAGAGGAGAATAATATTGTCAAATTACAAAGAAATGTTAATAGTCAGCAGTAGTATAAAAGAACCATGTACAGCGTATTCTTTGGTCTTCTCTGTATAGAGCTGAATGCGAGAGGAAGCTGTGTCGAAGCGATTTATCAGTGGGTAGACTTCTTTTGTCTCTGTCTAGATTTAGCCGCCATTAGAGGAGGCGTTACAAATTAATGTGAGTTCAATTATTGTTGGATCTAAATATATCAGAATTTATCAAAAGTGTGTATTATTAATGTAAATTAGCTTGCCCATGTCACCTATAAAATTTCTTTAAAGAATTTTCAGCATTTTTAGCGGTGTTGCTGGGCTGTGCCGCGACCGATCGATTTGCAGCGGCGGCACATTTAAAAAATTGTTCCGCTAAAGGAAAAATCAACCAAACCCGTAAATCAGGAACAGATAGATAAAAATTAACAGTGAATTAAGAAATTGTTCTTCTTTTACAGTGATCCTGAGACTGATGAATTTTAAACTAATTATACGTTTGTGCATTCGTAGGCGGATAGTTAATGTTAGTTAACATTGAAATTTAACAATTTTGGTTCTTTCAAATAACTTAAATGTATAGCGAAGTAGGTTTGATCAGTGATAATTAAATGTCGGCTTGGCAATAATTAACCATTTTCTGCTAATAGAGATAATCTTGTGTTCCATAGTTAACGCCGGGATAGAATTCAGTAAATATTAGACAAAACATCCACTGCATTTAGAAAATGTGTGCCAAGGCCGAATTATGTAAAGGATTTAATTCTCAACTAAATATTCTTAATCAGTTAATATGAGTTCACGTAATTCTTAAATGTACGCAATTCTTTTGAAAGTGAAATTTTTTTTATTACCACACGTAAATAAGAGAGAGGTTCTACAACAAAGTTCGTACTTACAGAAGACAGTTAAAGAGAGGCAAATTAATTAACTAAAAGCAATAATTATTATACTATCTTTAACGAAAATAAAAGCAATTTCGTTAAAAGTTGCGGATGGAGACGTGGGTGCGGTCGGCGAGTGTGTACTGCGTCTGGTGAGAGGACGACGGTCTCGTTAGGGCTGCTAAACGATGTGAACATGAGTAAGTGGCTTTGGAATGTATCAGCGTGCAACCGAATACACTACAGAATCAAACACAGGGAATTATTCAGGTTCTTAAAATCCTTCTGCATATACAGTAAGTATATTGAATATATCGAATTTCGTGCTGTTTGCAGTTAACGGCTCTCCAGGTGCTTGGACGCCCATGTCATCTGTTTCGTATTGACCGCTGCTGCACAACTTATTGAATAGTGGTTACTTGTGTGAATGAGGTTTGCCTGTTTTGGGCGCACTTGAGATACGTGCAAGGAGTGTATATCTAAGCGCGTGTCTGTGCTCTGCGAAATAACCACAGGTTAGAGTTTCTGCCTGTCTGCTGGTATTTAGGTAATGTGTTCAGAGGTAAGCAAGCAGGGCCTTAGTGAAGAAAACTTTACTGTGTGCTAGAGTCCTGTCGTATTGTAATTATTGGGTGTGTTTATGGACTGTATGTAATTAATCGGCTCTAGGGCTATGTTATGAGTTAAGTTACGAGGGCATGACTTAGCACTATGACCAGCTTTCTACATATTTGAGTATATTATCACTTCCTGCTCTGGTAGTAATAAGCCTGTCTGCACACATTATTAATGACAAAATAGTGCAGATGTTTAAAGTGGTTAATTCTGAATGTGTATCGCGTGTGGGTCCCTCGTGGCCGTATTCCCGTTTTGAAATTTTTCTAACGTTTTAAGCATTGTGTCACTCTGGATACTGCCCAGTTGCTGTGTGGTTTAATGTTGTTGTTTCTGTGATACAATGAGCGGTGCGCGTCGTCCGTTGTAGCTAGTCGTTTAACTGGGGGTTGACGCCTTTGAGAAGAAATAAAAACTTTAAGGTTCGCCCATGACATTGTAATTTAGTCAGAGACAGCAAAGGACCTGGAAGAGCAGCTGAACGCAATGGACAGTGTCTTGCAAGGAAGATATAAGATGAACATCAACAAAAGCAAAACGAGGATAAGGGAATGTATCGAATTAAATCGGGTGATGCTGGGGAATTAGATTATGAAATGAGACACTTGAAGTAGTAAAGGAGTTTTGCTATTTGGGGAGGAAAATAACTGATAATGGGCGAAGTAGAGAGGATATAAAATGTAGACTGGCAATGGGAAGGAAAGCGTTTCTGAAGAAATTTGTTAACATTGGGTGATGATTTAAGTGTCAGGAGTTCGTTTCTGAAAGTATTTGTATGCAGTGTGGCCATGTATGGAAGTGAAACATGGACGATAAATAGTTTGGACAAGAAGAAAATAGAAGCTTTCGAAATGTGGTGCTGCAGAAAAATGCTGAAGATTAGATGGGTAGATCACATAACAAATGACGAGGTATTGAATAGAATTGGAGAAAAGAGAAATTTGTGGCACAACTTGACTAGAAGAAGGGAACGATTGGTAGGACATATTCTGCGGCATGAAGGGATCACCAATTTAGTTGGTTGGTTGGTTGGTTTGGGGGAAGAGACCAAACAGCGAGGTCATCGGTCTCATCGGGTTAGGGATGGACGGAGAAGGAAGTCGGCCGTGCCCTTTCAAAGGAACCATCCCGGCATTTGCCTGGAGTGATTTAGGGAAATCACGGAAAACCTAAATCAGGGTGGCCGGACGCGGGATTGAACCGTCGTCCTTCCGAATGCGAGTCCAGTGTGCTAGCCACTGCGCCACCTCGCTCGGTACCAATTTAGTATTGGAGGGCAGCGTGGAGGGTAAAAATCGTCGAGGGAGTCCAAGAGATGAATACACTAAACAGATTCAGAAGGATGTAGGCTGCAGTAGGTACTGGGAGATGAAGAAGCTTGCACAGGATAGAGTAGCGTGGAGAGCTGCATCAAACCAGTCTCTGGACTGAAGACCACAACAATAACAACCTTGTCTTTATTGACTTGAAGTATCCTTGAGCGCGTGTCCCACGTCTCAGCTTCTTCTACTGGAATTCGCCATTGCGGAGTCTTACTGTTATTAGTCCTGCAAGGATCGGAAGTCCATAGGCCTACTTATAATTTGTTACCGCTGTACTGGGGTACAAAAAAGTTAAAATCATGTCAAAATGATTATCAGTTGCATAAGGCACCACTTCTTCTAGGAAATGAGGATTGTTTAGCAGAAGAGACTAAATGCTATAAACAAGCCGTCATACCATTCATATCGAGTACTCATTTTAAATTACATTTTGTTGTACTACTGTTAATCAATAAGACTTCATAATAGCAGATTCCAGTAGATGATGCAGTTCTCGTTAGTACGTACACGCCCAGTTACGAGTTAACAGGTTTAAAAAAGTATTTTTTTCTGCTGATCCGAACGAGCGAGCGAGTTCAGGCCTACCTTCGCGCCGCGCCCTGTCTTCCTCGTAGGCCTCGGTGTGTTGCCTCTGCGCAAGGAAGACCGACGCGAGTTCGCAACGTGGCTGCTAACACCGTTCTGGGTTTCATGGTGGACGAGGAAGAAGAGGAACAGGAAATTATGGTAATGCTTACAAAATCTATCCCTCACAGCATTTTTCCTTTCTTCAAGGAGTGCTAGTTGTGCAAGGTTCGCAGGAGAGCATCGGTGAAGTTTGGAAAGTAGGAGACGAGGTACTGCCGGAAGTAAAGATGTGAGGACGGTGCGTGAGTCGTGTTTGGGTAGCTCATATGGTAGAGCACTTACCCGCGAAAGGCAAAGGTCCTGAGTTCGAGTCTCGGTCCGGCACACAGTTTTCATCTGCCAGGAAAGTTTCATATGGGTTCGATTTTGTTTTAAGACTGGTGAAAGACGGTACAGCGGAAACAGCTTACCAGTGCAGTGCAGAATCCAATAGACAAAAACACTCCGTCTTCAGGCCACGAGTGGCCTACCGAGACCATCCGACCGCCGTGTCATCCTCATAGCGGATGTGGATAGGATGGGCGTGGGGTCAGCACACTTGTCTCCCGGTCGTTATAATGGTATTCTTGACCGAAGCCGTTATTATTCGGACGAGTAGCTCCTCAATTGGCATCACGAGGCTGAAAAATGGCAACAGCGCATGGCGGCCTGGATGATCACCCATCCACGTGCCGGTCACGCCCGATAGCGCTTAACTTCGGTGATCGCACGGGAACCGGTGTATCCACTGCGGCAAGGCCGTTGCCAGATCCAATAGAAGCTAATGAGAAAATGGCGAAGACGTAACAGTAAATTGCTGTATAAAACATACGTATTCATCAGCATTGCTTAAAAACGGGTTATTTTGTATTTCTAAGAAACAAGATAAAATTTTATGAATATAGTAATTTTACAAGGAAATGACTTAATGCTCGTCCAGTTTGTTTATTCTTACATTATCCTCACAATGTTTTTACGTTATTATTAGCAGTTATTTTCAAAAGTAATAACAGTAACACTTGGCTGTGGTTTGACGTTTACTGATGGGGTGAAAGTGTACCCGTCGTCTCCAACCTAGGAAATATCTAATGGTTGTGAAGTTTATTCGAGGGGAGACGGGAGGGAAGAGAAGCTGGATGGACTGATAGTGGCTGGTGGAGGCACAAGAGGTTATTCGAGGAACATTCAAATCCCGTAACATAGCTTAAATTGTCAATTTTCATATGATTAGTGAGGTGAAGTGGCAGTTTCCTAACGGACGCTGCCATACTTCTCACGATTAGTCCCACATCATCTTGTGCCTCCTGCAGCATTTTCAATCGTTGTAGGCCCCTTTTATTGACTGAATCCGAATGGCTTTTTCTCGATCTGCGAGCTGAGAAGGTAGAGTTGGCAGTAGGTGTGTCACTAGAGAACAAGGAAGCAATGGCTTGTGGAATGTCAAGCCCTGTTTCATCAGCATTTTGTCCGTCTTCATCAGCTGGCTCTCCTTATACATTGCCCGCATCTCGTGGTCGTGCGGTAGCGTTCTCGCTTCCCACGCCCGGGTTCCCGGGTTCGATTCCCGGCGGGGTCAGGGATTTCCTCTGCCTCGTGATGGCTGGGTGTTGTGTGATGTCGTTAGGTTTAAGTAGTTCTAAGTTCTAGGGGACTGATGACCATAGATGTTAAGTCCCATAGTGCTCAGAGCCATTTGAACCATTTTCCTTAAACATTTGGTGGGTCCTGTACCGGAACACTGCAAAAAAGAGAACTGTTACTTTTCTGTATCACTCAAAGAAATTAGTACGTTGAATAACGCCAATTTTTTTGATGAACTTGGTGCTGCAGAACCTGTTTGCGGTTGTTCTAAAAATGGTTCAAATGGTTCTGAGCACTATGGGACTCAACTGCTGTGGTCATCAGTCCCCTAGAACTTAGTACTACTTAAACCTAGCTAACGTAAGGACATCACACACACCCATGCCCGAGGCAGGATTCGAACCTGCGACCGTAGCAGCAGCGCGGCTCCGGACTGGAGCGCCTAGAACCGCACGGCCACCGCGGCCGGCGCGGTTGTTCTTTTCGAACGCATTTGCAGTAAATTGATGTCTTCCTACCTCTTCTTACACTGGTTACCTAAAACAAAGATTTTTTTTTAGTTTGTAATTAGTACGACACATATTATTTATGTTTCATGTAGTAATAATAATTTGGTTTGTGTTACAGGTTTCTAGATAGAGCGGAGAGTTTCATGTCAATTGGGTATGGTTTTCTGATATCATCAAGCTACGTGAGCATTATAGTTCGTGAAACATTGCAAGCTATGTGCAAACACTTGGTATCCATCTTCCTGTCTCTTCCATCTCGAGAATCTTTCTGGAAAAGTGCAAAAGAATTTTACACTCTTTGGGGTTCCCCTAACTGTAGTGCTGCTATTGATGGGAAACACATAAGGAGACAGTGTCCTGTAAAAAGTGGTACTCTTTTTTGCAATTACCAAGTTTATTTCTCCACAGTACTTTTGGCATTTGTTGATGCGAACTGTAAATTCGTTGCGATAGACGTAGGTTCATATGGAATGCTAGGAGACAGTGGCGTATTTAATAAATCGCCGGCCGGCCGGGGTGGCCGAGCGGTTAAAGGCGCTACAGTCTGGAACCGCACGACCGCTATGGTCACAGGTACGAATCCTGCCTCGGGCATGGATGTGTGTGATGTCCTTAGGTTAGTTAGGTTTAAGTAATTCTAAGTTCTAGGGGACTTATGACCACAGCAGTTGAGTCCCATAGTGCTCAGAGCCATTTGAACCATTTGAAACAATAAATCGGCAATGGGTTCAAATGGTTCGAATGGTTCTGAGCACTTTGGGACTTAACATCTGAGGTCATCAGTCCCCTAGAACTTAGAACTACTTAAACCTAACTAACCTAAAGACATCACACTCATCCATGCCAGAGGCAGGATTCGAAACTGCGACCGTAGCGGTCGCGCGGTTCCAGACTGAAGCGCCTAGAACCACTCGGCCACACCGGGCAGCTTGGCAATGGGGAAAACGATTATGAACGGAGACGTGGTTCCAAAAGCTGTAGAGTTTCCACTGACTGAAATGTCATTTGTTATAGTTGGCGACGAGGCATTCCAATTGCGGGAGCGTGTTCTCAAGCCCTAGACTCGCTCGGCTGCACAGCAAGATAAATCAAAACCTATCTTCAACTATAAATTGTCACAAGAACTCCGAGTTTCTGAAAATGCTTTTGGACTTTTGTGTCAGGTATTTCGGGTGATGTGGATCTACAACCTAGCACATGAAGGGCTTATTTCAATAGTGGTACAAGTCCATTAGCTCCAATTTTCTGAATATAATGCTTCTGAAATTAATGATCCAAACAAACAGAAAGAAAGGTTCATCTCTAGCAAGAAGCCATATGCTTGAATATTTCTGGTATCTCAACTACTGATTTTTCAGCGCTTGTTTAACTTTAGGACCCTGTATCGCAAAATGAACAAAAATAGACTTGTACCAATATTAAAATAAGCCCTTCACATGTGATAGGCACTTGAACATGATGTGAGTTTACCGCAAAACAAATATTCCGTCGCTTCGAACGGGGGTATTCTACCAAGCTGAAGGGATCAGGTGCGAATACATTCAAGAATTACTTCTGTGAATCCACAGACCGATGGTTACAATCGGGAAAAGAACTAAGGCCCAAGGAAAGGAAATAACATATTGTTACCACTGGCAACGACTAACTACGAGGGTAATCGCAAAAGTAAAGTCTCCTATTTTTTTGTAAGTACATAGACCTGTTTATTTCTACAATGGTTCACATCACTTTATAGCTTGAACATTTAGCTATTTTTCAACATAATCAACATTTTTGTCGATGCATTTTTGTAGACGCTGTGGCAATTTTTGTATGCCCATGTCATACTAGCTCGACACCATGCTCTTCAGAAAGTGATGAACCTCTTCTTCCACCTCGTCGTCGGAGCTGAATCGCTGGTACCGCAATTAACGCTGACAGGTACGGCGAGACTGAAAAAACTCAAACGGGCAATTCAGAACCGGAGAAGAGGAATGTTGAGCAAGGGCATGTACATTCTCCATGACAACACTCGCCCACACATCGCTCGGCAAACCGTTGTTCTCCTGCAACAGTTTCAGTGGAGCATAATCACCCACCCACCCTATAATCCTGACTTGGTGCCCAGTGATTATCACCTGTTCCCTAGGTTAAAAGAACATTTGGCAGGAAAGCGATTCAGCGCCGACGACGACGTGAAAGAAGAGGTTCATAACTTCCTGAACAGCATGGCGGCGAGCTGATATGACATGGGCATACGAAAACTGCCGCAGCGCGTACAAAAATGCATCGACAGAAATGGTGATAATGTCGAAAAATAGCTAAATGTTCAAGCTGTAAACTGATGTAAACCACTGTGGAAATAAACGGGTCTATGTACTTAACAAAATAATAGGAGACTTTACTTTTGGGATTACCCTCGTATAGCTGTTTGGCGATAGAAAGAATGAAGGCATTGCTCTAGCTTCAGTATTGTGAAATTAAGTGTTACAGTATGAAAAAAAAACCGCAGAAGAATAAATATGTATACGAAAGACAACTTACCATCTTTCCTCATTGGTTTCCCAATCTTCTTCCATACCTTATCCTTTCCGACTAAATTTCTGAAATCTGTATGCCTATGAGCACACAGTATAGTATATGCTTACATACTCCACTAACTGGTCGTCGTCCTGGTCGTGAAGACCCGTCTTCGTCATTGAGCGTCGTAGCTTATGCCCGTTTTACACGATGAATAAACTTATAATCGACTGACAGCGAGTTGTGTGAATTGAGCCCGTCTATCTTGTGATTGGGCTTACTAATATGATCGCGTTAGTAGCGACGCGCGATTATTCTAGGGATAAACTAATAAGACCAGCTGTAAATTTGGTACTAGTGGTTTCACTGCTAGTAGCTTTTCTGCTGTGGTCACCTCTCTGCTTTCTGGTGCACTTACCGTATGATGAGTTTTGTTACTGTTTATGGTCGTTTCGTTATCGCAAGAAACTTTCTCAGCAAGTGAGTATCGTGCAGTTTCCGTAAATATTTTCACGGAAATTTTTAAATCTTTGTAAATCTGATAAATAGTTAATGATACACTAATCTGAAATCACGACTTTGGCACTGTTATGCTAATAGAGGCACGCTATGTTTACGTTTATCATTTAAACACGCTGCGACAAGATCTTACACGAGTTTATAGTTCCGGTCTAGTCCGCTTGGAGCGCTTCGGTAGACTGTAATCTTTCTCGAACACTTTCGTTCATCGTGTAAAATGGGCTTCACTGCAGCTGTCAAAGACCCGGCAGTCGCGGCCAGCCTGCACAGGCTGCTTCTGCGGCGGCAACGCGGCAGACGCGATGACGTCACGACCGTTGACTGCCGAGCAGTTACAGCGGCAGAACAGTAGCCAACCGCCCGCAGTCACTGACGGCCGCTACGGCCGGCAGTCAGAGCCAGTACCTTAAGAGGCACCAACGTCCACATCCCACATCCACACGTCCACATCCACGGCTGCCGTCCTCGGCGGCAGCTGGCGGGCCCGCCTCCGCCTCAGCCGTCTAGAGTTGCAGCTCGTAATTGGCCAGGTCATTACCAGCGTTTTCCCAGCCTCCCGCTAACAAGGTGTGTTTGTCCCCGTGTCCGTGTCGCGTTTCCTGCTACCCGCCCGCACATACGACAAAACCGACAGCGCTTGCCAGTCGTCCGTAAAGAGGAAGCTCAACGCTTCCCACGCCACTTCGCGCCGAAATACACACATCGTATTTTGCGAAACCGAAACACTGCAGGTCTTGATTTCGCTGCTACATAGAACCTCATTTGAGTGTATCACCTAACCGCACCACCCAACGTTCACAAAGAATTGTGGTTTGAAACCACAAAAGCTACCGTGTTAATGGTAATATACACTGAAGAGCGAAAGAAGCTGCCTTATACCATATAGGGCCCCGCGAACACGCAGAAGTGCCGCAGCATGACGTGGCATGGACGTGGTTAATGTCTGAAGTAGTGCTGGAGGAAACTGACATCATGAATCCTGCAGGGCTGACCATAAATCCGTAAGAGTACGATGTGGTGGAGATCCCTTCTGAACAGCACATTGCAAGGCATTTCAGATATAATCAATAATGTTGATGTCCGGGGAGTTTGGAGGCCAGTGGAAGTTTTTAAACTCAGAAGCGTGTTCCTGGAGCCACTCTGTAGCAATTCTGGATGCGTGGGGTGTCGCATTGTCCTGCTGGAATTGCCCGAGTCCGTCGGAATGAATAATAGACATGAATGGATGCAGGTGATCAGAGAGGATGCTTACGTACGTGTCACCTGTCAGAGTCGTATCTAGACGTACCAAGGGTCCCACATCACTCCAACTGCCCAAGCCCCACTCCATTACAGAGCCTCCACCAACTTGAACATTCCGCTGCTGACACACAGGGTCCATGGATTCATGAAGTTGTGTCCATAACGACACGCGTCCATCCGCTCGATACAATTTGAAACGAGACTCGTCTGACCAGGCAACATGTTTCCAGTCATCAACAGTCCAATGTCGGCGTTGACGAGCACAGGCGAGGCGTAAAACTCTGTGTCGGGCAGTAGTCAAGAGTACACGAGTGGGCCTTCGGCTCCGAAAGCCCATATCGACCCATACTGATGATTATTCGTTGAATGATTCGCACACTGACACTTGTAGATGGCCCACGATCGAAATCTCCAGCAATTTGCGGATGGCCTGCACTTTTGTCATGCTGAACGATTCTCTTCAGTCGTCGTTGGTCTCGTTCTTGCAGGATCTTTTTCCTGCCGCAGCGATGTCGGAGATCTGATGTTTTGCCGGATTCCTAATGTTCACGGCACACTCGTGAAATGGTCGTACGGAAAATCCCCATTTCATCGCTACCTCGGAGATGCCGTGTTCCATCGCTCGTGCGTCGACTATAACACCACCTTCAAACTCACTAAAATCTTCATAATGTACCATTGTAGCAGCAGTAACCGATCTAACAACTGCGCCAGACACTTGTTGTCTTATATAGGCATTGACGACCTCAGCGCCGTATTCTGCCTGTTTACGTATGTCTGTATTTGAATACGCATGCCTACACTAGTTTGTTTGGCGCTTCAGTGTATTATATGAGTAAGTGGTCCTTTAGGACGCCAAGTATTCATATACTTGACTCACCTCGATGGGCAATGAATCCAACACCTTCACTGCGGACACACAATTACGTTCGACCTTCTCTGGGAATCTCAAAGAAACGGACATAGAGAATATGGACAGGGACTCCAGATATGCGCCGCTAGGTGGGAATTTTACCGTGGTGGTATAGTCGGCACACGAGCGATGAGACACATTTCCGAGGTAGCGATGAAGTGGGGATTTTCCCGTACGACCATTTCACGAGTGTACGGTGAATATCAGGAATCCGGTAATACATCATATCTCCGACATCGCTGCGGCCGGGAAAAGATCCTGCAAGAAGGTGTCAAACGACGACTGAAGAGAATCTTTCAACGTGACAGGAGTGCAACGCTTCCGCAGATTGCTGCAGATTTCAATGCTGGGCCATCAACAAGTGTCAGCGTACGAACCATAATCGAAACATCACCGATTTGGGCTTTCGGAGCCGAAGGCCCACTCGTGTACCCTTGATCACTGCACGACACAAAAGCTTTACGTCCCGCCTGGGCCCGTCAACGCCAACACTGGATTTTTGATGACTGGAAACATGTTGCCTGGTCGGAGGAGCCTCGTTTCAAATTATATCGAGGGGATGGACGTGTAAAGGTATGGAGACAACCTCATGAATCCACGGTCCCTGCATGTCAGCAGGGACTGTTGAAGCTGGTGGAGGTTCTGTACTGGTGTGGGGCGTGTGCTGTTGATGTATGACCCCTGATAGTCTAGACACGACTCGTACGTAAACATTCTGTCTGATCACCTGCATCCATTCACTTCCATTGTGCATTCCGACGGACTTGGACAACTCCAGCAGGACACTGCTATACCCCACACGTCCAGAATTGCCACAGAGTAGCTGCAGTAACACTCTTCTGAGTTTAAAGACTTCCACTGGCCACCAAACTCCCTTGAGATGAACATTATTGAGCATATCTGGGATGCGCTGCAACTTGCAGTTCAGAAGAGATCTCCAGCCCTCGTGCTCTTACGGATTTATGGTCAGCCCTGCAGGATTCATGGTGTCAGTTTCCTCCAGCACTACTTCAGACATTAATCGAGTCCATGTCACGTCGTGTTGCGGCACTTGTCCTTGTTCGCGCTGGCGCTACACGATATTAGGCAGGTGTACCAGTTTCTTTGGCTCTTCAGTGTAGGGTAAACCTTGGTAAGATCGTGACATTGCTTATTTCGTGATACTTTGTTGATTTCTCTTTGCGGATTTATCAACCACGCTAGAAATAGCAGCACATGTCCCCTACCTGCATCGGAATTTCACGCCGCGGTACCTGCGGCCTTGGCAGCACAGTGAGTTGTTTTCTTCTGTTGGGGGTAGTTGTCTTCCGCTTTCGCGCTGCAGAATCCCAAGTGTTTGCAAAGTGCTGATTACTCCTCATATTAATGAGGTAACTTTTTTGATTTTGCACAGTTGTTTATGTGATATAAATAAATTTTTCTGATTAAGGTTTGGGTTTTTGCGTTCGTTAGTTTAGACGTAATAGCCTTAGCTGCGCTAGTAAAAATCTTAGCACTTTAACTGTCATCCTGCGCCACCCTAGACAGTCTTCACAAGTACTGGCTAATAAACGTATTTAAAAGCGGATGTTTAATTATTTGTAGTAGCATGTCCGTGGTATAGATAGAGCACTCCATTTTAAACCTGATAATATATTAAATTTACATCAAGGGCTCACCAGTTTAGTATTGGAGGGCAGCGCGGAGGGTAAAAATCGTAGAGGGAGACCGAAAAATGAATACACTAAGCAGATTCTGAAGGATGTAGGTTGCAGTAGGTACTGGGAGATGAAGAAGCTTGCACAGGATAGAGTAGCATGGAGAGCTGCATCAAACCAGTCTCAGGACTGAAGACCACAACAATATCACGAATTACCCAAGCTATCACGAACTTAACCAATTTTTTTCTTCTGCGTTTTAGACGCCTCTAAAATATCGGAAATATGCCAACCAGAATATTATTACAGCAGCAAGGTTGGTAAAAGAGAAGAAGTACTCACTTTACAAGGCATCAAAGCAATGTGAAGTGCCATGGTCTACCCTGAAAGACTTTCTTAGCAGGACTGAAGGTGAAAGTGTAGGCCTACCTAAATTAGGGAAACCGTTTGCTTTACCTGTACAAGTGGAACAAAGAATATTCAATTACATACTTTCCATGCAGGAATTAGGATTCGGATTGACTGTTATTCAGATTCGAAAACTGGCATATAAGCTAGCTACAGCAACTGGTAGGAAACATCCCTTCAATGAAGAAAACAAGCTGCAGGGGACTGTTGATGGAAAGATTTTTAAACACGTTATGGGCTTACTTTAAGAGTGCCTGAAAATATAGCTGCTTATAGGTCTTCGATGGGAAATAGGTCAATAATTACTGACTTTTACAAAAAATTAGAAGCATTAGTCACAGATCTAGGAGTTTAAGATCGTCCAGTTCAAGTATGGAATTGCGATGAGACAAGGCTGTCATATGTGGTGAAAGCATCCAAGATCGTTACAGCAATTGACAAAAAGTAAGTATATAGCAGAACATTTGCTGATCGAGGTGAAAATCACACATTGCTTGCCCTTGTCAATGCTAGTGGTCACTGGATACCACCTATGGTGATATTTAAGGATGTTCGAATGTCAGAAGATCTTCTGAAAGACATAATTCCTGGCTCCATTGTGAAACTATCACCAAAAGGGTGGATAAATGAAGAACGTCTTCTGGAATGGTTCAATCATTTCATACAATGTATACCTCCTGCAAGACCTATAATTTTAGTTATGGATTCCCATGGATCCCATATTTCAGAGGAGGTCATTAATCTGGGCAAGAAGAACCATGTCTTTCTTCATTTCCTTCTCACACTACTTACATTCTGCAACCACTAGATGTAGGGGTATACAGGCAACTTAAAAGATCATGGGGAAAATCTTTAGATAGCTACAGGGTCAAGAATCCAGGTCTCAGACCCAACAGACCTAATTTCCACAAATAGTTGAAACCTGTTTACTACAGTGCTTCCAGTCCTGAGACCATCATATCAGCTTGTAGGAAGACTGGAATATATCCATTTAATCCTGCCGCTGTGGCTGATGAGGCAATGGCAACACCAAAGCTGACAGACAAACCTGCAGAAGACGATCTGGAACCAGTATTAGATGGTTCAGAAAGTCTTTCAGAGGTGAATGAACTTCTTGCTCTGCCTGTCTTAACAGATGATGGGAACAAATGTGAGCGGAGGAGAAAGACAGATAGCAAGGTAAAACGTCTGACTCCAATTCAAGAAGCAGCTCCCAAAAGAACCAGACGTAGGCCTATGCATTTTCTAAAATACTATCTCACGTGCTTTATTAACAAAGTTTACAGTTGTTCCTTTGAGTTGTTTATTTATTTTAATGAAATTTATTGATTTACAGGTAGGCTACGAAAGGAAGATACATTAAATCCTCAACCCAGCACCTCTGGAGTGACAAAGAAGAGGACGAAGGATGACAATAAATATGGATCCTGTGGCCACAGTTATTTAGAAGACGCGAGGAAAAAATCAGGTGCTCTACGGATTCAGTGTAGTTTTTGTTTAATGTGGTACCATTTGAAGTGTCGACATACTTTTGAAGAGAGTGAGGACGTTTTTATGTGCAACAAGTGTCAAAACCTTTCTGATGAAGACTAAAATGAGGCTTTTATTTAATCAGTAAATTCATTCAGTGTTTTTTCTCATTAATTCGTCAGTACTTTATCATTATTATCATAAATAAGCCTCAATGTCGTAAAATGTCAAAATAAAAGCATTTATAGAAATACAATGCTTTCATTATTTAATTAATACACTATCACTAAATTATCCAAGTAATGTCACGAACTTACCAAGGGCTATCACGAAATAACCTAGAAAATTCTTAGTTGATGATATCATAAGGGAGAGAATGTAGAATCAACCAATCATAACATCGAGCATATTGAGTTATGCATTAGAGGACAGGTTTACATATGTAATTCAGCAGGCTTTCAAAATATTTTTTATGTATTTTAAATTAACTTAATACAGAAATCCTTACTCGTGCAAGTAATAACAACATTACCCCAGGTGGTAACCAATCCACCCATCAACAGATGGCAACCAGGAATTCGGATTCTGGGGAACCTGGACTTACACGATTACACCAGAGAAAGTCGGAGCTCTCTGGCAAACTTCCACTTAAAACACCTACATACATTGGAACCTTTAACATAAATACATTAATCCAACCAGGAAAACTTCTAAACCTTACAACAGAACTTGAAAAGCAAAAGATAGTAATACTAGCTTTACAGGAGACACGTTTTACAGATGAAGAAACATCAGATTATGGCAACTATCGCATCTTTAAGAGCAAGACGGATAAACGAATCGGAAGAGGAGCCCCCATCTCGGGATGGCGTTTATCATACACAAGAGCGTGCTCAGCTCCATCAAGGAAGTTACTCCCGTAAATAATAGGATAATGACGATGCGCTTACAATGTGCCAACAAAACATACACAATGGTTAATGTTCATGCTCCCACAAACGGAGACAACAAGAAAAACCCCATAGAAACAGAAAAGTTCTGGGAAAATTTGGAGAATATAATGGCCAAGATTCCAAAAGATGATACAAAAGTTCTACTCGGCGATTTTAATGCCCAAATTGGTAGAGAGAAAATCCACCAAAAAACCGTAGGCAAATATCCTGCACATAAATTTACCAATAAAAATGGTACAAGGCTCGTCGAACTATGTAAGCAGAATAACCTGAAGATAATGTCAACATCTCTAAGAAAATGTCCAAGAAAACAAAAGACATGGAGATCTCCTATACAACAAATTGGCGAGTTTCAAATAGATCATGTGGCGATTTCATACCCAGTACAAAAAGAAATTTACGACGTCCAAGTACGCAGAGGAGCAAACATTGATTCAGACCATTACCTAACTAGAATTAAAATCAAGTTTACAGCACGAAGAAGTCATCAGAAGAAAACAGAAATACAGAAATATGACACCAAGAAGATTAAAGAATCTAAAGTAAAAGAAGAATGGGAGAAGGAAAAGGCAAACACATGGGAAGAATTTCATTCTAAAATCACGCGAATAGCTAAGGAAACTATTCCCTTGAAAAAGATATTCAAACACCCTTGGTGGGATTCAGACTGTGAAAATGCATTGGAAAGGAGAAAAAAGGCATTTCAAGAATATAACAGTAAAAAATCACAAGAAAGTCTACATTTATTTAACGAGGTTAGAAAACAGGTTTCAAAATCCATTAGGCAAGTAAAAAGGAAGTACACAAAGGCACAACTGGATGCCATAGAAGAAAATTTCCAAAACTATAATACAAGAGACTTCTACAGAACGTTCGCAGATAAAATACGAGGATATATCCCTCAAAATTTATGTTTCAGAAAACCTGATGGTAAATTAGCCCTAACAAACCAGGAAAACTGTCAAGTATTGGCTCAATATTTTTCTAACCTACTAAATTGCCCAGAACCTAGTTTAAGGTTTCCCAAAGAAATCAGTGCCAACGCTCAACCGGATTCATTACCACCAACACAGGAAGAAATCAAATGTCGCATTAAAGACTTAAAAAATAATAGAACATCTGGCGAAGATGGCATTGTTGCAGAGCTATTAAAAAACCTAGGACCAAAGACGTTGCAAGAGCTCACAAAAATAATAACAAAAATATGGGAAACAGAAAAATTACCAGAGGATTGGAAATGTGCCCTTATTCACCCGTTACATAAAAAAGGAGACAGAACAAATGTCAATAACTACAGGGGAATCTCACTTTTACAAGTCACCTACAAAATTCTCTCAACATGCCTGCTGAAAAGAACACAAGAGCAGCTGGAACGCCAAATTGGTGATTATCAAGCAGGCTTTCGCCCCGGTCGCTCATGCATAGAACAAATATTTAATTTAAAGACAATACTAAAACACAAAGCAATTAGAAATGCCCCCATAATTTGTACATTCGTAGATTTTAAGAAAGCCTATGACTCAATTGACCGGCAATCTTTGTTTAACATTTTAGAGGAACTTGGACTTGACTCCAAAACACTAAGGCTTATCAAAGAATCACTGACAGACACTGTATCTAAAGTTAAATTCAGGGGAGAAATCTCTGAACCTTTTCTCATAAAAACTGGAGTACGTCAAGGTGACGGGCTATCTCCACTTCTGTTTAATATAGTCCTGGATAAAGTCATTAAGGAATGGGAAAAAGAACTAAAAAATCAATCCTACTGGAAACCAATCCATCTTGGTAGAACCAAAGACAACGTGGAGATATCTTGTTTAGCATTCGCGGACGACTTGGCCATACTTGCAGATGATGAAGAAATCGCCACCAAACAAATAGAGATCCTTAAGGAATGCGCGGATAAAGTAGGTTTACAAATTTCGTTTCAAAAGACAGAATTTTTCTGTACGAAATTCCATATACACAGTTTGAACACAAAATATGGAAAAATAAATAGAGTAAAACATTTTAAATACCTAGGTGCAATTTTGGAGCCAACCGGAGGAGAGAAAGTTGCACAGAAGATCAGACAACAGAAAATGAAGAGAGCATATGGTATGACACATGAAATATACAATAAAAAATGCATCTCCTCGAACACAAAAATCAGACACTACTGCGCAGTAATTAAGCCAGCAGCACTATATGCTAGTGAAACGCTCACACTCCACACAAAATGTGATTTAGAAAAAATACTAAAAGAAGAACGCAAAATTATGAGAAAGATTTTAGGTCCAAAATTAACAGAAGAAGGATACCGGGTACAATCAAGAAGAACCACAGAAACTATATCAAACCTGGCAGCAGACATAAGAAGGCGAAGATTAAAATTTTATGGACATGTCACTAGACTTCCCCCCACACGACTCACCAACAAAATTCTCACTTACATAGAAAAAGTCAAATCAACAACACCATGGATTAGACAAGTAAAATTAGATTTACAAAAAGCAAATATTGAACTTAAAGATGTCAAAGATAGAAAAACTTTTAGAAATAAGGTGGAAAAGTGGATTGTATTGTCGGAGAAGGAAGCACTAAAGAGACCAGGAACAAAATGGACAGAAGAAAGAAAAAGAAAACATGGAGAACGAATGAAAGAAGTATGGAAGAAACGACGTCAGAAAGCTTTGCGTGATCCTTCTGGGTCCATTCGCGATAAGTAAGTAAGTATATATATATATATATATATATATATATATATATATATATATATATATATATATATATATATATATATATATACTCCTGGAAATGGAAAAAAGAACACATTGACACCGGTGTGTCAGACCCACCATACTTGCTCCGGACACTGCGAGAGGGCTGTACAAGCAATGATCACACGCACGGCACAGCGGACACACCAGGAACCGCGGTGTTGGCCGTCGAATGGCGCTAGCTGCGCAGCATTTGTGCACCGCCGCCGTCAGTGTCAGCCAGTTTGCCGTGGCATACGGAGCTCCATCGCAGTCTTTAACACTAGTAGCATGCCGCGACAGCGTGCACGTGAACCGTATGTGCAGTTGACGGACTTTGAGCGAGGGCGTATAGTGGGCATACGGGAGGCCGGGTGGACGTACCGCCGAATTGCTCAACACGTGGGGCGTGAGGTCTCCACAGTACATCGATGTTGTCGCCAGTGGTCGGCGGAAGGTGCACGTGCCCGTCGACCTGGGACCGGACCGCAGCGACGCACGGATGCACGCCAAGACCGTAGGATCTTACGCAGTGCCGTAGGGGACCGCACCGCCACTTCCCAGCAAATTAGGGACACTGTTGCTCCTGGGGTATCGGCGAGGACCATTCGCAACCGTCTCCATGAAGCTGGGCTACGGTCCCGCACACCGTTAGGCCGTCTTCCGCTCACGCCCCAACATCGTGCAGCCCGCCTCCAGTGGTGTCGCGACAGGCGTGAATGGAGGGACGAATGGAGACGTGTCGTCTTCAGCGATGAGAGTCGCTTCTGCCTTGGTGCC
Organism: Schistocerca piceifrons; assembly: GCF_021461385.2. Classification (NCBI taxonomy): domain Eukaryota; kingdom Metazoa; phylum Arthropoda; class Insecta; order Orthoptera; family Acrididae; genus Schistocerca; species Schistocerca piceifrons. The sequence continues at coordinate 110,863,404 of NC_060140.1, forward strand.
AATGATGGTCGTATGCGTGTTTGGCGCCGTGCAGGTGAGCGCCACAATCAGGACTGCATACGACCGAGGCACACAGGGCCAACACCCGGCATCATGGTGTGGGGAGCGATCTCCTACACTGGCCGTACACCACTGGTGATCGTCGAGGGGACACTGAATAGTGCACGGTACATCCAAACCGTCATCGAACCCATCGTTCTACCATTCCTAGACCGGCAAGGGAACTTGCTGTTCCAACAGGACAGTGCACGTCCGCATGTATCCCGTGCCACCCAACGTGCTCTAGAAGGTGTAAGTCAACTACCCTGGCCAGCAAGATCTCCGGATCTGTCCCCCATTGAGCATGTTTGGGACTGGATGAAGCGTCGTCTCACGCGGTCTGCACGTCCAGCACGAACGCTGGTCCAACTGAGGCGCCAGGTGGAAATGGCATGGCAAGCCGTTCCACAGGACTACATCCAGCATCTCTACGATCGTCTCCATGGGAGAATAGCAGCCTGCATTGCTGCAAAAGGTGGATATACACTGTACTAGTGCCGACATTGTGCGTGCTCTGTTGGCTGTGTCTATGTGGCTGTGGTTCTGTCAGTGTGATCATGTGATGTATCTGACCCCAGGAATGTGTCAATAAAGTTTCCCCTTCCTGGGACAATGAATTCACGGTGTTCTTATTTCAATTTCCAGGAGTGTATATATATATATATATATATATATCACAAGGAGCATGTGGTTGAGAGCAGCAATGGGGGACAACCATGTGGACGAGGAATTTACATCAGAATATCGGCAGAAAGTCAATCCAGATGGACGGAACCAGTCGGCATTGTGTCGCGACTCCTGGCAGAAACTTCCATCTGCGCGACTTCGTGATCTTAAAGTGGTCCATCTAGATCCGTTTTAAACTAACAGTCCGGGCGAACATTGGGGCCATAGCTGTACGCCAGAGGAGCCTTCGAAGCTGCTCGAACATTATGGGTGCGGAGAGTGAACGGTGCCTCAGCATGTATCGTAGGACCACTGAAATTATGTTTGTTTGCAAAGTGTGCCGTATTTAGTACGAACATCGCTGCATCTTCTTTGGTACACGCTGCGGAATGACCATGTCAGTTATTTTGTTACTCTCGGAACGCCGTGCTATGTAGCAGAAACAAGTGATTCTGGAGCAGCCGCTTATGGCTTTATGAGGCTGGTGTCGTTGGAAGCTTTTGTGGCCACCTGTTGACGTGTAGCCTGTCGGCTTACGTCCGGCCATCTTCGGCTTACATTTGCTCAACGATTTTTCTGAGGTTTTGCCAGCACGAGTAGCTGACGTTGAGGAAATTTTATCCTCAATTGCTGATGGAGGACTGCAGTCGATCCCGCGGCCGTAGCTTGAATGTACTATCGGCACTGTTGGCTGGCATACACTCCTGGAGATTATGAAGGTAGCACAGATAAATTACGGGGAGTAGATTGCAGTTGTAAAAGTCGAAGAACATGAAAAGTGTGCTGTGTTCCGCACTGTAGTTACGTCGGCTATATTCACTATCGATGCGGAGGTGATCTCTCTGACTGAAGTGAGGCTTTATCTGTGCCAGCGTAGTTAGTTAGTTAGTTACGTGTTCCATTGATCAATAGCACGGAAAAACCGTTATGATTGGAACATGTCAAATGCACAAGAAATGTGCACAGGAAACAAGGTTTTTTTTTACATTCTAGTGTTATACCTAAATATTTCTGTTATCTATCCCATTCCCTTAAATGGCACAAAATGCATATATTATATCTCCAGATTTATTTACTCATATTCAAGAATTCATCTATGGTATAGAAGGAGTTGTCAAGGACGTTTGATTTCAACTTGGTTTTGAAACGAATACTGCTGTCTGTCAGACATTTTATTTCATCTAGTAATTTATCAAAAAGTTTTATACCAAAGATAGGTTAAGTAAAAGATAGTGTAGGCCTTTCATTTTCTGGTATTGTAATCATGAACGTCGCTGTTGATTTTGTAACACCCCACCCGTCACTTATCTGGTTTTGGTGTGTGTTCACCCCACGTAATTGAGTAACAGTCAACATAGACTACAAAACTGCCGCAATATCGGATAACGCAAAGAAAGTAATAAGGCCCTGTGACTCCTGATTGAACTGTGGTGGCAGTATTGACATTAATCGATTCAGAATTAATTCCTTTTAATTAAAATCGGGTGCACATTGATGTTATATTCAGCTATTGAACACCAGATGCAAACGTTGAACATAAAATTAATTATGAAAGTTACTTGGGATTTCAACTAATTGATTGAAAACAGATGCAGTCAATTAGCACACATTTATTTTAACTCACGACCTTCAATCATCACATTACATGACTCTCCTAAAAGGCAGTGGTAATAAATTGCATTTGCGTGGAGTAAAGCGCGATAAATCAAAAGTAATTCCTATCGACTGACCCAGGCGTAATGCGAAGTGCGAGAAGAATTCTACAATACACGGCCCATGAAATCCTCGTGGAAACTTTGCCGATGTGATCCAACAAATTAATCAGTGGCTGAATCGGGTGCAATATCACCGAATTCAGCGTGGTGGAGCGGCGTCATTGTGTGGACGTCAGCCGACCTTGTGGTGCTGCAAGGCTGCGCTCGTCTATTCACTCCTAGCTATCTTGCTCAGTACATGGCTGAACCAAAACTTCCTATCTCCAACCTCAATCATTCCCTTTGCTAAGTCCCAAACTGCAGAGATGCTCACTCTTTCTCAGGCAAGCTGAGTAAAGAACGCCATGTCAGCACTCTAGGCAAGCTGGGAACAGAAGACTTCTCACAGTCTGTTCTTCGCCTTGGTTTCCCCTCCAGCAAAATCACTTACGCCAAATGTAGCGCAAGTCGCGTTAATTATGCGTCACTTACCAGCGCCGACCAATTCCTGCTCTGGGAAGTGAACAAATTCCCACAAAATTTCCCTTCCTCTCAACTTCTGCTATATAGCTCCTCCCAGGCCACTCATCAAGGTTAGCGTCTGCACAAACACCAAGTTTTCCGGAATTCTGACTCCCAGGAGAGTACTTCAAATTCATTGGTCCTACGTTCCCAGCGGAGTCCGGCGTATTTCATTCTATCGCTCTTCCCCTGATTTGCTTCAGACTCTGCGGACCGTGAATTCAGCGTAATGTTGCTATAGTCACGAACACGCATATTTTGACCTCTGTTGACCACTCCACCATAGCTTTGCGCGGCTTTCTCGGATGCTTCACAGAAAACGGGACAACAGACATTTATCAACAGGCGTACAAGTTCTCCGTCTGTTTCCCGGTACATCAGCATGGAGTCGGGGTCAACCACCCCACTCACTGTCACTCATCTTAAGGCGGCTGGAGGCCGCGCCGCATTACCGCTTTCTCAGAGCTTGAGCCGTCCTAAGCTGCCAATTGTCGCTTCCCTTCGCCATTCCCGAGCCGGCCACGGTCAACTCTAAATGCCTCCCTGGGGTAAACTAGCGTCCAGTAAATCGACTCGTTTCCACAAAGTTTTCATGTCGTGTGAATTACTTTAAAAGTATCACCCGACATTAATTATTCCAATACGTCCATACTATACCCTCTACAAGATGCATTGTGCCTAGTCAGTAATTTTGTTCAGCCCTGCTGTTCACTCAACGTGAGGTAGGTGATCTTTAATGACTTCATGTAAGGGGCATAGTTCTTGGCATCTTACAATTTTAAACTGGTCCATGTTGTTGAGAAAAAATTTCATTACTGAGTAAATGTACTGTGAAGCAGTTGTAAGAATTCCTAACCTGTTAAACAGATGCCTACAAGTGGCAAACTCCTTTGATGTTACTTATAATCTGTCTTGATTGCAAAATTTTTTTATTCATATGACCGGTATCGGTTCATCCAGAACCATCTTCAGATTTGATATTTCAGTTACAGGAGTAACCCGTCCAGATCCACCAACTTTCACATGCTGCGTCACATGTTTGGACAGGTTACTCCTGTAACTGAAATATCAGATCTGAAGATGGTTCTGGATGAACCGAAACCGGTCATATGAATAAAAAAATTTTGCAATCAAGACGGATTATAAGTAACATTATACAATCACTTATTGCTGCTATCCCATCAGACATTATGTCTGTTTTTGCAAATTCCTTTGAATCACTTGAAGCATATAGAGAGACTTTTTGCTTCCTGTTCTGTAGATACGACTTAAACCACTCATATGCTGTTCCATTTATACCATGTAATTTCTCTAACATAATGTCATGTTTCACACAATCAAATGCTTTGGATAAGTCACCGAATATTCCTACTGGTGACATTTTATTATTTAAAGACTCTATTATGTGGACAGTGAAATTGTATATTGCTGTCTCAGTGGAACAGCATTTCTGAAATCCGAATTGTGATTTACTAAGTATCCCACTACTGTTGAGATGGCTAACCACTCTTGAGAACATTACTTTCTCAAAGATTTTTGAAAATACTGTAAGCAGGGATACTGGCCGGGAATTATTGACATCTATCGTTTCCCCCTTTGTGTAGAAAGGCCTGACAATGGCATATTTTAAACTGTCTGGAAAAATACTCTGAGTCAGTAATACATTACGTATGGGACTCACAACATCAGCTGTAATTGCTCCACATTGTTTTAATAACTTGTTAGAGACGTCATCTACTACAACAGAACATTTATTTTTCAAAAAGATTTAATAATTTTCCTTATTTCACAAGAGGTTGTTAGCGGCAGAAGAGCAGCAGTGACTCGACACAGCGAGGGCGAGAAAGCAACAAGTGCACGTTTCGATGTACGCGTGGTCAGCGCAGACAAACTTATATACGAGGCCTGTTCAGAAAGTAAGCTCTGATTGATTGCCAAATTGAAACCACAGTGAACATCAGAAATGTTTTACTTGTAACAATTAGCTACACCTTTCAGCTACTTCTCTACGTAGTCGCCGTTCTGACTTAGACTTTTCTCATAGCGTTGTACCAACTTTTCAATAGCCTCATCATAGAAGGCAGCCGCCAGTGCTTTCCGCCAATTCTCCACGCTGGCCTACACCTCGTTGTCTGTGTCAAAATGTTGTCTTCAAAGACAGCGGTTTATGTGACCAGAGATGAAACTCAGGGGGAGACAATTGCGGACTGTATTGTGGGTAATCTAACATTTCCATTTGAAAACGATGCAGGAGCATCTTCATTGCCCCTGCAGAATGCGGCTGAGAATTGTTGTGAAGACGAAACAGCACGACAGTTATGTAATGTTAGCTGCATAGCTTCAGGCGAAATTTCTCACCAGGCCCTCGTACTTGGCGGCAGACACTATTTTCTAGACATCTTTACGCACTCACTGCGAGCTCAGAAATGAGAAGAGCGACGTGATGCTAACTGGGGTTATACTAGAGACACTACCCAACACATCTGTGCAAAGCTTTATCGGATTTTCATAGTGGTTTCCATTTCGCGACCGATCGGAGCTTACTTTCTGAACGCCCCTCGTACTTGGCTTTAGAGGGAAGGTGCCGTGCACTGTCGTATTTCATGTTGTCGTTGTTTACAACGGTCGCGAGCGTGCTGAGGACTAAGTGCGTGAACGAATAAGGCGTGTAGAAATCATATACCTTAACGGTGTTGGAGACTCAGTGGCTTCAGGTACTCTATAATTATCATTGTGTCTCAGGTTATGGCTGTACTGTAATTACGAAATGTGCAGCAACCAGTCGCACAATCATGTTTTATTTATTCACGTTTGCAAATCGATTTGAACTGATTAACAGCCATCATCGGTGCTTCAACCAATATGTGCCCTGACAGGGGAACCTCCCCATCGCACCCCCATCAGATTTAGTTGTAAGTTGGCACAGTGGATAGGCCTTGATAAACTGAACACAGATCAATTGAGAAAACAGGAAGAAGTTGTGTGGAACTGTGAAAAAATAAGCAAAATATACAAACTGGGTAGTCAATGGGCCATATACACAACATTATGAGCCTGGGAGCTCAGGAGCGCCGTGGTCCCGTGGTAGCGTGAGCAGCTGCGGAACGAGAGGTCCTTGGTTCAAGTCTTCCCTCGCGTGAAAATTTTACTTTCTTTATTTTTGCATGGTTATTATCCGTCCGTTCGTTCATTGACGTCTCTGTTCACTGTAATAAGTTTGGTGTCTGTGTTTTGCGACCGCATCGCAAAACCGTGCGATTAGTAGACGAACGGACGTGCCTCTCCAATGGGAACCGAAAACATTTGATCGCAAGGTCATAGGTCAACCGATTCCTCCACAGGAAAACACGTCTGATATATTCTATACGACACTGGTGACGGCATGTGCGTCACATGACAGGAATATGTTGTTGACCCACCTAACTTGTACACTTGGCGAATGGGTAAAAAGATTCTTCTATCTTGCCCGATTTAGTTTTGCTTGTGTATGTGATAATCATTCCCAAAAAAGTGATGAAAACATAAGAGTTTGTCACTTATCTGAAAATTAAACTTTTCACTCGATGGAGGATTTGAACCGAGGACCTTTCGTACTGCAGCTGCTCACGTTACCACGAGACCACGGCGCTCCTGCCCTCTTACTGCTCTTGATGTTGCATATCTTGCCATGAACTACTCAGTTTGTATATTTTGCTTATTTTTTCACGGTTCCACACAACTTCTTCGTGTTTTCTCAATTGATCTGTGTTCAGTTTTTCAAGGCCTATCCACTGTGACAACTTATAACTAAATCTGAGGGGGGTGCGATGGGGAGGTTCCCTTGTGAGTAATAATACTGTCTTAAGCAGAGGTCAAACATAAAGTCAATTTGTACTGTAATTGTTCTTGAAGCAAGTGTTAGATTTGGTGCCCCACGTGAGACCTGGATGTACATTTGGATTGCAGACGCATTTTTTTGCTTGTTGTGCTCCAATAATTTCCGCCTCCAGCGTGAGTTGCTGATATGCGCTGAGTTAATCGTTACGCTCACCTTCATCACTGTGGTATCTTTTCCCTGTTTATTCAGTGGTAGACACTGACGGTATTGCATTAGAAACATGTACAGCGTATTTGCTTGGTTCTGCTGAGTTATGTTAAGTTTGCCCTGCAGGGACACATCAGTGAACTACTGTAGTGCCTTTTCTAATAATACTCCTTTGTTTCAGGTTGCAAGTAGGTTGTTTAGGTTTTTATGTTGGTAACGCCACGTAGCGCTCTGTATGAAAATCACTGACTGTGCTGTGTGCAGTCTGTGGCTGGTTGGCATTTTTGGAATATTCGCTAATGTAGTGTTCGGCAGTTGGATGTGAACAGCGCGTAACGTTGTGTAGTTGAAGGTGAGCCGCCAGCAGTGGTGGATGTGGGGAGAGAGATGCCAGAGTTTTGAGCGGACGATCTGGACGTGTGTCCGTCAGAAAAAGGAAATTGATTTAATTGGATGTCACACACACACACACACACACACACAAACACACACATATATATATATATATATATATATATATATATATATATATATATATATATATATATATGCCTATCAGTAGTTAGTGCCTTCGTACTTAGAATCTTTTATTTAGGTGGCAGTATTGGCGCTCGTTGTATTGCAGTAGTTCAATTTTTGTGAGGTAGGTGATTCATGAAAGGTGTAGGTTATTGTTAGTCGGGGCCATTCTTTTGTAGGGACTACTGAAAGTCAGCGTGCGCTGCGCAAAAAAAAAAAAAAAAAAAAATAAAAAAAAATTGTGTGTCAGTTTAGTGATAATCAGAATAAGTAAAGAGAGAACTGTCTGACTACGTTCAGTTTTGCTCAGCTGTCTTTGTATTAAATAACGAAGAAGTTTACCAGCGCTGTCATTCATAATTTTTCTAAGGGAACGTTTCAAGGTGTACTGTGACATGTTTTCTAACTCTATGAAGGACTTGGAAACCTATCATATGAGTATTTCCATGTAACGAACGGCACTTGGAATCTGAACGAGCACATTGCAAAAGGGAATGTATCGTTTGGTTGATAAACAGTAAATGTTGATCTAGCTGCCAGATGAAGTAGTCAGAATTTGCTCAATGTGCGATTACGCTCATTTGTGATTGGTGTTCTGGGTAAAACTGGTGTAAGCTACTGACGGTTAAACCTATTTTGTGGGACCATTACCTACGTTGACGGTGGAATTCTTCTTTTAAAATTGCAACCTTAGTAGAATTATCAGCAGTTACGTTTCTTTAAGATTGGGATTTGTAAATATTGTGGTTTAGAGTAATTTCAATTACTTACTTAATGTTGTTGTCGAGTTGCATTGATTTTGAATCCGGTCTACTTCTTTGCAGTTGGATCAATAATTATTTTAAGAGCAGTTTAATAGTACCTTGTTACTGCTGTTTTGAATAATTATCGTGTATGAGCATAATAATCTGTTCTTATGAGATCTCTGTTGATGAAAGGCACTTGTTCCACACAATTCTAATTTCCTGAGCTGTGAAAAATGGTTCAAATGGTTCTGAGCACTATGGGACTTAATTTCTAAGGTCATCAGTCCCCTAGAACTTAGAACTACTTAAACCTAAGGACATCACACACATCCACGCCCGAGACAGGATTCGAGCCTGCGACAGTAGCGGTCGCGCGGTTCCAGACTGTAGCGCCCAGAACCGCACGGCCACCCCGGCGGCCTGAGCTATGAAATTTATAACAAATCTGTTTTATGTGGTGTACAGTGACGAGACAAAACTTCACAACCACCTGCTTAACAGCTTATTTGTTCGTCTTTGGAACGACATACATCACTGATTCTGCTGGTTTGCTAGTAGGTTTATGGAAGAACGTGGCATTAGACGTCTACGCGCAGGTCATGTAATTCGAGTAAATAAAGGGCCGCTGATTTGCGCACGCGGTTATGGCGGCCGGCAGCGACCCAGATGGATTCCATGCGATTTAGAGGGTGATCGTAATTAAAGTTAAGCTTTCAAACCGCTGTAGAAATAACACCGGTGGTCAGAATGACGTCAAATTGCAACGGAATATTATCGGAGACGGGGGAAAACTTATGACAGAAGGAAAATAAATAGTTACAAAATGTAGCAATAGATGGCACTGTAAGCATTATAAATTAACAGTGGTTGACTACAAATGACAAATGAATCATACAACAATGCCTAAGGTGTACGTTTGACGTTAAACAAACTGTACTTCTCAGTTTTCATGGTTGTACAGGTTGTTGGTTACGTAAGCCCATCCACCACGGCAAGGTCATATCGCACCGGATGGGAAAAATCGGTTTTTAATGTTCCTGAGGCCAAAAACAGCATAAAAAGCGTCAATAAAAATCAAATCGGATTATTAATTTCCTTCTGATTGACGCAAAGCATGTTCAATATGCTGTCCACCGTTTTCTGCAACAAGTTGAAATCGAGAAACAGCATGTTCCACAACTGATCGAAATGTTTGCGGGGTCACGTTCAGAATGTGATGCGCAACGCGTGCCTTCAATGCAGCTAAGTTTGCAATCGGAACTTTCAGATAGCCCCACAGCCAGAAGTCACACGCATTAAGATCAGGTGATCGGACTGCCAGACTGCAGGGAAATGGCGGCTCATAATTTTAGCACTTCCGAAATGGCGCTTCAACAGGTGCTTAACTGGATTTGCAAAGCGCGGAGGTGCGCCATCTTGCATAAAAATGATCCCGTCCACACATCCACGCTGCTGGAGAGCTGGTATGACGTGGTTGCGCAAAAGACACTCATAGCGCTTTCCAGTGACGGTACAAGTAACAGGACCGGAAGCACCTGTCTCTTCGAAAAATCATAGCTCTATGATACATGATGCCGTAAACCCGCACCACATAGTGACCTTTTCAGGATGAAGCGGTACTGGTCGATTTGCGTGTGGACTTTCTGTTGCGCATATTCGACAATTCTGTGTGTTTACATATCCTGTCAGATAGAAGTGGGCTTCGTATGTTCACGAAATCATCCACGGCCAATCATTGTCCACTTCCATGCGAGAAAGAAATTCTAAAACAAAGGTCTCTCTTGCTGGCAGGTCAACAGGAAGCAACTTGTGCACATGGGTAATTTTGAATGGATAGCAAAGAAGGATGTTTCGCAGGGTTTCACGCACCGTGCTGACGGGTATGTCCACTGTTCGGGCAATTCTCCGTGCAGTACACGTTTGCACACCACCACTCGTCTCCCCCTGCATTGCTGTGGCCACTGCTTCCACTGACGTCGAATCAATTCGTTCCCTCCCACTACCAGATTGCACATCCAAAGAATCCGTATTTTCGAATTTCCGAATCATTTTCTTCAGATCCACAGCAGTGATCGGACCAACGCCTTTATTCAAACCCTTCAGTGTCCGGAACTTCTGCAGAGCGACGTGTGCACAGTCATCATTCTAGTAATACAGCTTTACGAGCAGAGCGCGATCCTGCACTGAGACAGTCATGGCGAGCGTCGCAGACGCGGAAGGAGGAAAAACCGTGTATCTGGCGTGTTTATACCAACATCAATGGGTCGTGCGCACGACAGTTGTTTTCATTTACGTATTCTGACTCATACACGGCCATATGTTGATCAATTTTCACAGTAATTTTTCTCTTCTTCTGCCCCCCCCCCCTTCCCCGATAAAATTCCGTTGCAATTTGACGTCATGCTAACCAGTGGTGTTATTTATACAGCTTTTTCAAAGTTTCAATTTAATTGTAATCGCCGTGTACAGCAGGCGAATTTGGTTGCCGAGACATCAAAGTGAGCGCACTATAATGCTCCTCAAACCACTGCAGCACGGTTCTGGCCCGAGACACGGACAATTATGCTGTTGGAAGATGAAATCCCCATCGGGAAAGACATCAAGCATGAAGGGAAGCAGGTGCTTCGCAGCTGTCAACGTCTCTTCTATTACTACCACAGGTCCCATGCAAGCGCAGGGCAATGTCTCCCGTAGCATAATACAGGGCTATTACAAATGATTGAAGCGATTCCATAAATTCACTGTAGCTCCATTCATTGACATATGGTCACGACACACTACAGATACGTAGAAAAACTCATAAAGTTTTGTTCGGCTGAAGCCGCACTTCAGGTTTCTGCCGCCAGAGCGCTCGAGAGCGCAGTGAGACAAAATGGCGACAGGAGCCGAGAAAGCGAATGTCGTGCTTGAAATGCACTCACATCAGTCAGTCATAACAGTGCAACGACACTTCAGGACGAAGTTCAACAAAGATCCACCAACTGCTAACTCCATTCGGCGATGGTATGCGGAGTTTAAACCTTGGATGCCTCTGTAAGGGGAAATCAACGGGTCGGCCTGCAGTGAGCGAAGAAACGGTTGAACGCGTGCGGGCAAGTTTCACGCGTAGCCCGCGGAAGTCGACGAATAAAACAAGCAGGGAGCTAAACGTACCACAGCCGACGGTTTGGAAAATCTTACGGAAAAGGCTAAAGCAGAAGCCTTATCGTTTACAATTGCTGCAAGCCCTGACACCAGATGACAAAGTCAAACGCTTTGAATTTTCGGCGCGGTTGCAATAGCTCATGGAAGAGGATGCGTTCAGTGCGAAACTTGTTTTCAGTGATGAAGCAACATTTTTTCTTAATGGTGAAGTGAACAGGCACAATGTGCGAATCTGGGCGGTAGAGAATCCTCACGCATTCGTGCAGCAAATTCGCAATTCACCAAAAGTTAACGTGTTTTGTGCAATCTCACGGTTGAAAGTTTACGGCCCCTTTTTGTTCTGCGAAAAAAACGTTACAGGACACGTGTATCTGGACATGCTGGAAAATTGGCTCAAGCAACAACTGGAGACCGACAGCGCCGACTTCATCTTTCAACAGGATGGTGCTCCACCGCACTTCCATCATGATGTTCGGCATTTCTTAAACAGGAGATTGGAAAACCGATGGATCGGTCGTGGTGGAGATCATGATGAGCAATTCATGTCATGGCCTCCACGCTCTCCCGACTTAACCCCATGCGATTTCTTTCTGTGGGGTTATGTGAAAGATTCAGTGTTTAAACCTCCTCTACCAAGAAACGTGCCAGAACTGCGAGCTCGCATCAACGATGCTTTCGAACTCATTGAAGGGGACATGCTGCGCCGAGCGTGGGAGGAACTTATCGGCTTGATGTCTGCCGAATCACTAAAGGGGCACATATCGAACATTTGTGAATGCCTAAAAAAACTTTTTGAGTTTTTGTATGTGTGTGCAAAGCATTGTGAAAATATCTCAAATAATAAAGTTATTGTAGGACTGTGAAATCGCTTCAATCATTTGTAATAACCCTGTACTGCTCTCACCAGCCTATGTCCACAGAGCGCTGTACATTTCGAGCCGCCGTTCACATCAACGGCGTTTGTAGACACGACCATCGACCTTGTGTAGCAAGAATGTGATTCGTCGGAAGAGCCCAAACGTTTCCATCGATCGATGGTCGAATCCCCATGGTCCCGTGCCCACTGCAATCGTTGACTGACAATATCCAATGGCTCTGAACACTATGGGACTTAAACTGCTGAGGTCATCAGTACCCTAGAACTTAGAACTACTTAAAACTAACTAACCTAAGGACATCACACACATCCATGCCCGAGGCAGGATTCGAACCTATCACCGTAGCGATCGCGCGGTTCCAGACTGTAGCGCCTAGAACCGCTCGGCTACCCTGGCCGGCCAACTGACAATATCGCTGGGTGATACGCCTACTAAACCCGCTGGGCAGAACAGGTAATAGGATTGTGGAAAGGGCCATGGGTTGAGGTCAGTTTCTGCTTCTAATTGTCATTTATTGTAATTTAATAAACTTTACAACCAAAACTGCACATAGCCGAATCTTTACCGAATGCAACTCTTTCACGGCTGAAGGCCTCCAACAAGAAATCTTAACAAGATAAAACTCCATTTAAGATAGCAATAAAATAATTTAAAGAAGCAACATATGCAAGGTGCAATACTAGTGGCTGAGAGCCACCATTAAACTTCAAAAGTTTTAAAATACATTACCATAATCTTTAAGGCAGAAGGCAGCAGTGTTTAAGCTTGAATGATAAATTTAAAAAATAATCTTGCAAATTTTTAAGAAAGCAAAATAGTCATATTCGTAATCAAACAAATAACCATAAGCCTAAAATTTAAAATAGCTGACAACAGATAATTAAACACCGGTGGCACTCAGAAGCCTCCAGGGAGGTCGGTCTGCCCTCGTTCACTTAGGTGAGACAGGTGGTGGGCCCAACTATACTTCATCCGTCAGACCCAGCTAGGGTGCAGCCACGGACCGACCGACACAACGACTTGCTTCCCATCAATCAGTACATGAGAACTCAAACCGGCAATGTTACCAACGTGATAATCCACAATGGAGATTGTATTAGCTGTCAAAATTACACACCATGTTGGACAGCGACAACAGGTGACGAAAGGAGGCTGCCTGAAATTACGTTAATGGCCATTGCAGGTAACAGGAACACTAACGCCACTAGGCAGAAAAATCCGCTGGTACACTCGAAACACGGCAATAGTTAACTTCACTCTACTCGCCAGATCTGAACCCGATCGAACACATCCGGGCGTGGCGTCAGAGCTCATCCCCCTCCCCCCCCCCCCCCCCCGGAATTTACTGTAATTAGGTGACTTGTGAAGAGTTTGACAAAGCACTGAAAGACCTAAGTCGAAACAAGGCCCCGAGAGGAGAACTACTGATAGCCTTGGGAGAGCCAGCCCTGACAAAACTCTACCATCTGGTGAGCAAGATGTATGAGGCAGGCGAAATACCCTCAGACTTCAAGAAGAATATAACAAGCCCAAAGAAAGCAGGTGTTGACAGATGTGAAAATTACTGAACTATCAGTTTAATAAGTCACAGCTGCAAAATACTAAAGCTGATTCTTTACAGACCAATGGAAAAGCTGGTAGAAGCCGACCTCGGGGAAGATCAGCTCGCATTCCGTAGAAATGTTGGAACACGTGAGGGAATACTGACCATACGACCTATCTTAGAAAATAGATTAAGGAAAGGTAAAGCTAAGTTTCTAGTATTTGTAGACTTAGAGAAAGGTTTTGACAATGTTGACTGAAATACTCTCTTTCAAATTATGAGGGTGGCAGGGGTAAAATACAGGGAGCGAAAGGTTTGTACAGAAACCAGGTGGCACTTATAAGAGTCGAGGGGCATGAAAGGGAAGTAGTGGTTGAGAAGGGAGTGAGACAGGGTTATAGCCTCTCCCCGATGTTATTCAATCTGTATATCGAGCAAGTAGTAAAGGAAACAAAAGAAAAATTCGGAGTAGGAATTAAAATCCATGGAGGAGAAATAAAAACTTTGAGGTTCGCCGATGACATTGTAATTCTGTCAGAGACAGCAAAAGACTTGGAAGAGCAGTTGAACGGAATTGACAGTGTCTTGAAAGGAGGATATAAGATGATCATCAACAAAAGCAAAACGAGGATAATGGAGTGTAGTCGAATTAAGTCGGGTGATGCTGAGGAATCAGATTAGGAAATGAGACACTTAAAGTAGTAAAGGAGTTTTGCTATTTGGGGAACAAAATAACTGATCATGGTCGAGTTAGAGAGGATATAAAATGTAGACTGGCAATGGCAAGGAAAGCGTTTCTGAAGAAATTTGTTAACATTGTGTTTAGATTTGTCAGGAGGTCGTTTCTGAAAGTATTTGTATGGAGTGTAGCCATGTATGGAAGTGAAACATGGACAATAAATGGTTTGGACAAGAAGAGAATAGAAGCTTTCGAAATGTGGTGCTACAGAAGAATGCTGAAGATTGGATGGGTAAACCACATAACTAATGAGGAGGTATTGAATAGAATTGGAGAGAAGAGGATTTTGTAGCACAATTTGACTAGAAGAAGGGACCGCCTGGTAGGACATGTTCTAAGGCATCAAGGGATCACCAATTTAGCATTGGAGGGCAGCGTGGAGGGTAAAAATCGTAGAGGGAGACCAAGAGATGAATTCACGATGCAGATTCAGAAGGATGGACGCTACTGGCTACTGGCCATTAGCTTTTCAGAGCATTCACACAAGGTTGTGCCGGTGGCGACACCGACAACGTGCTGACATGAGGCAAGTTTCCAACCGAAAACTCATACACAAACAGCAGTTAGCCGGCGTTGCCTGATGAAACGTTGTTTGATGCCTCGTGTAAGGAGGAGAAATTTGTACCATCACGTTTCCGACTTTGATAGAGGTCAGATTGTAGCCTATCGCGATTGCGGTTTATCGTATAGCGACATTTCTGCTCGAGTTGGTCGAGATCCAATGACTGTTAGCAGAATATGGAATCGGTGGGTTCAGGAGGGTAATACGGAACGCCGTGCTGGATCCCAACGGCCTCGTATCACTAGCAGTCGAGATGACAGGCATCTTATCCGCATGGCTGTAACGGACCGTGCAGCCACGTCTCGATCCCTGAGTCAACAGATGGGGATTTGCATACAACAACCATCTGTACGAACAGATCGACGACGTTTCCAGCAGCATGGACTATCAGCTCGGAGACCATGGTCGCAGTTACCCTTGACACTGCATCACAGACAGGAGCGCCTGCGGTGGTGTACTCAACGACGAACCTGGATGCACGAATGGCAAAACGTACTTTTTCGGACGAATCCAGGTACTGTTTACAGCATCATGATGGTCGCATCCGTGTTTGGCGACATCGCGGTGAACGCACATTGGAAGCGTGTATTCGTCATCGCCATACTGGCGTATCACCCGGCGTGATGGTATGGGGTGCGATTGGTTATACGTCTCGGTCACCTCTTGTTCGCATTGACGGCACTTTGAACAGTGGACGTTACATTTCACATGTGTTACGAGCCGTGGCACTACCCTTCATTCGATCCCTGCGAAACCCTGCTTTTCAGCAGGATAAAGCACGACGGCATGTTGCAGGTCCTGTGCAGGCCTTTCTGGATACAGAAAATGTTCGACTGCTGCCCTGGTCAGCACAGTCTCCAGATCTCTCACCAACTGATTTGGTGTGGTCAATTGTGGCCGAGCAACTGGCTCGTCACAATACGCCAGTCACCACTTATGATGAACTGTGGTATCGTGTTGAGGCTGCATGGGTAGCTGCACCTGTCACGCCATCCAAGCTCTCTTTGACTCAATGCCCAGGCGTATTAAGGCTGTTATTACGGCCAGAGATGGTTGTTCTGGTTACTGATTTCTCAGGATGTATGCACCCAAATTGCGTGAAAATGTAATCACATGTCAGTTCTTGTATAATATATTTGTCTAATGAATACCCGTTTATCATCTGCAATTTTAGTATGCCAGTAGTGTAGGTTGCAGTAGGCACTGGGAGATGAAGCAGCTTGCACAGAATAGAGTAGCATGGAGAGCTGCATCAAACCAGTCTCATGGCTGAAGACCACAACAGCAACAACAACAGGTGACTTGTGTGTGCAGATGTGGTGCCAACTCCCTCTAGCGACCTATAAAGGCCCCCGTTTCCAAGCCAAGACGCACCACCCCTGTTATTCGTGTCAAAGGAGGACATACTGCAAAATGGTTCAAATGGCTGTGAGCAATATGGGACTTAACACCTGAGGTCATCAGTCCCCTAGAACTCTGAACTACTTAAAGCTAACTAACCTAAGGACATCACACACATCCATGTGCGATGCAGGATTCGAACCTGCGACCGTAGCGGTCACGCGGTTCCAGACTGAAGCGCCTAGAACCGCTCGGCCATCAGCGGCCGGCTGGACATAATGCCTATTAGGTAGATGGTTATCATGTTGTGGCTGATCAGTGTGTACAGGAGTCACTTCGCTCTTTTCCAGTCTTCTGACGTGACGAATCCTACGCCTTTGATACGAAAAGATCACTGTGAGGAAGGTAGGTGAACAAGTTGTTTCCGGTGAGCACTGTCCTCGTCCAGCTGACTTATGAACTAGTGTATGGCGGCTAGTTGCCTCTGCAGCGTCGCGGCGCTGGGGAGACGGGGTGGACAGGGCCCGGCACTGAGCCCCGAGGAGCGGCCTTTGTGCTGGCGCGGCCGAGAAGCCGGCAGCCGGGGATCGATCCCTCGGCTGCGGCGGCGGCTGCGGCCGGACCGCCAGGCCACCAGGAGGGGCAGAGCGTGGCGAGGTGGCGCCGAACGCCGAGGCGCCGCGCAGCCCAGGACAGGTCGCCCGCCGACAACAAAGGCGGCGCCGCCGACACCGACGCCGCCAGGGGCAGAGCAGGCGAGGACCCAGCCGCGGCCGCGAGCTACGCGACTCCACACTCGCCGCTTCCTTGCTCACGACGCATCTGGCAGCTATGACGTCTAACACACTGGAATAATAATAAATAAAAAAACAAATATGAATTTTATCCATGGTGGATGCTGTCGAACTCGGTGACTGTTCCTTTATGGGGTTTCTAACAATCCTACCACAACAAAGGTCAAAATTTAATAATGATTTTGGTGTTGCTCAGGCTGCTAAATACTGCATTTTAGGGCAACAACGAAGTTATTATGTGGCAGGTGTCACTAGAGCACAGTTAATAAAGTCATTTCATGTAATAATAGATAAACTAGGCACTCACGTTTTCGTGTTTCCCACGCTGGTCTCGTTGTAAAATCATGGCTCAATAGTCGAAAATCTACGTGGTGATGATTCCAAGCTCGGATGCAAAGAGGCCTAGGTTTTATTCTGCTATATTCAAAAGTGTTATAGATGTGTTTCACAAACCATTCTTGAAGATTAAACCTTTCAAAGTTAGCACAATGGTGATATAAAAAAATAATCAGCACTCCGAATTTAAGTTACACTTCCTTTTTATTACTTTTGCTGCAATATCACGTAACACACAAAACATCACTTCACAATACGAAACATACTTGAAAACATCTTCCTCACTGTTGAAGTTCACATTTTATAAGCTGACTACAATATGCGTCTTTCCAACATGACGTCCAAGACTTGACTTTCTCAAGGTCCGACTCTCTCTAATAAACGATTACGCGCCCAAAAATCAGAGTTACAAGTACGACAAAGATCATAGTGACAAAAGAAAGAATACACATAAGAATAATATCATAGCAATACAAACATATCGATGTATCAAAGTATCTCTACATTAATGAATTCAAATCTGAATGTTGTGTCAGAAATATGTTAACTACTTTACAGAAATACAGTAGAATATTGCTGGTATCGAGAGGTCCAGGCGAGCTGCCGTAATGGTTACGTAATTCAAGTGCCATTACAGGTTGTGGAAAAAATTCGCTACCAGTCACAATAAAAGGTTGTTTATTCGTCACACGACCGGTTTCGGGCTTGCGCCCATCTTCAGGTGTTTATACATTCATGTACATGTTCGTACTGTTGGAGATCACTGTATAAATACAAAAAAAATTATTTGCTGGTGACTACACAGATACAAGTGGGGCAATTGTAAGTGGTAAGGCAGCATTTGACGAAAATATATCTGTACTTGCATAAAGATGAAGCACCATTATTACGGTTATGCTGTGGTGATAGTTTTGCCACTTAGTTACACACTTATGGTCATTTTACCGTCCATATATCAGTTTTACCAAGTATAGCTCCATATTACACTATTATGATGTGCACTCGTGAAATACGCTATGTTTACATACAAACATGTGGGCTGTGGTCAAAGAACTTAGATGTAGCAGATGTAAAGATGTTGCTCACACAGAAACTTATAGGTTCTGGTCAAAGAACTTAGCCACAGGAAGTGCAAAGGTGTTGCATATATAGAAATTTAAAAAGCTATTATACACTGCGACGTTTCTTGACAACCATTATGAATTTTTTTTTATTCACATTTTTGACGGAAAACTTAGATCTAGGAAGTACAATGTAGTTATATATATGAAATTACTCAAAGCTATTACAAATTAAAAAAATGACAGAACTGTTTTGAGCCACACTGTTGTCAGAGAACTTAGATCTAGGAGGTACAATAATGTTACACATATGAAGTTTTTGAAAGCTGTTACACATTATAGAATGCCAGTTACAGCTTGTGTTTACAATATGACTATTAGAAATTATGATAATGACCCTTGGACTGTTGTATGACTGCTACATCGAATTTTCATAGAATAATACTTTGTTATTATATCAGAGGATAATTATTTACTGTTTTTGAATATTTCATGAAATATGTGAAGATAGGATTTGTTTGCAAGTTCCACTTGTTCGTTCAGAACAAGGTCTGGTGAGTTAGAGCTGTGGATATAAACTTCTAGCTCTTCAAGCAGATTCATTTTCTTTCCTTTGTTCACAGTGTGTAGTATTTGTAGGTTTTCTGTAATGGCTGTGGCTGAGTGATCATGGTCTTTTAGGTGCATTGCAAAGGTGAATTTATCAAAATTATTTATCCGGAAGGCATCCATATGCTCACGGTATCTTATAGTGAAACTCCTTCCAGTTTGGCCTATGTAGAACTATGGGCAATTATCACATAAAAGTTTGTAAATACCTGATTTGTGGTGGCATTAGTTGTGTGTCTTACTGTTGTGGATGGTGTGCTGTTGTAGCTTGTTGTTAGTGCTGAAAGAAATTTGAATACCAGTTTTCCGGAAGAGGTTGGCAATTTGGTATGAAATTTTACCTATAAATGGTATGCAGGTGAATGTGTTTTTTCCTTCTAGTGAATCTGATTTAGTAGGTGTGCATTGTTTCTTTTTGATTTTGTTGTTAAGTTTATCAGTTACATCTGGGTTGTATCCATTTCCCCGTACAATTTCTTTTATAATGTTAATTTCTTTTTGTTCATCATGGACGCTGAGTGGAATTTTATGTATACGACTAAGTGTGGATCTGAAGAATGCCATTTTGTGTTGTGCTGGATGACATGAGGAGTTGTGAATGACAACGTCACTGGCGGTAGGTTTTCTGTAAGTCTGGAAGGCATGTTTGTTGCTTACATTAAAATATAAAAACAGGGAGGAAGGTTTACGTATTTAGCAAGAATAATGGGAGGCAGATTGCAGACTAACTAACAGATCAAAACGAAAATTTCTGTTCCGACGTTGACAATGTTGAGTGTTTATGGAAAAAGTTCAAGGCAATCGTAAAATGCGTTTTAGACAGGTAAAACTGTGAAGGACGGGGAAAAACCCACCGTGGTTCAACAACAAAGTTAGGAAATTACTGCGAAAGCAAAGAGAGCTTCAATGCAAATTTAAAAGCAGCCAAAACCTCTCAGACAAACAAAAGATAAACGATGTCAAAGTTAGCGTAAGGAGGGCTACGCATGAAGCGTTCAGTGAATTCGAAAGCAAAATACTACGTACCGACTTGACAGAAAATCCTAGGAACTTCTGGTCTTACGTTAAATCAGTAAGTGGATCGAAACAGCATATCCAGACACTCTGGGATGATAATGGCATTGAAACAGATGATGGCACGCGTAGCTGACCGGATTGGCCGAGCAGTTTTAGGCGTTTCAGTCCGGAACAGCGCTGCTGCTACGATCGCAGGTTCGAATGCTGCCTCGGGCATGGATGTGTGTGATGTCTTTAGGTTAGTTAGGTTTAAGTAGTTCTAAATCTAGGGGACTGATGACCTCAGATATAAAGTCACATTGTGCTCAGAGCCATTTGAACCATTTTAAGTCCCATAGTCCTTAGAGCCATTTGAACCCACTTGTTTGGTCCACTCAAACAGACTTTAAGGGGCCGTCGATTTTCCTCGGACGAAGCAGTGAAAGAAGCGATGCATTCCTGGCTCGCAGCTAAACCGAGAACCTTCTTTTATGAGGGCATCAGGAAGCTTTTACAGGGATGGACCAAGTGCGTTGAAACACAAGGAAACTACGTCGAGCAACGATGTTCTTGTAGGTTTCCTATTTGATTACAATAAAATTTTATAACTACTTCGCGGATAATAATTCACTTATCCTCGTAGAACATTGTTCTCTTTTACGAGAGCCTGGAAACTACACTACTGGCCATTAAAATTGCTACAGCACGAAGATGGCGTGCTACAGACGCGAGATTTAACCGACAGGAAGAAGATGTTGTGATATGCAAATGATTAGCTTTTCAGAACATTCACACAAGGTTGGCGCCGGTGGCTACACCTACAACGTGCTGGCATCAGGAACAGATTTCTCATACACAAACAGCAGTTGACCGGCGTTGCCTGGTGAAACGTCGTTGTGATGCCTCGTGTAAGGAGGAGAAATGCGTACCATCACGTTTCCGACTTTGATAAAGGTCGGATTGTAGCCTATCGCGATTGCGGTTTATCGTATCGCTACATTGCTGCTCGCGTTGGTCTAGATCCAATGATTGTTAGCAGAATATGGAATCGGTGGGTGCACGAATGGCTAAACGTCATTTTTTTAGAGGAATCCAGGTTCTGTTTACAACATCATGATGATCGCATCCGTGTTTGGCGACATCGCGGTGAACGCACATTGGAAGCGTGTATTCGTCACCGCCATACTGGCGTATCACCCGGCGTGATGGTATGGGGTGCCATTGGTTATACGTGTCGGTCACCTCTTGTTCGCATTGACGGAAGTTTGAACAGTGGACGTTACATTTCACATGTGTTACGACCCGTGGCTCTACCCTTCATTCGATCCCTGCGAAACCCTACATTTCCGCAGGATAATGCACGACCGCATGTTGCAGGTCCTGTGCGCGGCTTTCTGGATACAGAAAATGTTTGGGTGCTGTCCTGGCCAGCACATTCTCCAGATCTCTCACCAACTGAAAACGTCTGGTCAACGGTGGCCGAGCAAGTCGTTCGTCATAATACGCCAGTCACTACTCTTGATGAACTGTGGTATCGTGTTGAAGCTGCATGGGCAGCTGTACCTGTACACGCCATCCAACCTCTGACTCAATGGCCAGGCGTATCAAGGCCGTCATTACGGCCAGAGGTGGTTGTTCTGGACACTGATTTCTCAGGATCTATGCACTTAAACTGCGTGAAAATGTAATCACATGTCAGTGCTAGTATAATACATTTGTCCAATGAATGCCCGTTTATCATCTGCATTTCTTCTTGGTGTAGCAATTTTAATGGCCAGTAGTGTATTCTTGTGGTCAGCCAGAAAGGAATGGAGAACATACCGACAACAGTTTCCAGTTTGCAAGTCCACATTCTTGTCCAGCCCAGTTAAAGAAATGTTTCTAATCTAGGGGTCAGGAACAACCAAAAAAAGAAAAAGTCGTGTGAATAGGGCCTCCCGTCGAGTAGACCATTCGACGGGTGCAAGTCTTTCGATTTGACGCCACTTCGGCGACTTGCGCGTCGATGGGGATGAAATGATAATGATTACTACAACAAAACACCCAGTCCCTGAGCGGTGAAAATTTCCGACCCAGCCGGGAATCGAATCCGGGCGCTTAGCATTGACATTACGTCGCGCTGACCACTCAGCTACCATGGGCGGAGTGGAGCTATGATTATAAATGATGATTATGAGTTGTAATTCATAGATATATTTGATAAATTTTCACACTCACAGCATTGTAATATTCATAATGCTAATACTAATAATAAATCTCTCTAATCTAAACAGCATTATGAGCAGTTCAGAGGCGACCTCTACGGTAATTTCCCATTAAATGGTTTTTCGGTCTGACTTCCGATAATCGAAATAACTGCTCGCCACAAAAGTGGAAAATAATTTCACCACTTACCACGTGGATTTGTTAATATTACCAGCGGCAAATTGTATTAATGAATTTTATTATAAAAGCTACTGAATACCAGACTTAACATGGTGTTAAACACATGTGTCGCAAGCAAAGGGCTACATGCAAAATAAGCAATATCCTTCAATATATACAATTCCTAGGTCTCTGGTCTTGAAGTGCCTAATCTTGATGCTGCTGTAGAAGTGGGCCGCGGCCTGTCTGCACGGCGCGTATGTTCTCTTCGCCTACAGGCCGCTGTCGTAGCATTGTCGTCCTGGAGAGGGGTTGGTCAGTGTGCAATTGGCTGACGTCTTCTTCACGGCCTTCTCTGCCCTCTCGTTTCCGACTGCCATGCCGGCGCTTGAATTTACGCCGTAAGAATTTCAGTGACGTTCTCTCCGCTATTTCGCGATAATACAAAATGAACTTTCCCGATGTACTCCGCCATTCTGCTAAGGATCGCATACTGCGCAGTAGTATCCCAACAGAGGACGGACAAGCGTAGTGTAGGCAGTCTCTTTAGCACACCTGTAGCATCTTCTAAGTGTTCTGCCAATAAAATGCAGTCTTTGGTTCGCCTTCCCCTCAATATTTTCTGTGTGTTCTTTCCAATTAAATTTTTTCCTAATTGTAATTTAGAGGTATTTAGTTGAATTTACGGCTCTTAGATTTGATTCATTTATGGTGTAACCGAAGTTCAACGGATTCCTTTAAGGACTCAAGTCGATGACCTCACGTGTTTCATTATTTAGGTCAATTGCTAATTTTCGCACCATGCAGATATCTAAGTACTTTTGCAATTGGTTGAGATTTTCTGATGATTTTACAAGGCGATGAACGACAACATCATCTGCAACCAAAGTCAGACGGCTTCTCAGATTATCTCCTAAATCGTCTGTGTAGATATGGAACAGCAGAGGGCCGATAACACTACCTTAGGAGTCGCTGGAAATCGCTTCTGTTTTACTTAATGACTTCCTGTCAGTTACTACGAACTGTGACCTCTCTGAGAGGAAATCTTGAATCCAGTCGCGTAACTGAGACGATATTCCAAAAGCAGACAATTTGATTAAAAGTCGTTTGTGACGTACAGTGTCGAAAGCCTTCTTCCACCACTGCGTTGGACATCTTCAGATCTGCTCCTGGTTCCAGTGAGTCTTGTCAGACCTCGGACAGAGACATAAACACAAATTGCAACAATTCCGACTTTCTTTCGCACAAACTACCCACACGAAAGCTGTAAAACTTGTGTAACTTCTGGACGTGATCTTGCTGCAGCCTGCAAACCCACCCGCCGCAGCTTGTGTTGTTGTTGTGGACTTCGGTCCCAAGACTTGCTTGATGCAATAACTACTGCATCCTTCTGAATCTACTTACTGTATTCGTCTACTGGTCTCCCTCTACGATGTTTCCCCCCCCCCCCCCCCACTTTCCTCCACTACTAAATTAGTGATCCCTTAATGTCTCGGAATGTTTCACAATTTTCTTGTCCCCACAACTCTTCTCAGTACCACCTCATTCGTCATGTTATCTACCCATCTAATCTTCCTGTAGCACCGCATTTCAGAAGCTTCTGTTCTCTTCGTGTCCAAACTATTTATCGTCCATGTTTCACTTCCATGCGTGCCTACACTCCATACAAATACTTTCTGAAGACTTCTTAAGTTTTAAATGTATATTCGATGTTAACAAATTTCTCTTCTTCAGACACCCATTTCTTGCCATTGTCAGTCTACATTTTATGTTCTCTAGGCTTCGGCGTTCATCAGTCATTTTGCTGCCCTAATGACAAAATGCATCTACTACTTCAAGTGTCTCGTTACCTAATCTAATTCCATCAGCATCACCTGATGGAATTCGACTACATTATTTTATCCTTGTTTTGCTTTTGCTGATGTTTATTGAGGTTTATCTTATATCCTCTTTTCAAGACGCTGTCCATTCCGTTCAGCTGCTCTTCCAAGTCCTTTGCTGTCTCTGACACAGTCATCGGCAAACCTCGGAGCTTTTATCTCTTTCTCTGGACTTTAATTCCTAAATTTTTATTTGGTCTCCTTTACTGCTTGCTCAATATACAGATTGAATAACATCGGGTGTAGGCTACAATCCTCTCTCACTCCCTTCTCAACCACTACTTTCCTCTCATGGCCCTCGATTCTTACAACTGCAGTCTGGTTTCTGTTCAAGTTGTAACTAGTCTTTCGCTCCCTGTATTTTACCCCTGCCACTGTCAGAATTTCAAAGTATGTATTCCAGTCAACATTGTCAAAAGCTTTCCCTAAGTCTACAAATGCTATACACGTAGGTTTGTCTTTCTGTAACCTATGATCTAAGATGAGTCGTAGTGTCAGTATTGTCTTGCGTGGTCCTACATTTCTCCGAAATCCAAACTGATCTTCCCCGAGGTCGGTTTCTATCAGTTTTCCCATTCTTCTGTTAAGCATTCGTGTTAGAATCTTGTAACGTCTTGTAGCTGAGTGGTCAGATCGGCAGACTGTCAATCCTAAGGGCCCGGGTTCGATTCCCGGCTGGGTTGGAGATACTCTCAGTTCAGGGACCTGGTGTTATGTTGTCCTAATCATCATCATTTCATCCCCATCGACGCGCAAGTCGCCGAAGTGGTGTCAAATCGAAAGACTTGCACCCGGCGAGCGGTCTACCCGACGGGAGGCCCTAGTCACACGGCATATAGTATCTTGTAACGATGAGTTATTAAACTGGAAAACAAATGAATCAATATCAGGTATGATACATCTATTTTGACGCACGGTGCACCTGTGATCTTTTGCATGCATTCTGTACAGCTACTGTCCATATATCACTAAGTTGGCTCACGAAGATTTTCTTGTAAATCTCCAAATAGTGTCTTTATCTAAAATGATTCAAATTAATGAAGTTATGACTTATAAAGCGGATATTTAACCTTGGGATTTGACGGTGTTTAGACATTACCTTGCTTCTAGTCAATTCCATAAACTGGGACGATTAATTTTACGAGCAAGTCGACAGCGTCACAATTGGTAACCCACTGAGTCTTGCGAACGCGAATTTTTATTTGAAAATTCGAACAATCGGACCTACTAGTAGAAAAAGAGCTATGGACTAAACGCCAGGAATGAAAAAGTTTGATGGACGACGACCATACTACCCAGAAGGTTGACCCGCAGCTATGACAATGAGTGGTGAAAGCCTTGATTATGTGATTGATGGAAAACATTTTTTTCCGCCGAGTGAATGAAGAGGTTGGTTCACTGAGTAAGATAACAACACGGTGTTTCGCCTGTTTTATCCAGTCCCTTACTACGGGGCGGCTTGGCAGGTGGTATAACTGGTCTTCAGCACGTAATTTGCTTTTTAACCAAATTTTTAACTATATAAAACAGATGGTACAACTTCTGTTTTCAAAAAGTTTATGCACTGGTGAAACATTTTGGCATATTACACTGAAAGTTACTTGTATGTTCAGACTTTCCCTTTTTCCTATTATAGTTTGCAACCCTTTACCAGAGTAACCTCTTTTCGTGGTCACTGGAGCAAATTCACGTGTTTGAGGAGTCAATTTGTTCTCGACCAATGAGAATCGTTTACGGGTTGCGGACCATGTCTGAAAACGTATAACCATCCTTAAAGATTTCTAAATAAAACAAACGTTATTAACATTGTGTATCTTTATTCTTCATGTATGCCTATTTACAGCCATCTGCCGCAAGAGGGCTCCTAATTGTAGCGTGTAACATGGCACTGTGTAAGATAACTATGTCGGTGCGTGAGAAAGAGCGTTTTGTAAACGAGTTTCAAATTCGAAGAGTTCGTCCGCACACGGACCACACACCCCTTCAGCATGACAACGTCAAACCACACACGATCGCTGCGACATCTACAACAATCCGACGTCTTGGGTTCACTTTCGTCGATCATCCTCCATACAGACCCGACTTGGCCCAATCCGATTTTCATTTGTTTCCAGAACTTTGACAACACCTTCGAGGACTTCGCTTTGATAGTGATGAAGCGGTGCAAACAGAGGTGAGGTTGTGGCTCCGTCAACGAAGTCAAACATTTCATAGTGACGGTACCAACAAGGGGGGTCTGACTTGGGAGGCCAGGGTCACTATGTTGAGAAATGAATACGTAGACATGAAGAATAAATATTTAGAAGGAGATGGGATCTGGATGAACTGACAGAACCAGAGGTTGTAGAGAGTTTGTTTTATCTAAAAAAAGTATTAAGAGCTTTCACATAAAAATTACGAAAGTTACTTTTCTACGTGCCGTCCTGTTCATGAACTCTGAGATGAGAGCGTGATGTTTCTATTGCTTGTATGTGTAGGTTTGAGTGTCCATACGGATTTCATTATGACGGGAGTCATTTCTTGTGATCAGTTACAATAGTATCTTATCAGTCTAGTTCTTCCGAATTTTTTCGATGTATTCATTGTAATTCTTTGTATTAAGGCGCCAGAACGTGCCACGTTGCACAGCTGCCATCTTGTTGAACCTCGTAGCCGTGCTTCACGATTCAGTAATCTGCCACATCATTTACGCCCTTAATTCCTAAGGACCTCTCCTCATTGATTATATCATTCCACTGGCCGGCTTAACGGGCGTTCTGCGGCTGCTGCTGCCACGCCCAAACACTGCCTTTACTTCAGTTACTTTCAGCTTTGTTCCCAGGACTCGGCTTTTTGTTGTGCTTTGTAAACAACTCCCAACAGCATACAGCCTCGATCACACGTGGAGTGCACAGGTGTTTTCGACGAATTGTACGTGGATTCGCCTCAGGCTCCTTTGCAGAATATCTTCTCGAGTTTGATGAAGGGTTAGCCCTTCAGGCATAAAATTTTCTTTAATAGGCTCTTTTCTTCTTGACTGCCCACACTTGTGTCGTTATGAAACACACCCCGTACTTCACACCGGGGGACTTTTCACTTCCCCGAAGTGTTGAAGAAGCACTTGTCTGCTCGCAACTTGAGGACTGATGCCAGTTTCGACAGGTGGGCTATTGAGTGAGGAACTCTGAAGTACTAGTGCCTTAGTGACTGTGTCTAGCTGATTTCCTGAATAAACGTTTTCTCACCGAGAACGTGCGATACTACTTTTTTATCCACTCTCGTAAACGACCTCTCTTTGTCACTGTTTATTGAAATGCGCCGGACATGTCATAAATGCACTGCCTGATAAAAAAGTGAACCATCTGGAGGAGATGGGCAGATGTCAATAAAACTTCGCACAAATACACACCATTGTCGGATACTTAAAAGATTAGTCGCAATTCTGTGACAGGTAGAACGACCACCTGAGTACATTAGTGTTGTTACTGTTTAGTGTTGTAGTGTTGTTGCCACTGCTAGTAGCGTATATAAGGGACAAGAACGGCGTCAGATATGGCTGCCCAAATCACCACAGACCCTCTGTCGTATTCAACTATTGGGTCGTAAATTTGGCTATAAGTTGGAAACAAACAAGACACATCTGCCCAGATGACACTCTTCCATTGCTCCATATTCCAGGTTTTATGACTTCAGCATCACGTTTTCCCCATAAGGGCATTTACGTCACTGATGAGTGGTTTCGGGATTCGAGCTCGCCTTTAATTCCCGGCTTATGAACATTTCTTCATGTTCTTCATGTTCATGTTCTGACAAAGTTCGCGAGTGCAACATTCAGTTCCGCAGTGACTTTTGCAGCTGTGGCGCCATATTCTTCGTCGCAATCCTCTTCAATCACCGTCTATCATTATCACTCGATCCAATCTTCATCCACCTTGTGAGATGACGCATGATATTTTTCCAGTGTCCCTGCATGCAATATAGATCTTATATGTAAAACATTCTCGGTTTTCTTGCCGCGTCAATTCTTGATAAAATCCCGAGCTTTCGACGATATCCTCCATCGTCATCGTCAGGAGCAACTGACTGTCTTCACTACTGCTGTGGTAACCTTTTTTATAGCCCGTGGACGGCTTCTCATTGGTCGGCGATTACGTACTGCTGTCGCCGACGGTGTCAATGTGTGCGCCGGTGGCGCCACCGCTTCCGTTTGAACGTAAGCCTTGGAAGGAACGTCTCTGCTGCTTCTCTGCATCAAGCGCTCGTTTCCGTGCACAGCTCAGATGGTATCCCCTATCGCGGTTAAATTTCTTTTGGCTCATTCTTATTTCAACAGCCTCCTTAATAACAGAATCCCAGTACTTGGAGGCATGGGACAGAATTTTTGTTTCATCAAACAATATTTTATGTTTGTTCGTGAGGCTGTGCTCCGCAATTGCCGATTTCTCCAGTTCTCTATTTTTAATATGGCGTTGTTGTTGTGTGCAGCGGTCGGAAACGGTACGAATGGTCTGACCTATAAATTGCTTCCACACTCACAGGGGCTATTATAAACTCCAGGGACCCTGAGGCCGAGATTGTCCTTAACAAGGAGCATCATCTCCTTAATTTTCTTAGAAGGACGAAAAATCGGAGTTATACCCCGTCTAAGCAGAACTCTTCCTATTTTGCTTGAAATATCGCCACAAAAAGGAAGAACCGCAATCGGTGTTTCATCCTGTGAGTGTGCAGTATTTTCACGTTTCCTTTTTTTTCTTTCTTTTTTTTCTTTTTTGAGAACGCTGCCTTTATATCGGGTGCACCATAGCCATTCTTTCGGAACGCGTACTTCAGATGGTTAATCTCGGACCTTAAGTTTTTGCCCTGTATACCAACGTGTTCAAAACGGCTCTCTTCTGAGCAGGATGATGGAAACTCTGTGCAGAAGCCGTCCAAAGCCTATAAAAAAGGCTACCACAGCAGTAGTGAAGACAGTCAGTTGCTCCTGACGATGACGATAGAGGATATCCTCGAAAGCTCGAGATTCTATCAAAAATTGACGCGGCAAGAAATCTGAGAATTACATATAAGTGCCGTCGCGAAAGACTTCGTTCTCAAAATATAAATCTTCCTTGCGGTGCCTCTTACACACTTTAACTACCTTGATTACCGAAGCACCCATCTTAAGAGCACCAGAAACACACTCACGTTCCATTTCGTTAGGCTCCAACATAATGCACTCACAAATACACTACCGCCTATTAAAAAGTGCTACACCAAGGAGAAATGCAGATGATAAACGGGTATTCATTGGACAAATATATTATACTAGAGCTGACATGTGATAACATTTTCATCCAATTTGGGTGCATAGATCCTGAGAAATCAGTACCCAGAACAACCACCTCTGGCCGTAATAACGGCCTGGGCATTAAGTCAGAGCTTGGATGGCGTGTACAGGTACAGTTGCCAATGCAGCTTCAAGACGATACCACAGTTCATCAAGAGTAGTGACTGGCGTATTGTGACGAGCCAGTTGCTCGGCCACCATTGACCAGACGTTTTCAGTTGGGAAGAGATCTGGAGAATGAGCTGGCCAGGGCAGCAGTCGAACATTTTCTGTAGCCAGAAACGCCCATACAGGACCTGCAACATGCAGTCGTGCATTATCCTGCAGGGATCGAATGCAGGGTAGAGCCACGGGCCGTAACACATCTGAAATGTAAAGTCCACTGTTCAAAGTGCTGTCAATGCGAAAAAGAGGGGACCGAGACGTGTAACCAATGGCGCCCCATGCCATCAGGCCGGGTGATACACCAGTATGCCGATTACTAATATACGCTTCCAATGTGCGTTCACCGCGATGCCGCCAAACACGGATGCGACCATCATGATGCTGTGAACAGAACCTCGATTCATCCGAGAAAATGGCGTTTTGCCATTCGTGCACCCAGGTTAGTCGTTGAGTACACCATCGCAGGCGCTCCTGTCTGTGATGCAGCGTCAAGGGTAACCGCATCTATGGTCTCCGAGCTGTTAGTCCATGCTGCTGCAAACGTCGTCGAACTGTTCGTGCAGATGGTTGTTGACTTGCAAACGTCTCCATCTGTTGACTCAGGGATCGAGACGTGGCTGCACGATCCGTTACAGCCATGCGGATAAGATGCCTGTCATGTCGACTGCTAGTGATACGAGGCCATTGGGATCCAGCACGGCGTTCCGTATTACCCTCCTGAACGCACCGATTCCATATTCTGCTAACAGTCATTGGATCTCGACCAACGCGAGCAGCAATGTCGCGATGCGATAATCCGCAATCGCGATAGGCTCCAATCCAACCTTTATCAAATTCGGAAACGTGATGGTACGCGTTTCTCCTGCTTACACGAGGCATCACAGCAACGTTTCACCAGGCAACGCCGGTCATTCCTGTTTGTGTGTGAGAAATCGGTTGGAAACTTACCTCATGTCAGCACGTTGTAAGTGTCGCCACCGGCGCTAACCTTGTGTGAATGATCTGAAAAGGTAATCATTTGCGTGTCCCGGCATCTTCTTCCTGTCGGTTAAATTTCGCTTCTGTAGCACGTCATCTTCGTGGTGTAGCAATTTTAATGTCCAGTAGTGTACACAGAACGTTGTTCTGACGACGACTAACACTCGTAACGTGTTGAGGACATCGCATAGATGCCATTCGCGGCCGAATGCGACAGAGCAACGTGGAGGCTTGGCTATCATGTGCAGATTGTGTTCAAACATGCATTTTTTGCAGTGCTTCCATACTTTTTGTCCACGTCTCGTGGCCGCAACGCCACGAGGCAGCATTTAATCAGGCGGTGGCCAGTGTTCCTAATGTTCTGGCTGTCCAGTGTAGCTGGCTGGGACTGCAGTGGAAGATGAATTCAGGTCCTGGGGGGAGCGATGACCCGCTGTGTGCGCTTAGCAGGCCGGCCAGGTACGTGCGCACGCACCGCTCCGCACTCCGCATGCGAGTGCAGGTACGGTGGTCTCATTTGGGCAGGACGGGAGTTCCAGCGACGCAGGGCGTTGTGCTGGGCTGGCATTTCCGGCGATGCAGACCGCACACCGCACTGTGCTGGAGTTTTAACGCGACGCCGGTATCACACCCGGCTGCTAACCACGCCGGTGAGGAGCGCGTGCTGAGTTTCCTACGGCCTGCTCAAGCGTGGAGTTATTTCCATGCCTGTGCTGAAATTGTGATACATGAGTAACAGCTCTAGTAGGTCTTACGTAGTGCGCCCAACTATCTCACCTTCACAATAACTTGGGGACAGTCTTACCGAGTTTCTCTGAACTGGCTACGTGGGATTTCCTATCGTGGGGTTTCCTACAAGGGTGCAGCAGGTAGTGAAGCTGCCCAGAGTAACCGGTTCCGTAACGAGGTGTTTACGAACAGAGCCTCCCCCACTGCTCGTCTACCCCAGTCGCTCACCCTCAGCGCAGGTGTTGTCACCGTTTCTCAGACAGTGTCATCGGCAGCTTTCATTCCGTGCGTTATCCTATACGACTTCTGTTTTATGCAGTGTACACTCCATCTGCTCCACTCTCTCACAGCACTTCCTCGCCGGCCGCGGTGGTCTAGCGGTTCTAGGCGCTCAGTCCAGAACCGCGCGATTGCTACGGTCGCAGGTTCGAATCCTGCCTCGGGCATGGATGTGTGTGATGTCCTTAGGTTAGTTAGGTTTAAGTAGTTCTAAGTTCTAGGGGACTGATGACCACAGATGTTAAGTCCCATAGTGCTCAGAGCCATTTGAACCATTTTTTGAACACTTCCTCCTCCTCTCCATCCTCCTCTCCTTCTCCATCCATGTTCCCGTCTCTGTCCACCTCCTCCTCCACCGCCTTTTCTAATAGTACATAAAATTCACAATAACACCCCTAATTTATGTATTTATTACAGTGTTCCATTAGTCATTCACCACCTTCCCCCTTTCTCTGTTTACCTGCTGCTCCCTCTCTCTTTTAATCTGCTTCTCTCACTTCTCCTCTCTCCGTATATCTCCTCCTTCTCCTCCGTCATGCCATCTCCTCTTTCCCCGTCTATGAAAAAATATGTATATCTGCCAACTTTCATGCTGATTGACGAAACTACACTCCTGGAAATGGAAAAAAGAACACATTGACACCGGTGTGTCAGACCCACCATACTTGCTCCGGACACTGCGAGAGGGCTGTACAAGCAATGATCACACGCACGGCACAGCGGACACACCAGGAACCGCGGTGTTGGCCGCCGAATGGCGCTAGCTGCGCAGCATTTGTGCACCGCCGCCGTCAGTGTCAGCCAGTTTGCCGTGGCATACGGAGCTCCATCGCAGTCTTTAACACTGGTAGCATGCCGCGACAGCGTGGACGTGAACCGTATGTGCAGTTGACGGACTTTGAGCGAGGGCGTATAGTGGGCATGCGGGAGGCCGGGTGGACGTACCGCCGAATTGCTCAACACGTGGGGCGTGAGGTCTCCACAGTACATCGATGTTGTCGCCAGTGGTCGGCGGAAGGTGCACGTGCCCGTCGACCTGGGACCGGACCGCAGCGACGCACGGATGCACGCCAAGACCGTAGGATCCTACGCAGTGCCGTAGGGGACCGCACCGCCACTTCCCAGCAAATTAGGGACACTGTTGCTCCTGGGGTATCGGCGAGGACCATTCGCAACCGTCTCCATGAAGCTGGGCTACGGTCCCGCACACCGTTAGGCCGTCTTCCGCTCACGCCCCAACATCGTGCAGCCCGCCTCCAGTGGTGTCGCGACAGGCGTGAATGGAGGGACGAATGGAGACGTGTCGTCTTCAGCGATGAGAGTCGCTTCTGCCTTGGTGCCAATGATGGTCGTATGCGTGTTTGGCGCCGTGCAGGTGAGCGCCACAATCAGGACTGCATACGACCGAGGCACACAGGGCCAACACCCGGCATCATGGTGTGGGGAGCGATCTCCTACACTGGCCGTACACCACTGGTGATCGTCGAGGGGACACTGAATAGTGCACGGTACACCCAAACCGTCATCGAACCCATCGTTCTACCATTCCTCGACCGGCAAGGGAACTTGCTGTTCCAACAAGACAATGCACGTCCGCATGTATCCCGTGCCACCCAACATGCTCTAGAAGGTGTAAGTCAACTACCCTGGCCAGCAAGATCTCCGGATCTGTCCCCCATTGAGCATGTTTGGGACTGGATGAAGCGTCGTCTCACTCGGTCTGCGCGTCCAGCACGAACGCTGGTCCAACTGAGGCGCCAGGTGGAAATGGCATGGCAAGCCGTTCCACAGGACTACATCCAGCATCTCTACGATCGTCTCCATGGGAGAATAGCAGCCTGCATTGCTGCGAAAGGTGGATGTACACTGTACTAGTGCCGACATTGTGCATGCTCTGTTGCCTGTGTCTATGTGCCTGAGGTTCTGTCAGTGTGATCATGTGATGTATCTGACCCCAGGAACGTGTCAATAAAGCTTCCCCTTCCTGGGACAATGAATTCACGGTGTTCTTATTTCAATTTCCAGGAGTGTATGTTGAATCTATTTTAAGGTAGGCCAACCCTCCGCCATCCAGCATACGTTGACTTGTATAAATACCTTCATCAAGTAAACAGACATACATGAGCCAACTCCCAAGCTGGTCAGTCAAACGGTGTGTAATTCTGTTGTAAGGTACCCTCCACCATACACCGTACGAAATTTCACGTAGACGGTGAGGTTCTCCTTGGTTCGAAGATCAAATGTACAAAATTTCATCAAGATCGGAGGAACACTGTGGCTTATGATGAAATCCGTAAGTAAAGTACCCTCTACCACGCACTGAACGAAGTTTTATGTAGACAGTGACCTTCCTCTTGGCTTGGGAAATAGGGATTCATTTTTATACACCCCGCTCGCTCTATGCCGACTTTGTTGCGAAACATAAATAATAGATTCGAGCAACAGAAATCATGCAATGATTTCTGTCTCATAAGGGGGAACATAGCTATTAAATAATAGCAACGAGATTACGAGAGCAGTCAATTTCAGTGTTACGTAAAATAACATTATACCTTGTAAATTATCACGACACAAAATGAAGATGATAAGCAATGAGGGACTTCCTTCGGTTTGCGTTTGAAACTCTCGGAGACCTCCTGCGTAGTGAGGAGGACGGGAGGGGGCAGCAAGGGGAGCCTCAATTTGTTTTGCCGGCCCGGGCCTCTGACAGGTTTAGTGCACCACAGCTTGTAGGAAACCCCACGACACCTCTGAACTCTGGGCTCTTATACGGGGGTAACTCAATTATTATCCGCAAAATACACTACTGGCCATTAAAATTGCTACACCACGAAGATGACGTGCTACAGACGCGAAATTTAACCGACAGGAAGAAGATGCTGTGATATGCAAATATTTAGCTTTTCAGAGCATTCACACAAGGTTGGCGCCGGTGGCGACACCTAAAACGTGTTGACATGAGGAAAGTTTCCAACCGATTTCTCATACACAAACAGCAATTGACCGGCGTTGCCTGGTGAAACGTTGTTGTGATGCCTCGTGTAACGAGGAAATATGCGTACCATCACGTTTCAGACTATAATAAAGGTCGGATTGTAGCCTATCGCGATTGCGGTTTATCGTATCGCTACATTGCTGCTCGCGTTGGTCGAGATCCAATGACTATTAGCAGAATATGGAATGGGTGGGTTCAGAAGGGTAATACGGAACGTCGTGCTGGATCCCAACGGCCTCGTATCACTAGCAGTCGAGATGACAGGCATCTTATCCCTATGGCTGTAACGGATCGTGCAGCCACGTCTCGATCCCTGAGTCAACAGATGGGGACGTTTGAAAGACAACAACCATCTGCACGAACAGTTCGACGGCGTTTGCAGCAGCATGGACTATCACCTCGGATACCATGGCTGCAGTTACCCTTGACACTGCATCACAGACAGGAGCGCCTGCGATGGTGTACTCAACGACTAACCTGGGTGCACTAATGGCAAAACGTCATTTTTTCGGATGAATCCAGGTTCTGTTTACAGCATCATGATGGTCGCATTCGTGTTTGGCGACACGCAGTAAACGCACATTGGAAGCGTGTATCCGTCATCGCCATACTGGCGTATCACCCAGTGTGATGGTATGGGGTGCCATTGGTTACACGTCTCGGTCACCTCTTGTTCGCATTGACGGCACTTTTAACAGTGCACGTTACATTTCAGATGTGTTACGACCCAAGGCTCTACCCTTCATTCGATCCCTGTGAAACCCTACATCTCAGCAGGATAATGCACGACCGCATGTTGCAGCTCCTGTACGGGCCTTTCTGGATACAGAAAATGTTCGACTGCTGCCCTGGCCAGCACATTCTCCAGATCTCTCACCAATTCAAAACGTCTGGTCAATGGTGGCCGAGCAACTGGCTCGTCACAATACGAACTGTGGTTTCGTGTTGAAGCTGCATGGGCAGCTGAACCTGTACACGCCATCCAAACTCCGTTTGACTCAATGCCCAAGCGTATCAAGGCCGTTATTACGGCCAGAGGTGGTTGTTCTGGGTACTGATTTCTCAGGATCTATGCACCCAAATTGCGTGCAAATGTAATCACATGTCAGTTCTAGTATAACATATTTATCCAATGAATACCCGTTTGTCGTCAGCATTTCTTCTTGGTGTAGCAATTTTAATGGCCAGTAGTGTAGTTATGAGATTATATTGTAACCAAATAGGAAACTTACAAGAACATCATAGTTCGACGTAGTATCTTTGCGTTTCAGCGCACTTAGTCCATCATTGTACAAGCTTCCTGATGCCCTCATAAAAGAAGGCTCTCGGTTGAGCTGCGAGCCAGGAATGCACCGCTTCTTCCACTGCTTCATCCGAGGCAAATCGACATCCCCTTAATGTCTATTTGAGTGGAGCAAAAAAGTGATAGTCAGAAGGGGCAATATCGGGACTATATGGAGGATGATCCAGTATTTCAAATTTGAGTTTCTGGAGCGTTTCAGCAGTGTGGGCAGCAGTATGCGGAAGGGCATTGTCGTGCAACAACACAACACCTTTTGACAGCAATCCTCGGCGTTTGCTTCGAATTGCAGGCTTTAGACTGCCAGTAAGCATCACACTGTAACGTACAATGTTTATTGCTGTGCCCCTTTCCCCATAATGTTACAGTACTGGACCTTGTGCGTCCCATCAGTTACCCTGCGGACGGTTGGGTGTTGAACTTTTTCTTGCACGGTGAATTTGGATGTTTCCATTCCATACCCTGTCGTTTACTCTCCGGCTCGTAATGATGGATCCATGTTTCGTAACTAGTAATGATCCTTTCTAAGAAGTTGCCTCCTTCGTCACCATAGCGATCCAAATGTTTTTTGCAGATGTCCAAGCGCGTTTGTTTATGCAACAGTGTGATTCGTTTTGCGGCCCATCTTGTACAAACTTCATGGAACCCAAGTCTGTTGTGGATGATTTCGAAGGCAGAATCATGACTAATTTGCAGACGATGTGCCGCTTCGTCAATAGTTAATCGTCTGTCTAAGAGAATCATTTCACGTGATCGCTCAATGGTTTCTTCATTTGGGGCGATAAACGGTCGTACGGCTTCTTTATCGTCCGTACCACTTGTGCGAACATTTCGGAATTTTTCAATCCATTCGTAGACACTCTGTTGTGGCAAAACACTGTTCCCGTACTGTACCGAAAGTCTTCGATGAATTTCGGCCCCTGATACACCTTCCGACCACTAGAAACGGGTCAATGAATGTTGCTATTCGTTGGTGCAAACGGACGGCAGAGCAGCTATGATTAACAGCCGCGTCAGCGATAACGAAACTAACCTAGCAGCTTGAGAATTGGAAAGATATAACAACAAATAAACAAACAATACGTCATCAACGTAAAATGATAGTACTACCAAAATAAACAAAAATATAACTAAATGTCGGATAGTAATAGACTTACCCTCGTAGTTAGGTATAAACACCAAACCAACAGTGTTGCTACGATGTATGAAATTGAAGCTGCACTAGAGTGTGCATCAAACCTTCCACCACGAGACCGTAAGTCGGTTGGCTGATTTCGGGGAGGGGACCAAACAGCGAGTTTGAAACTCTTCTTGTGTAAATTGTTTTAAGATATGTACGGAAAAATGTGTCTGTCGTTCCGTCTCTGACAATAATGGAATGCTGATTGGGAAAAAAAAGAAACAGAAATTTGAACAAAAAATTAATTACTTCTCCCACGAATTCAATTCTCAGCCATTTGACTCCGAGTTGTAAAATGTCCTCTAAAGTCTCCTAAAAATTGTTCTGCATTGCGACTGTACGCAACAGTACCTAGTCTTAGAAATAATTCAAAAGCCAAGATCGCTTAAATACTGTTTAGGGGATCAGCAAAAAATTGTCACAAAAAATGAAAAAAACTGTTCTTATGGTCATTTTTTTCCATAAAATATGGAAAACCGCAGCCACAAGATAAAAGTATTTGGTACATGACCGCTACTCGACTAACGACCGTTGTTAGTCGAGTAGCGGTCATGTACCAAATAGTTTTTATCTTGTGGGTGCGGTTTTACATATTTTATTACATGACCGCTGCTCGACTAACGACCGTTGTTAGTCGACTAGCGGTCATGTACCAAATAGTTTTATCTTGTGGGTGCGGTTTTACATATTTTATTGAAAGGAATGACCATGAGATCAGTTGTTTTTTTTTATTTTTTGTGACAATGGTTTTATGTCAGCTGGTCTGCCTCATGTATCGTTATATCCAGATGGTTTACAAACGTTAAGCTACATTCAGATCCGATGATGGCACCTTTAGTGTGTTAAAACCAGTTACCCAGTAAACAGTATTTAAGCGATCTTGGCTTTTGAATTATATCTACAACAGTCTGATCGCCCCACTACGCACTATGTGTTCACTGCAATATTACCTAGTCTTGCCGCTGCAAGTGCGTGATCAGCAACATGCTAAAAATATTTAAAAAAAAGAAAACCAATACTTAGATCCATACATAGTGCAATGGCAATGCATGGACTAATTGCAACAATTACAGCCATACGTTTACACACAGAAATTGAATGATCAGGAGGAGTTTGGTCAACTAACTTCAACGACGTAAAGAAAAATGAAAGAAACCGATAAAAACTTTTAATTTACTATATTCAGAAAAATGATTTAAATGCTGACAAACTTTACACATACTTTTAATTATTCCACAAAGTCTATACTCAATAAACACGTTTCTTGCCGCAACAAACATACGAGTATTACTCGAGTGTATCTTTAAACAAATCTGACAAAATCTCTCCAGTGCGTAAGCAACGAACAACTACGTGCAGTGAAAAGGCAGATTACCAAAAAATCCTCATTTGACACCAGAGTCTCCTCCGGCGCTACCAGCACGATCACGGCAGCCTCCGACCTCTCATTTCGCGCGGCTTCTCTCAACCGCACCGACCACTTCCGACTCCCCTCGACAACTGCTCGCTCGCTACTACTCGTAGTTGGCCGGTGTGGCCGTCCGGTTCAAGGCGCTTCAGTCTGGAACCGCGTGACCGCTACAGTCGCAGGTTCGAATCCTGCCTCGGGCATGGATGTGTGTTCTAGGGGACTGATGACCACAGATGTTAAGTCCCATAGTGCTCAGAACCATTTGAACCATTTAAAGCTACTAGTCGCGATAATAAAATCTCAGACTCAGAGTTTGTCTATGCACACAGCAGAATCATTTACGTCTAACTTTCAACTTCATCGGTCCAATTGGATTATGGAACGATAGGGAAGGAAGTCGGCAGTGCCTTTTCAAAGGAACCATCTCGGCTTTTTCCTGAAGCGATTTAGGGAAATCACAGAAAACGTAAATCAGTATGGACGGACGCGGGTTTGAACTGTCGTCCTCCCGAATGCGAGCACAGTGTCCTTATCACTGCGCCGCTTCGCTCGGTAGAGCGTAAGTCATTTGCACTTTATTCGTAGCTCACCTGTACTGCGTCAAGCAAACGTACTATTTCACAAGATTGTTCTTAGATTTTTCTTACTGTGATTAATCAGGCTCAAGGCGCATTGGTGCCAAAATTGTTAGATGTAACAAAAAATGTGTAAAATTAATTTTCACTTAATACATCAATTATCAGATGGACCTATACAAAAAATTAAATGCTCATCGTTTGAAGTTTATTTCTAACTAGGGGTATACTTTTTTAAAAAAAAATTTCACATGTAAGTAAATAAAATAAGCCTAGGGCACAACTTTCACATTTTTTTTGACATTACCAGTTACCTTTCTGTTCCCATACCACGTTTTCAGTACTTCCTACAATTCATTTATATTTCTAAAAGTGCATTTTTTCTCTACAACTAACTGTCACTTCTTTGTCACAGTTCCTCGAGTCCATCGTTGTTCTGCGTAAAGTCCCGCAGCGAAAGCTAATTTTCTCTGGTTCCCCAGCTGGTCTCTGCTGTGAAATTATTATTAGCGCCTTGCCTGCGATGTTTCATCACATTGTTCATAGACCGCGAGTCCACCGTCTAATGAAAGCATCTTTGAATAATCCGTGGCCTTACAAATGAAAGAAAAAAAATTGTTCTTATAATTAAAATCTCTGTTGAGCTGACTTCGGTCTCCCAGTATTTCTTGCCACCTTTGATTCGCGGCGCATCTGTACTGTGAACTGTGGAGGATGATGAACGGCAGGGTGCTTCATTCGGCAGCTTCAACGGCATTTCAGTATCCAGATCTTGTGATTTTTCAATAATGGCGCTGAGCACTATGGGACTTAACAGCTATGGTCATCAGTCACCTAGAACTTAGAACTACTTAAACCTAACTAATCTAAGGACAGCACACAACACGCAGCCATCACGAGGCAGAGAAAATCCCTGACCCTGCCGGGAATCGAACCCGGGAACCGGGGCGTGGGAAGCGAGAACGCTACCGCACGACCACGAGATGCGGGCTGTGATTTTTCAATTTACGTTATATGTTCCGCGCATCTATACTTCTATTAAGTGTTTATGTACTCCTACAACCACGTTTGTTATCTATCCATGCTATATTTCTGTGTTCCTTTTCCTACTCCTTCTCTTGTCTGAGACAGAAAGTTCATTGGTCCTGTGTGTGATGCTTCAATACGATTTGGTTCACGCCACAGCTTCTTTGAATGGCGGTGGCAGTTTAGACAACTTTCAAACTTTTATCCGTTATGGGTGAGGATCAGTGCGACTGTGAGGAAAAAAGGTTTCTCGAAACTACTGCAGCCAGACGCCTTTTGTTTAGTTCTTCAACTTTTATTATCGTATTACCAGTTTCAAACCGCCCAGCGATTCATCATCAGATGGTACGTGTTTAATAATTGTCTGTAGAAGTGTGGGAATCGTGTAGCTGTGGCATTAGGTATAAAATAAACATGTAAGCCAATGAGTGTGGCGAGAATTATTCAAAAAAACAGTCTCATAATGTGAACAATTGTCGCCACACTCTGCATGAGAAGTTAACTTCATAGTGAATGTCGACTTCTTAGCAAAGGAACAGTGGTAGCGACATACGGCATTTTTTCTTCGAGACATGTCCACACTTCGTCTGCAGGACCCGTGTGTGCTGCCTTTTTGTTCGTTCCGCTGGAGGGCTGTCTTTTTCTACTTTTCATTATTGTACTCGGTGTTGTTGTTGTCTTCCTACCGCATGGAATCACTCGTGCAAAATAAACATTGATGTGTTTCCCTTTTTACCTGTCTAAAAACAAGATAATTCTATAAAATGAACTGTAAAATATTCTGTAAATACACTACTGGCCATTAAAATTGCTACACCAAGAAGAAATGCAGATGATAAACGAGTATTCGTAGGACAAATATATTATACTAGAACTGACATGTGATTACATTTTCACACAGTTTGGGTGCATAGATCCTCAGAAACCAGTACCCAGAACAACCACCTCTCGCCGTAATAACGGCCTTGATACGCCTGGGCATTGAGTCAGAGCTTGAGTGGCGTGTACAGGTACAGCTGCCCATGCAACTTCAACACGATACCACAGTTCATCAAGAGTAGTGACTGCCGTAATGTGACGAGCCAGCTGGCCGCGGTGGTCTAGCGGTTCTAGGCGCTCAGTCCGGAACCGCGCGACTGCTACGGTAGCAGGTTCGAATCCTGCCTCGGGCATGGATGTGTGTGGTGTCCTTAGGTTAGTTACGTTTAAGTAGTTCTAAGTTCTAGGGGACTGATGACCACAGATGTTAAGTCACATAGTGCTCAGAGCCGTTTTGACGAGCCACTTGCTCGGCCTCCATTGACCAGACGTTTTCAGTTGGTGAGAGATCTGGAAAATGTGCTGGCCAGGGCAAAAGTCGAGCATTTTCTGTATCCAGAAAGGCTCGTACAGGAGCTGCAACGTGCGGTCGTGCATTATCCTGCTGAAATGTAGGGTTTCGCAGGGATCAAACGAAGCGTAGAGCCACGGGTCGTAACACATCTGAAATGTAACGTCCAGTATTCAAAGTGCAGTCAATGCGAACAAGAGGCGACCGAGACGTGTAATCAATGGCTCACCATACCATCACGCCGGGTGATACGCCAGCATGGCGATGACGAATACACGCTTCCAATGTGCGTTCACCACGATGTCGCCAAACTCGGATGCGACCACCATGATGCTGTAAACAGAACCTGGATTCATCCGAAAAAATGACGTTTTGCCATTCGTGCACCCAGGTTCGTCGTTGAGTACACCACCGCAGGCGCTCCTCCCTGTGATGCAGCGTCAAGGGTAACCGCAGCCATGGCCTCCGAGCTGATAGTCCATGCTGCTGCAAACGCCGTCGAACTGTTCGTGCAGATGGTTGTTGTCTTGCAAACGTCCCCACCTGTTGACTCAGGGATCGAGACATGGCAGCACGATCCGTTACAGCCATGCGGATAAGATGCCTGTCATGTCGACTGCTAGTGATACAAGGCTATTGGGATCCATCACGGCGTTCCGTATTACCCTCCTGAACCCACCGATTCCATATTCTGCTAACAGTCATTGGATATCGACCAACGCGAGCAGCAATGTCGCGATACGATTAACCGCAATCGCGATAGGCTACAATCCGACCTTTATCAAAGTCGGAAACGTGATGGTACGCATTTCTCCTCCTTACACGAGACATCACAACAACGTTTCACCAGGCAACGCCTGTAAACTGCTGAAACTTCCTGGCAGATTAAAACTGTGTGCCCGACCGAGACTCGAACTCGGGACCTTTGCCTTTCGCGGGCAAGTGCTCTACCAAATTGAGCTACCGAAGCACGACTCACGCCCGGTACTCACAGCTTTACTTCTGCCAGTACCTCGTCTCCTACCTTCCAAACTTTACAGAAGCTCTCCTGCGAACCTTGCAGAACTAGCACTCCTGAAAGAAAGGATATTGCGGAGACATGGCTTAGCCACAGCCTGGGGGATGTTTCCAGAATGAGATTTTCACTCTGCAGCACTTGCCCGCGAAAGGCAAAGGTCCCGAGTTCGAGTCTCGGTCGGGCACACAGTTTTAATCTGCCAGGAAGTTTCATATCAGCGCACACTCCGCTGCAGAGTGAAAATCTCATTCTGGAAACCTGTAAACTGCTGTTTGTGTATGAGAAATCGGTTGGACACTTTCCTCATGTCAGCACGTTGTAGGCGCCGACCTTGTGTGAATGCTCTGAAAAGCTAATCATTTGCATATCACAGCATCTTCTTCCTGTCGGTTAAGTTTCGCGTCTGTAGCACGTCATCTTCGTCGTGTAGCAATTTTAATGGTCAGTAGTGTAGTTACAAATTCTCGACGTAACTGTTATTGCTTTTAATTAAAATGTCATTCCATTATTTTTCCCATTATTGACGTTGCACTTTAATGATAAAAAAAGTGATTAAGATGACAGCTCCCGATCAGAGGAGGGGTGGGGTTAGGGGGGGGGGCGTGTGGGGGTAGGGGGAAGAGGTTACGATGACCGCTCGCAACGAGCGGGAAATCTGGGTTCAGTTCCGGTTGGCCACAAATTTTCAACGTCGTCATTCCATTATACAGCTGACGGTTGTGTGTATTCGTAAATGTGAATACGTTTCATGTACTTCATAACATCTGTCCTCACCGCAGTACCTGTTCCTTTGGTCGTCCATACACTGCAGTATCGTAACATTTTATTATATTTGCAAAGAAGGTAGCGAGAAACCAAGGAGCCGCGAAAATGGCAAGGCATCCTAGAAAATTACAAGTTATGTGTTTGGTTGCTCGTCTACGCGGATTGAGCCTGGCTGGCAGCAGAAAATATTTCAGCAGGGAAAGGCGCGAGCACAGACCTGCTGACGTCAGTAAATTCGATATGGTTTGTGATCCCACAAGTAGAATTTGTTGCCTAGAAACAGAATAGAAGAGAA
The DNA here is from genome assembly GCF_021461385.2 of Schistocerca piceifrons. NCBI lineage: Eukaryota > Metazoa > Arthropoda > Insecta > Orthoptera > Acrididae > Schistocerca > Schistocerca piceifrons. Next base: position 110,907,212 of record NC_060140.1, read on the forward strand.
ACAGTTGGTGTAAGAAGTTGAAACCTTCACCAATTTATTTATACGGATAAGTAAAGACGGATAATATACAGTATCTACAAGAACAAGATGAGAACAATGAGAACAATTAAGAGTCGAAGAGAAAGAGAGATAAAGGTGTAAGGCAGCGCTGCAGTCCTTTTCATCTGCTTTTCAAGATGTATGTCGATGAAGTAAGGATGCAAGTAAAACAAGGATTCGGAGGTGGGATTAAATTCCAGAGCGAAAATAACATCGGCGACACGCTTCACTAATGAGATCGCTATCCTCAATGAATGCGAGGAGGAATTACAACAAATACTCAAGGGGATTAACAGTCTACTGCTCGTAGAACATGGACTAAGAGTAACGCAAAGTAAAAGAACGGTATTGAGGAGTATTGGAAATGTGATAACGACAAACGTGACTTCAGAGCTAAGCACCACATCGCAGTCAAAGAAAAGGAATTCTACAATCTCGGGAGCAAAATAACGAATAACGTACGACTCACAGAGGTCATGTATGTCACAGCCAAAGAAGGAACTTCCTTCCAACGGAAGGCTACTAGCGCGGCGATCAAAATGACTGAAATGCTTTATGGAGGTAATGTTGTACAGCTTTAATGAATGTTAAGAACCACATTATGCAGTACCAAGTTGTAGCATCAGATGAGGTGATAGGTGAGATGTTTTTTTGAATTCTGTGATGGTCTGATTCTAGCCCGAAGTAGATCGTCTCTAATAAAATGTACTGATACAGGCTGATACAATTCTTGGGTATATTAGTTACACTGATAAACACTTGTAGAAACCTCATGTGACGTTTACAGTGTCCAATGCAACACCTGTTGTGCACATTCATTCGTTCATTCCCTCCTCCGTGTTACCACAGATACTACATAAGTCTCACCATTTGTAGTGGAAATGTAGGACACGAGAACTTTGCCGCATCAAAGCAGAACACTGAGATTCTGTCATTGTCCGCCAAACTGTTGTCTTTTAAAGATGTCCCTGCACAGCCGTAGCACTTGTTTGTAAATCCGTTGTCGTTGAGGTGAGGTTATAAGAAACTACGTGGGTCACTCCAAAAGAAATGCACACTACTTTTTTTTAAATCCACCTTTTATTCTACATGTTTGAAAGTTTTACAGTGTGTAGATACATCGTTTAGGAACAATATTTTCATTTCTCCACATAATTTCCATCCCTCTCAACTGCCTTACGCCATCTTGGAACCAGTGCCTGTACACCCGCACGGTAAAATTCTGGACCAACCTGTTGGAGCCACTGTTTGGCAGCGTGCACAAGGGAGTCATCATCTTCTAACCTAGTTCCACGAAGAGAGTCTTTTAGTTTCCCAAAGAGATGATAGTCACATGGAGCCAGGTCAGGACTGTAAGGCGGGTGTTTGAGTGTTGTCCATCCGAGATTTGTGATCGCTTCCATGGTTTTTTGACTGACATGTGGCCAGGCATTGTCGTACAACAGCAAAACATCCTGCTTTTGCTGGTGTAGTCGAACACGACTCAGTCGAGCTTGAAGTTTCTTCAGTGTCGTCACATATGCATCAGAATTTATGGTGGTTCCACTTGGCATGACGTCCACAAGCAAGAGTCCTTCGGAATCGAAAAACACTGTAGCCATAACTTTTCCAGCAGAAGGTGTGGTTTTGAATTTTTTTTTTTTTTGTGAATTTGCATGTGCCACTCCATTGATTGCCTCTTCGTCTCTGGTGAAAAATGATGCAGCCATGTTTCATCACCTGTCACAATTCTTCCAAGAAATTCATCTCCACCATTCTCGTACTGTTCCAAAAGTTTGCTATATATCGTTTTTCTTGTTTCTTTGTAAGCCACTGTCAACATCCTGGGAACCCACCTGGACAAAACCTTTTTTAACGCCAACACTTTCAGTAATCTGCAAACACATCCTTCTCCTATCCCAACGTAGTGTGAGCATTCGTTCACCGTGATGCGTCTGTCAGCAGTCACCAATTCGTTAACTCTCTGCGCATTGTCTGGAGTGTGAGCAGTACGGGGCCTGCCGCTGCGAGGACAATCCTCAGTATTGCTGTGCCCGCTTTCATCACGTAACCTGCTTGCCCTCCGACTAACTGTACTGCGATCGACAGCAGCATCTCCATACACCTTTTTCAACCTCTTGTGGATGTTTCCCACTGTCTCGTTTTCACAGCACAGGAATTCTATGACGGCACGTTGCTTCTGACGAACGTCAAGTGCAGCAGCCATCTTGAAGACATGCTGTGACGGCGCCACTCACGGGAACAGGTTGAACTAAGTTTGAAAACAAGCGGGAAGGATGTATCTACATACTGTAAAACTTTCACACATGCAGAATGAAAACTGTATTTTTACAAAATTAGTGTGAATTTTTTTTTGGAGTGACCCTCGTATCTAGCGAGCTGGCTAAGATCCTCGGCGCTACTAAAAGAATGTCCAAAGTTGACTGGGATGCCAGTCTCTTTTCGTTTATTCAAAACACCTGAAACGGGTGACGCTATAAACTGCTAATATGGTATTTTGCACTCAAGCGCCTAGAAAGTTGCACATAACACAGTTCATGTTTGCAACACTGGTAATCCAGGTACACCAAACACATTGTAGAAATTAGGTTCACCAATTAATGTACACGTCTTATTTCTTATCCTCACTGCCTCGCACTCAGAATCGACATCATTTGCGACCACATTACACAGGGCGCAACTGAAATCTTAATCGTGCGGTCCGTAAGACGAGCTCTACAGTATGGCCCCCCTATCCGACTGAGCTAAGGCAGCCCGCATCACTTCTCTCGGGGCGCACTTTTGGCGTGAGTCCAAGATGCACGAAGTGCTTCCTTTGAATGTCGACACTCTAATGTTCATGAAAGCTGTTATTTGGATGCCTTCTGAAGAGGGTAGATGATAGCTTGCTATTGAGAGAGTAGTTAACATTTTAGATAATTAGATCTGCGCTATCTACATAAATAAAAATGAATGTTTCCGTGTATGTTTGTCCTCTATGCTTTTATAAATCGTTCATCCAATTGCGATGAAACTTTGCTGAGTTGTTCTCCGTAGGCCAGAGAAAGTTCCACCCCCCCACCCCCCTCCCCAGCCCCCTCCAAGAAAAGAGTACCACACACAGTTCAGGACGTGGCCTACGGTGAATACGGGCCTAAGCGCGCGTCTGTGTGACGTCAGTAATGTAGTGTTAACAGCCGGCCGACACAAACGCGTGCTTTGTGAAACTTCTTTGACCAAACTGCTTCACTTTATCTATTCATTTTATAATACGCGCTAAAGTAAGGGAAGCAAATGTAAATATTGGCCTCATTCTAACATTTATGAAAGATCTTTGTTAGAAGCTTCCCTACTACATTGCCAAGGAATTGATCCAAGGGCTTTGACACAGACACACACACACACACACACACACACACACACACACATATATATATATATATATATATGTGTGTGTGTGTGTGTGTGTGTATGTGTGTGTGTGTGTGGGCTTTGGTAAGTCTTTATCGTTGGCCACGAACACTACATTGCTGACGTCACACAGCCGTGAGCTTAGGCCTGTATTTATCGCAGGCCGCGATTCAGGTGATTCGTCATACACAATGAGATGCAGCCACTATTTGAGAGTGAAGGCACGTAGCGGCTGGCAACAAATTGTACATAATTTATAATTTCAAACCTTTACGAAAATTTTCCTCGCTGACACCCCCTACAAAACGATGAAAGGAAAAAAGGTTATTTCCTTACTACAATTTCGCTGTTCATTACGTAAAACAGCTGCAACAAGCATGAAGTTTTAATGTTTTACTCCGTTAGTACTAGCTGTATTAGCAACGTATTTTCAAATGGCTCTGAGCACTATGGGACTTAACAGCTGTGGTCATCAGTCCCCAAGAACTTAGAACTACTTAAACCTAACTAACCTAAGGACATCACACACATTCATGCCCGAGGCAGGATTCGAACCTGCGACCATTAGCAGTCGCGCGGTTCCGGACTGCGCGCCTAGAACCACGAGACCACCGCGGCCGGCTGCAACGTATTTTGCTTACAGTATCCACATATACGTCAATAAATGTGCCGGTGAATTTATATCACTGTACGATACATACTTCAGGAGATACGTGAGAAACTGCCGCGTCAGTCATGACGTTTTGTTTTATTACTTCTTTACTATTAAAGCTATTCGCACCACCTTTGGCAAACGTATTTAAAAACTTATCCAAAACCACGGGCGTATTCCAATGCAAGGTTGTACAGCTAGCTGACTCGGCATGCTTTGGAATACCGGCTATAGCTGTTTATACCACACTGCATTGGAATACACTCTTGGTTTTATATACTTGTTTTTAATACGCAGACAACCTTGTAGGCGTCCCCTGCACCCGGTTCCGTATAGATCGGAGAAGCGATCACTGTGGTACGAGTTGTTTTGGACTCATACACTATATTGGAATCGGGCAGTTTTTAATGATATGCCGTCTTTTAGCGGCGTTTTGTTTTGACGGACAACGAATGTTGGGTAAAAAGATTCCCAGCTTTTCTGCTCCAATGTTTTAATCATATGTTCACCTGAAGCGGTGTCTTTTAGTGCCACGAGACCGGTTATGATCCAGTAATAAAAGACTGAATACAGCTGAAGCGGTTATTAATATCCAAGATTTTTTTAATATGGTCGCGAAATGTTCAAACGAATCTTCTGATATTTGTTCCAGAACAACGCTTAGAGTATGATATAATTATGCATGCGATAACCATCAAAGCAGTGGATTTTATTTTTTAGATGCACACGGAGACACGGGAAAAACTTGCCTTATTTAAAAAATGTTGGCAGCTATACGGTCACGAAAGAAATATTTCACTGGCAGTTGCACCTTCTGGAATTGCGGCAAAATTTTGGACGGTGATCTAACAGCGCATTTAGCACTGAAGTTGCCGCTGAATATCCAAATCATAGACACACCAACATGCAATATCATCAAAAATTTTGAAATGGGTAAAGTACTGCAGTCATGTCAACTCATTATATGGGACGAATGTACTATGGCCCACAAAAAAGCATTAGAAGCGCTTCATCGTACTCTAAAAGATTTAAGAGGGAATGAACAACTCTATGGTGGCGCAGTCATTTTATTATTTGGTGATATTCGACAGACTCTGCCTGTTATGCCACGCTTCACAGCTACTAATGAACTTACTGCATGTCTCAGGTCGTCAGTCTTATTGACGACACGCACAAAAATTGGCTTTAGAAGTACAAAATGATACAACAGTTGTTGGAAAATGGAAATGGGCAATAGGCAATCGATGAATCCACACAGCGTATCACATTGCCACCAAAAACTTTTGTAAAATCACAGTAACGAGCGAATTGATTCACAAAATTTTCCCAGATATCGCACGGAACTACGCAAGTCACCAGTGGCTCAGAGAACGTGATGTATTAGAAGCTTAAAACAGCTGTCTCAGTGCCAACAGTTACAGCATTAACTTGTAAGTCCATCGATACTGTAAATAACAAAGACGAACTTGTAAATTCTTCAATTCAGTTGATTTGCCGGACATGCCACTGACGTGTTGATATTAAAAATTGGCATCTCTCTCTTTCTTCTCAGAGATATCAGTTCCACTACGTCTTTGCAGCGGTACCAAATTTTCAGTAAAAAGGTTAATGAACAATATGATCCATGTAACAATATTAAGAGGCGATTTTAAAGGAGAAGGTGCACCGTTATCACGAATCCCAATGTTTGCAACAGATATGCCTTTATGCAGATGGTTCAAATGGCTCTGAGCACTATGGGACTTAACATCTGGGGTCATCAGTCACCTATAACTTAGAGCTACTTAAACCTAACTAACCTAAGGACATCACACACATCCATGCCCGAGGCAGGATTCGAACCTGCGACAGTAGCAGTGGCGCGGTTCCGGACTGAAGCTCCCAGAACCGCTCGGCCACTGCGGCCGGCCTATGACTTTATGCCTTTCAAGTACAAACGCTTGCAGTTTCCGGTGCGACTCGCATTTGCAATGACCATCACCAGGGCGCAAGGACCATCACTACCAGTGTGTTTGTATTAAATTTGGAAAATCCATGCTTCTCACATGGACAACTGTATGTGGCTGCTCATGCGCCAGGGAATCGTCTGACTTATTCGTGTACGCACCACACGGAAAAAACAAAACTGTTGCGTATCCAAAAGCACTTCCGTGGCGTTGCAACCAATGCCGGGTACAATTAGTAGTTTACAAAATATTGATAAAAGAAGATTAGTGGTTTAATGAGCTGGCTCCGGTCGTAACAGCAAATCAAACTATCTCACTACTATACTGGCGCTATTTCTCACGAAACTGGTACTAACTGTACTCCCTGTTGTGTCTCTCACTCTATTTCTTACGTCACACCTCAGCTAATGCACTGTCGACCTCAAACCATGAAGCGAAGCTAAGGTTACGTCGTTATGGCTTTAAAGCCAGAAATGTTACGCTAATATCGAACATCGACCCTAATTTGAGGAATATATTTACGAGAACGTGCGTATGGAGTTCAGCGTTGTATGAAGTGAATCTTGGCCTTTAAATAGGAAAATAAGAGTGTCGGAGTGTTTGAGATGTGGTATTATAGAAGGGCCCAATAGTCCTGCATATAGAGACAGCTACAGACAGCACATGTAGTTGATACCCTGAGACGAAGAGGTAGATTGGTGCACAGGAGGGGAGTTAACATGGATCCTGTACTGAGGTGCGACGTGAGAGGTCTCTTTCAAATTGCTCTTTGTGACACGTCAAACGTGACATGAATTTCGTGAAAGGGCTTCCTGAACTTCGCATTATATTCATGAGGGGCTCTTCCCATTGTTGTAGGAAACAAGTGCCTGCTGCCTTTTTCAGTTGCGGCCTTCGAGCACCAGTTCTTACACGGCATGTTTCACCAAATAACTGAAACCATGACGTTTTTTTGGCAACCGTGAGCAACATTGGTGTAATGGTAAAACAATCGGCCAGGTGTGAGTAGGACACGCGCTCTTTTTTATCTGTTAACCGCATTGACCTTGGAAAGGTATTGATCCCGGGAATTCCAGGACTTTCGAGAATGTTTTATGTTGCGTACATAGTTCCGCATAGTCAGCGCGTACACAACTTTCCCACTAGAGCGCGCCCCGCTAAGCACAACAGCGCAGGTGCAGCGCTCGTCCATCTCCGCACTATGAGATGGCGCTGCCTTAGAGACGGACCAAATTCTGCTTCCGCCGATCCGCGTATTAATATGTAACGCAGCCAATGAGATTGCTGCTAACGTAGAACCTTTTCTCCTCGCGGATCACACTCGCGCAGTGATACATAAACGCGCGAGGTATTATAACGAGTGTACAGACCTCCGATTAGTCAGTCTGCATTTATCTGCACCTGTCTGTACCACTCTACATTAGTCTGTACCAGTCTATAGTCAAGTTTCAGCCTGCACCTAAGAAGATTGTCATATTCCTCTACATAGCTATGAAGAGAAATGTATAGACACTTTGTCAAGTATCAGAGATATGTGAGAATAAGATTAACGTACCAAGACCAAAGGAACTTCAGATTGTCAATTGTAAAAAGCATCCAGAATCAAGTTACATAAGGTTTATGCTTGTTACTATTTTAATAAATGTGTGTGAACATTAATCAAGCTCTGTTTAAAGTTGGTGACCGTCAATCTGCTACTCTAAGTGTGCAAGTGACATTTCTATCGTCTGACCTAACGGCAGAAGATAAACACGCCACGATAAGACCACAAGACATATTGCTGACACTCGCCTACTTCGTTAGAGCGACAAGTCAAATAATCTGATGGTGTGTGTACTGAAGGTCTTACAGTACGCACACCACATTTTAATTTTCAGTTGAAAGTCGCATAATAAGTGACAAAAAAGTATTATTTGTGTGATATAATTACAAATTGAGAATGTTCTGATTTTTTACCTTTACTTAAACTGTGAGACCTTGCTTCCTGCAAAATTTCATGATTATAGGTCAACGGGAAGTACCTTATACGTTTTGATGGGTGAGTTTACCAATATCAAAACACGTGACAGAAATGAGCGTATTTTTTGTTTACACTGACCTATAAGATTAAATTTAAATATACATCGCAAAGGGACTGTAACCCTTAGTATGTGACACAAATTTCAACTTGATACGCCTCCCTGAGAAAAATGGGTCTTAACAGAAGCTCTTACAGACAGACAGTCGGATTACAAACGACAAAATTTTTTTAATGGTGTTAGATGATTACAAATCGCAAATATTCAAATTTTTTCTTTACTTGCACTGTGACACAGTGCTTCCTGCGAATTTCGTGGTTCTAGGGCAAAGGAAAGTACGCTATAAGTTTTGATGAATGACAAAATCATTAAGGCTTTAGTGTCCACTTGTTGATAAACTGCCTGTTGACTTCAGTCTCGGATTCTGACATTTCGCCAGCAAGTGTGTCTGGCATTGTCAAAGCCACACCCTCCACTGCTGGTGGTGAGTAGTAGGGCAAAGTATGTTGTGGCCCATTCGCTTAATGCAGGTTGAATACATCAGGGACAGGTATGCACTCAGGGGCAAACCTACTGTTCCCATTTGAGAGACAGGCACTTAACCTACTGTTCTGCTAAAAGCATCCTTTTTTTTATTGACAGGCGCTTAACCTATTGCTCACCCACCCCCTCCCACTCCCCTCCCCCCTCAGGAAACCTCACCCCCTGCTGCTACAGGTACACTTTCAGGTCTGAGTTATTGGATAGCTCCTCTCACTCTTATCAATTTAATCGACCAATTATTAAATTGTTCAATTAATTAACATCTCCCCCTGTGGTAAACCCCATCCCCTCCCACCCTCCGTCCTGGAAATTTTCAGGATAAAGACTCAGTGGATTGATCATTTGGAGGGAATTTGGTTGCAGTGGGTGTAATATTGTTTAAACAGTTTAGACAATGTGTAGAATATTATTTAATTATTTATGGCAGTGTATGGAATATAGTTTATTTATTTAGTTAAAGAATTTGTCCAGAAATCGATTACTGTGCATGGAATATTGTTTACACAATTTAGAGAATGTGTGGAATATATTTATTTAAACAATTTAGGGGATTCAAGGCAGTGTATGGAATATATGGAATTTGGTGGCTCTTTGGTGGAGAGTAATGATCTCACAACAGGAAATTGGAGGGTATATTCCGAATTTATCAAAAATTCAGTTTGTGGGAGTTGGATTTCTCTTGTTCATCATTCTCTGCTGTTTGTGAACATATAGGTCTTGTAAGAAGTAATTATATGCGGCAAACATGTTGCATAACCTACTGTTCGGCACTGTACTCTGGTTGTCTTAACCTAATGTTCGACCCTTTGTCAGCACTGAACCTATTGTTCTGTCAAGTGGTTTTCCATGTCACGCCATTTCCTTAAACTATTGTACCGCTTTTGATACCAAATCAAGTAATTAGTTATGTCCTCCTGCCGTTTTCAGGTACACTTTTCGAAATCCACATGTTTTTGAACGCCATTTCTGGCGCATTCTTCTTTGTCACCCACCGCTTAAACTATTGTACTGCATTTTCCATAAAAATTATGCAAATTGATCTAGTGTTCTGGACTTAACTTGCTGTTCTGCTCCATGTCACCCTTTCACACACACACACTCCCCTGGACTATTGTACAGCTAACAACTTGTTGATATTAAAAATTTATGCAAATTAATTAAATCGTTATTCTACACATATATGGGATAGTTTTTTTTTAATTCACAGCATCTTATTGGTCAGTGAAATAGATGGAATATAGCTTAAACAAAAGATAACTAATAAAAAACACAGCCTGCCACTTGACGCCCAATGTCGACACTGCCGACTCCGCACATGAAACCAAGAGTCTGGATGCACAGGCCACCCCTGCCAAGTGACGATGCAGCCGTCAGTAGCCGAGCCACGCACAGGTGTCTGTCTGGGTCCAGCAAGCATGAGGTGGTGGCATTTCTTTCATACTTGACACATTGGAAATTCCTGTATAAATACGTGTTCACCTAGGCACTGTTGCTGAGGTGATGACGCATAGCTGTGGTACGGGTCCAGTGCTGAGAGAGATGTTTGTATAGCAACTAAAGGGTTTGCAATGTTATACTGATATCACATGTCTGTCTAAATAAGCGCGAAATCACACTCTGCGCCGCTGGCGCGAAACCTCTCTACCTGTGGATACTGACATCACAGACCGCGGTATACAAATCTGTTCCAATGCTTCCCAGAATAGCACAGGGTGCAGAGTCTGAGGGGCAATTGCAAGATGCATAGTGACTACCTAAAAACACATTGGAATTTTACTGTAGCAGATAGGTTCGAGAAAGGGGACTTGTTTCGAGATATGAGAGTGCCAGAAATATGGTTCACTCGTGGCTGTAATCATTAAAGGACCTCTCCATAGGATCCAATGCAAGTATATGGTTGAATGGAAAGACTTGATTCCAAATACCAGACAGCATTTCTACCGAAAGCGTAGCACTAGAGATCTGAAAAGCTAGTGTACATTTCTTACGACCTCAATAAACATACCATCTACTATTGTTTGGGATCCTTCTCAATCAACCATCGCCTGTAACCCAGTCGATATATCACTGAACGTCTGAAATGACATCGAGACAGAATGTGTTACAAAGCTATAGAAATATTTTGCGGTGGCGGCATGAGGGAGTTGCAGGTACCGGTTTCATACCATGTCCCTTAGCCGAATCACTTTCAAAATTCGGTAATTTTATTGCGAGGTTGCACCGGTAGCGACGTATAACCACACTGTTGGCCTGATACTATGCACTCCGGCAGTCACCTTCTATATTCAATGTCACGGTATTTCTCAGAAAATCCACTTCATTAAGAAGTAATGTCATATGTAGATTTATAAAGCCAGTATAGCTTTTAACATGCATACTTGTATGCACCTGTACCGATTGTGATGGTAATATGATTGTGTTTTTTTAATATCTGGCAGTTTTTAAGACAGTTAAACCTCTCTTTCTAAGACACAGTGGTACCATTCGCCCATAGTACTCAGAGCCGTTTGAGCCATTTTTGTACCACTCGCAAGAAAACTTATGAGACATGTCCACCCATCGTCGTTTTTTTGTCAGTATTATTTCATATCGCCAGCAATCAGTTACTGACGAAGTATTATACTTAGGAGTAGGGGATGTTTGAACAGCAGCAGAAAATGGTATAACAGATAATCAGAATCGACAGCAGACCAACACCGGCAACGATACTTCAGGTATACATGCCGACGTCGCAAGCTGAAGATGAACAGATAGAGAAAGTGTATGAGGATATTGAAAGGGTAATGCAGTATATAAAGGGGGACGAGAATCTAACAGTCATGGGCGACTGGAATGCAGTTGTAGGGGAAGGAGTAGAAGAAAAGGTTACAGGAGAATATGGGCTTGAGATAAGGAATGAAAGAGGAGAAAGACTAATTGAGTTCTGTAACAAGTTTCAGCTAGTAATAGCGAATACCCTGCTCAAGAATCACAAGAGGAGGAGGTATGCTTGGAAAAGGCCGGGAGATACGGGAAGATTTCAGTTAGATTACATCATGGTCAGACAGAGATTCCGAAATCAGATACTGGATTGTAAGGCGTACCCAGGAGCAGATATAGGCTCAGATCACAATATAGTAGTGATGAAGAGTAGGCTGAAGTTCAAGACATTAGTCAGGAAGAATCAATACGCAAAGAAGTGGGATACGGAAGTACTAAGGAATGACGAGATACGTTTGAAGTTCTCTAACGCTATAGATACAGCAATAAGAAATAGCGCAGTAGGCAGTACAGTTGAAGAGGAAAGGACATCTCTAAAAAGGGCTATCACAGAAGTTGGGAAGGAAAACATAGGTACAAAGAAGGTAGCTGCGAAGAAACCATGGGTAACAGAAGAAATACTTCAGTTGATTGATGAAAGGAGGAAGTACAAACATGTTCCGGGAAAATCAGGAATACAGAAATACAAGTGGCTGAGGAATGAAATAAATAGGAAGTGCAGGGAAGCTAAGACGAAATGGCTGCAGGAAAAATGTGAAGACATCGAAAAAGATATGATTGTTGGAAGGACAGACTCAGCATACAGGAAAGTCAAAACAACCTTTGGTGACATTAAAAGCAACGGTGGTAACGTTAAGGGTGCAACGGGAATTCCACTGTTAAATGCAGAGGAGAGAGCAGATAGGTGGAAAGAATACATTGAAAGCCTCTATGAGGGTGAAGATTTGTCTGATGTGATAGAAGAAGAAACAGGAGTCGATTTAGAAGAGATATGGGATCCAGTATTAGAATCGGAATTTAAAAGAGCTTTGGAGGACTTACGGTCAAATAAGGCAGAAGGGATAGATACCATTCCATAAGAATTTCTAAAATCATTGGGGGAAGTGGCAACAAAACGACTATTCACGTTGGTGTGTAGAATATATGAGTCTGGCTATATACCATCTGACTTTCGGAAAAGCATCATCCACACAATTCCGAAGACGGCAAGAGCTGACAAGTGCAATAATTTTCGCACAATCAGCTTAACAGCTCATGCATCGAAGCTGCTTACAAGAATAATATACAGAAGAATGGAAAAGAAAATTGAGAATGCGCTAGGTGACGACCAGTTTGGCTTTAGGAAAAGTAAAGGGACGAGAGAGGCAATTCTGACGTTACGGCTAATAATGGAAGCAAGGCTAAAGAAAAATCAAGACACTGTCATAGGATTTGTCGACCTAGAAAAAGCGTTCGACAATATAAAACGGTGCAAGCTGTTCGAGATTCTGAAAAAAAGTAGGGGTAAGCCATAGGGAGAGACGGGTCATATACAATATGTACAACAACCAAGAGGGAATAATAGGAGTGGACGATCAAGAACGAAGTGCTCGTATTAAGAAGGGTGTAAGACAAGGCTGTAGCCTTTCGCCCCTACTCTTCAATCTGTATATCGAGGAAGCAATGATGGAAATAAAAGAAAGTTTCAGGAGTGGAATTAAAATACAAGGTGAAAGGATATCAATGATACGATTCGCTGATGACATTGCTATCCTGAGTGAAAGTGAAGAAGAATTAAATGATCTGCTGAACGGAATGGACAGTCTAATGAGTACACGGAATGGTTTGAGAGTAAATCGGAGAAAGACGAAGGTAATGAGAAGTAGTAGAAATGAGAACAGCGAGAAACTTAACATCAGGATTGATGGTCACGAAGTCAATGAAGTTAAGGAATTCTGCTACGTAGGCAGTAAAATAACCAATGACGGACGGAGCAAGGAGGACATCAAAAGCAGACTCGCTATGGCGAAAAGGGCATTTCTGGCCAAGAGAAGTCTACTAATATCAAATAGCGGCCTTAATTTGAGGAAGAAATTTCGGAGGATGTACGTCTGGAGTACAGCATTGTATGGTAGTGAAACATGGACCGTGGGAAACCGGAACAGAAGAGAATCGAAGCATTTGAGGTGTGGTGCTATAGACGAATGTTGAAAATTAGGTGGACTGATAAGGTAAGGAATGAGGAGGTTCTACGCTGAATCGGAGAGGAAAGGAATATGTGGAAAACACTGATAAGGAGAAGGGACAGGATGATAGGAAATCTGAAAAGACATGAGGGAATGACTTCCATTGTACTAGAGGGAGCTGTAGAGGGCAAAAACTGTAGAGGAGAGGAGATTTAAATACGTGAAGCAAATAATTGAGGACGTAGATTGCAAGTGCTACTCTGAGATGAAGAGGTTAGCACAGGAAAGGAATTCGTGGGCGGGCCGCATCAAACCAGTCAGTAGACTGATGCCCAAAAAAAAAAAAAAAAAAAAAAAAAAGGGATGTGTGATAGGTTCGCCTTGAGCATCGGGATTATAATGTTGTGTCCTGACATGTGCAAAAGAAATGACTATGTCCAATCATAAGGAAGATATAGATTTGATGTAGAATACTATGATAGTAAAAGGGAAGAGTATTCAACTCATATGAATGGTACAGATATTTCTATTTCCAGAGCCACAGCCATCAGCAGGGTGTATTTCCGATACTTCGCTCATTGTCGAATGTCGTTCCACTGAGACGACTCTGTCTATGCATGCTTGGTGTGGCAGCGGCGGTGGCCTGTGGCGGAAATGATTCACGCTTCCCACTAACATCAAGGGCTGTCTGAAAGGAGAGTCATGTTGGGAAGCAGAAATGTAGTTGACTTAAACATGTCGTCCGCTAGATGGCCCAATATCAGACTAATACTTAGGATGTGTTGGACAGCTTTCGTGATCGTGTAGAAATTTGAGTAGTTTCAATATGGACATGTGTTTTCACTGGACCATTATTCCCTTCCCATGTAAGCCGGCCGAAGTGGCCGTGCGGTTAAAGGCGCTGCAGCCTGGAACCGCAAGACCGCTACGGTCGCAGGTTCGAATCCTGCCTCGGGCATGGATGTTTGTGATGTCCTTAGGTTAGTTAGGTTTAACTAGTTCTAAGTTCTAGGGGACTAATGACCTCAGCAGTTGAGTCCCATAGTGCTCAGAGCCATTTGAACCTTCCCATGTAAACTGCCTGATTGACTGTTTCTGCACATTTTGCACATTTAGTTGGGGGAACATCGATTGTGGTGTGTGCATCTAGCAGGTGAAAGACAAGTTGAAGACACGTTTGCTGGTTCTACAGACATGAGGAACACCTTAGTTGACTTTGTAAATTGTAGCGAAAAAATGGCTCTGAGCACTATGGGACTTAACATCTATGGTCATCAATCTCCTAGAACTTAGAACTATTTAAACCTAACTAACCTAAGGACATCACACAACACCCAGTCATCACGAGGCAGAGAAAATCCCTGACCCCGCCGGGAAACGAACCCGGGAACCCGGGCGCGGGAGCGAGAACGCTACCGCACAACCACGAGCTGCGGACCTATATGTTTTCTACATCGACATGTAACGCGGTGATATACTGCGGTCCGTTGTCTGAGATGACTTATTTTAGGAAGTGGTTAGCAAAGGCTGCCGCCACCGTTCTTCCCGTGGCTCGTCGCAGTAGTGTTAGGCACACGAATTTGGAGATGAGTTTAACCGCCACTAGCACCCACACATAGACTCTCTGAGAACGAACGAGAGGCCCTAGGAGGTCGACAGCCGCGAGTTCGCTGAGCCTGCCACGATCAATGGGATGTAGTGGTGCGGCATCTGACACAGTGGGCGTTAATGTCCGCTGACAGGGCCTACAAACTCTAATGATACGATAAATTCGCTTCAGCATGTTATTGAAGTAGCAGGCCTCTCGCAGCTTTTCAAAGCACTTCCATGCACCAAAGTGACCGTAGCTCAAGGGCACATACCATACCAGCTTGTTCACTAGTTTGTCGGGAATAGCTAATAGCCGCCGGGCGTCGTTGACCCCTCGTCTCTTAAACAGAATACCATTCTGCACCAGGTAATGCTGCCACAGCACTGCATTGTTCCACTCATGCCACTTTCGTTTTAATCTCACACAACAAAAAGATGGTTCAAATGGCTCTGAGCACCATGGGACTTAACATCTGAGGTCCTTAGTCCCCTAGAACTTAAACCTAACTAACCTAAGGACATCACACACATCCATGCCCGAGGCAGGATTCCAACCTGTGACCGTAGCGGTCGTGCGGTTCCAGACCGAAGCGCCTAGAACCGTTCGGCCACAATGGCCGGCAATGTCACAACAACTCAACCTCATCGTGCTCGTGACTAATGTCGCCCAGCGAGGCACTGATATGGTTTTCAAATACCACTCCCTTGATGTTCATGATACTAAAATTATTCTCCCCTAAATCACCTTTGCTGTAACCGCGACCGGAACGGTCTCGGGGTGGCCGAGAATGCGTGGCGGGACCAAACAGAGAGCGGCCTGCGATCAAACAAACGAACGGAAAGGACGGACACGAAACAACGACGGACGATCGAGAGAGACCTTACGACGACAACGCGCAAGAAGCAACGGGGTGACAGAGACAACCAAACGAATCTAAGATGTGCACTAGTAAAGAAAACAAAAAACGGTAAACGCGCTATCTGTTGTTGAGGCGATGTGTCAAGACACATACAACGATTAGACTGACTGGCTGAGCCTTTTTTTTTTCCTTTATTGAATTTCGATTCCCCCCGAAGGGGGTGGGCTGGCAGCAGCTTATTACGCTGCTCTGCAGCCTACAGACTTTTTAAAACGTAAGAAGAAGATAAGAAACAATAAAAGCAGGCGATAAAACGGTGACTTAAATTGTAAAACGGCGGAAAATTGGGGAAAGTTAAAACATAAAGCAAAGGGTTGGCAAGGCTAATAAAATACGCAGGAAGCAGGCAGATAACATAGTAGACAGACAATTAAAAAACATGGCAACAGTCTGGTTTCTGTTCGCAAGAGATATAAAATCACACCCAGCTACAGTATGATGTCCGTTCGCAACACTTCGGAAAAGACACACAACACTGAACACTCACTGTAAACACTGCACTAAAATGTTGGCTGAAAGATGACGCACCATAGCCAAGGGCTGATGGGGGGGGGGGGGGGAAGGATCTGGACAGATGAGTGGGGGGAGAAACAAGGAGGGAGGAGAGGAAAAACGAAAGGGGGGGGGGACCAAATGAGGGAGAGGACTCATAAGGTGGGGGGGAGGGGCGGGGCAGACACTGGAGGGAATGGGAAAAGGCAGAGGAGGGAAATGCAAAAGGACTCAGGGGAGAGAAGGGGGGCAGAGAGAGGGAAGGTGGGGAAAAAAGAGGATGGAAGGGGGGGAGAGGGAGCCCAGGAAAAGGACGGAGGAAAAGAAGGGGGGTGAGGATCAGAGTTGATGGGAGGGATAAATGGAGGGAGAGAGGGCATCATCCGGGAGGGGGAGTACTGGCTGAGCGAGAGGCAGGCGCTTGAATACATGATCGGGGGCGCCGCTACTGGCCGCTGGGACCACGTGTTCCACTGTGGCGCCCTCACATTAAACGTGGGCCAGGAGGCGCGCGCCGCCACGGCTTACGGCACGATGGTGCAGAGACCTCTAGGGGTCTTCGACGTCCATGACGTCTGGCGCATATTCCAAATCCGCGGTGCGCGGTACCAGATCCTTCCTCTCTATGTTTGAGCCCCACCGGAAGACGTGGCAGTGCGTCGGCAATCACATTCATTTCTCCCGGAATGTATTCTATAGTGAACTGATGGTTCAAATGGCTCTGAACACTATGGCACTTAACATCTGAGGTCATCAGTCCCCTAGAACTTAGAACTACTTAAACCTAACTAACCTAAAGACATCGCACACATCCATGCCCCAGGCAGGATTCGAACCTGAGACCGTAGCCGTCGCGCGGTTCCAGACTGAAGCGCCTAGAACCGCTCGGCCACACCGGCCGGCCAGTGAACTGGTACTCTTGGAGCAAAAGGGTCCACCTGCCTAGTCTTCCCTGCCCAATTTTCGCGCTCATTAAAAATTGTAAGGCTCGGTGATCAGTGAAAACAAGTAAGAACAAAACTTTTTGAAGGCCCATACGGTCGCCAGCGCCTCGAGCTACGTTACGGAATAAGTTCGCACGCTGCGAGTGAGCACACGTCTATCGAACGAAATGGTTTTCCATTTCGTGGGTTCGTCTTCTCCACCTGTTAGAAACGCTACCGCCCCCAGACTATTACTCGAGCTGTCCGTCATTAAGCAAAAATCTTGATTCAGGTCGGGATGTGGAAGTAGGGGTACGTTGTCTCTTTAAGCTATTAAATTCGTTATCTGCCTGTTGGTCCCATATCCAGACGGTATTTTTACTTGTCAGTGAACACAGACGTGGCGTGGATGATAACACCACGTTGATAAATCTTTTGTAAAAATTACAGAGCCGTAAAAATGCCCTCAGTTGTCTCTTTGTTGTGGGAGTTGCACATTTGGCTATAGCGGCGATCTTATCTGGGTCGGGGCGGACCCCGTCGGCAGAGACAACATGCGCTAAAAATTTAATGTCTTCGCGTCCGAATTGTGATTTTTCTAGGTTAACGGTTACCCCAGCCTCTGCAAAGACGTCCAAAAGTCTGTTCAAGACCCAGTGATGTTCCTCCCAGGATTTTGCAGCGATTAAAATGTCGTTGACACACCGGGTGATCAAAAGTTAGTATAAATTTGAAAACTGAATAAATCACGGAATAATGTAGATAGAGAGGTACAAATTGACACAAATGCTCCGAATGACATGGGGTTTTATTAGAATCAAAAAATACAAAAGTTCAAAAAATGTCCTACAGATGCCGCTTCATCTGATCAGAACAGCAATAATTAGCATAATAAAGCAAGACAAAGCAAAGATGATGTTCTTTACAGGAAATGCTCAATATGTCCATCATTCCTCAACAATAGCTGTAGTCGAGGAATAATGCTGTGAACAGCATTGTAAAGCATGTCCGGAGTTATGGTGAGGCATTGGCGTCGGATGTTATCATCCATCATCCCTAGAGATGTCGGTCGAACATGATACACTTGCGACTTCAGGTAACCCCAAAGCCAATAATCGCACGGACTGAGGTCTGGGGACCTGGGAGGCCAAGCATGACGAAAGTGGCGGCTGAGCACACGATCATCACCAAACGACGCGCGCAAGAGATCTTTCACGCATCTAGCAATTTTTTTGGTTGTAATAAAACCCCATGTCATTCCAAGCATATGTGTCAATTTTTACCTCTCTGTCTACATTATTCCGTGGTTTATTAAGTTTTCATATTTACACTGGCTTTTAGATCACCTGGTATATCGTAACTCGCGCTTTTAAATCATTGGGTAATATACTGTTCAATCCTCTGATGAACGCAGCAGAAGATACGTTTAACCCGAAGAGAAGGGGTCGGAATTCGTAATAATTCCCATAACACAAGAACGCAGTATATTGCCTGCAGGACTGATCGACTGCTATCTGCCAAAAGCTCGATCGGTGATCGATCGATGATAATATTTAAACACCATGGAAGCGTTGGAGAAGCTCGTCCAGGCTTTCTGCTCTGTCTGTTCCCGGCATTATTACAGTATTTATTTAACGGACTAAACGGACACAATTATCCAGCTTTGGCACCACCAGTAAGGACGAATTGTATGAGCTTTGTGTCGTCTCAATAATACCTTGCTCTAGCATCTTTTTTAATTCCTTTTCTACACTCGCCATGTATGCAAGTGGGATAGGGTACGGCTTCACGAAAAACTGGTTGTGCTCACGTACCCTGAATCTGTTATTGAAGCCATTTTTCGTGCCTGGTGCTTCTACAAACACGCTTGCGTGGTTTATGATTATCCGACGCAATGCTTCCCGGTCCCCATCCTCATTTCCGGGACAGGAAATCCTCTCATTCAGAATAGTGGCAAAAACACCATTCTGATACTGCTCAGTAGACATCGAAACCGACACATCCACGAGGTTAATGTTGAACTCAAGTTCAGGTTGCGAATCAGTGCAAGCGGGCAACTGACTCACTGTTTTTATGAAACAGATCTGATGATGGTCATGTGATCGAAACCGGTAATCTGTTAACAAAAAGTTTGTGACCATAGACGTAAATTAAAGTAAACTTATTACATATGCGGGTGACTGTTTTTTCGCGACGATGTCGCAGCTTGTGACTAACTTTCATTGCGGAGCACGCGCACATCAAAAATGAAACTGGCGGGGTTACCTTGTACCTCCACTGTCATAAAACCTCCACAAACGTTGATTATTGCATTGTGTGCATACATAAAATCGGTCCCCAGAATGACCACCACCCGCATTAGGAGTACAATTTAAAAATTGAACTCAAGCTCATAACCTCGACATTTGAAGTTATTCCGAGCTCGCCGTTTGACCTCCACGCTCTGCACGTAAATTGATCCCCTTACTCTCGTCCCTCGCACCAGAAGAACAGGCCAATTTCCACTCTCTTCACACTGCCTGAATGTACCCTCACCAATAACTGAATAGGGACTCCCTGCGTCCAAAATGCATTTTAATTGCAACTCTCTAATTGAGATCGTGACAACGGGCGTAATAACTGGTACTTCCCTGTCTGGAGCCCCTCGTAGTAAATCTTCCCGTGTATCGTCGTTTTCCATATACAGTCCTGGACAAAACGAGCGAGACGCCTCACCTTTTCGTTATGCTGATCCGCACAGCTTTAAAGTCTGCTACACAGCATAACAGGCAAGGCGATGATGTGCTACCAACATACTATGTGCAGGCGTGAAATTGAAAAACTATCCGAGCTTTACAATGAAATGAATACCCTTAGCTGCATACAGGCGTTGTTGTAAGTCAACGGGGACAGTTGAAAATATGTGTCCCGACCGGGTTTCGAACCCGGGATCTCCTGCTTACAAGGCAGAAGCTCTGTCCATCTTTTTTTTCGTTTCGTTCGATATAGTTCGTTGCGTTGGGTTTGGGCGGACGTCACAAGAGATCCGTTCAAGTTGATCGTTGATTCCTTGACTCAGTTTTTTATCACAGAGAGCATGCAGCCCTCTGACCGAACGTGCTGAGTTACTGTGCCAGCAGATAGTGAATGAGACATGTCCGAAAGAACAAAGCTCACCGGGCATTTGACCATCTTCTTCTGTGCAGATGTACAACCAGAGCACTCACACTATCCTCTGTGTCCTCGGTGGCTCAGATGGATAGAGCGTCTGTCATGTAAGCAGGAGATCCCGGGTTCGAGTCCCGGGCGCGCCACACCATTTCCAACTGTCCCTGTTGACTTATATCAACGCCTGTACGCAGCTAAGGGTATTTTTTTCATCGCAATTTCATTCTAACGAGCTGCATGGTCACCGATGGTATCTGTTCTTTTGGACATGTCCGAAACAACAGATACCATCTTCATATATGTATCCGAACTTTGTCACACTGCTTTCAATCATGTGTAAGACTATATTAATGGTGATTAGTGTGTTAAACACAACACGTAAATATAAGATATAAGTGAAAGAAGAAACGCTAATTAGTACGAACTGTACTAATAAAAATGAATTTCAGCTTATCCAGATAACATAACTATTTTAGTAAGACAAAGTACCCCAGATAGTTACGAATTAGCAAAATATTACGCGCATTCGGCCGCGAAACGGTCTGTGTCAACGTTCAGACGAGTCATACTGGATTGCCGTTGCTGACCTACCATGAAAGTGTGCAAATTTAGCAATGCGTCAAGATTCATAACGAAATTCACTTAAAAATCATTCAGTGCCACACTTAAGTCAGTTCAATTATTGACAGAAGCGGAAAAAGTAGGCAGTAACAAGTATGAACTTCTACGAGATTTTCATATTTACATCCACAGGGCGCCGGTACAGAATAGAGGAGGCAATAAAACGTATTGTAGGGCGCGAGAATTTCTTAAAATTGCTTTACTAATAGTCTATCTGCCTTCATCAAGATTAGAACCGAAAACAAACCAGATCTCCATCGCAGTAGCAAACACCTTTCACTACGCTAACAGTCTGGAACCGCGCGACCGCACCGGTCGCAGGTTCGAGTCCTGCCTCGGGCATGGATGTTTGTGATGTCCTTAGGTTAGTTACGTTTAAGAAGTTCTAAGTTCTAGGGGACTGATGACCTCAGAAGTTAAGTCCCATAGTGCTCAGAACCATTTGAACCATTTTTTCACTACGCTAGCAGACAGCCCAGTTCTCTATTATTACCCCAGACATTATTAACACAGACATTATTACCACATAATCCGAAAATTTCTCAATGAAAATGGCAAAATGATCTGCAGTTTCTGTTTCATAGAGCTTTCTGGACTCAAAACATGAATTTTCTAACTTTATGTTACCGCTTATGTGACAATCATTCTGGATGTTTATCGAAAGAACAAAATACTGTTATTAGCGAGTAAATTTAGTAGCTTCGGATAGTTTTTCAATTTCACGCCTGCGCATAGTATGTTGGCAGCACATCGTCGCCTTGCCTGTTATGCTGTGTAGCAGACTGTAGAGCTGTGCGGATCAGCATAACGCAAAGGCGAGGGGTATCGCTCGTTTTGTCCACGACTGTCCATAATACTCACGTTAGTGCTACTTGCAATTTTGTTCCGTTCCGCGCCGTCAAGCAGTCGAAGTTCTTGCCACTCATTTTCGATACGAGGATTGTGTAGGGGGTTCGCAGGCTTATTTCCACCCCAGGTTTTGGTTGCGCATCCGCATTTCTGTCCTCATTGCGTTCTCTACCTAACTGGTTTCTAACCTCCTGATCTCGATTTACACCGTTTCCAGGGTTTGTATCATAATTTGCATGCGCCCTCACATTTCCAAAATGACGGTTCCTATTGAATCCATTGCTCCAGTTTTGCCCACGGTTAGGCCATCTGTTATTACTATTCCCGTTTTGTCGATCATGGCTCCGTGATCGATTATGGTTGCGTCCTCTCCATCTTTCTTGTTCGCGTCTTCTGCTGCTCCCCCTACTGGAGTCTTGCGCTTCCGCACCACGGGGTTCGCCCGCATAATTAGACGCATACGCCTCTGAGTCATCTTCTAGTTCTTGCAGTATTACTTTGAAAGCTTCCACATCATCTTTGCACCTTCCAGCAACAATGATGTGGCGCTAATGTGCCGGCAGTTTCGTTAGACAAATCCGGATCAGCTCTGCTAATCCGAACGGGTCATACAACTATTGATTTACCTGCACCATGTGATAGAATAGACGAGCCGCTCTCATGAAACCTGAGTTTCTCAGGGAGGGAATCAAAAATATCTTATGCTTTACCCTGTCCTGTGTAGCTTCCGACCAATAGTCTGAAAGAAAAGCTTGTTTAAACTCACGCACCATGCTACAACTGCGCGTTGCGGTTCTCATTCTCGCGGCGGTTTCCCCTGCTAGGAAACTACACATGAACTTCCTAGGAATTACAATTACGCACAATTTAAATTGGAAGGAACACATAGAAAATGTTGTGGGGAAGGCTAACCAAAGACTGCGATTTATTGGCAGGTCACTTAGAAAATATAACAGACCGACTAAGGAGACTGCCTACACTACGCTTGTCCGTCCTCTTTTAGAATACTGCTGCGCGGTGTGGGATCCTTACCAGATAGGACTGACTGAGTACATCGAATAAGTTCAAAGAAAGGCAGCACGTTTTGTATTATCGCGAAATATGGGAGAGAGAGTGTCACAGAAATGATACAGGATTTGGGATGGACATCATTAAAAGAAAGCCGGTTTTCGTTGTGACGGAATCTTCTCACGAAATTCCAATCAGCAACTTTCTCCTCCGAATGCGAAAATATTTTGTTGACACTGACTTACATAGGGAGGAACGATCACGACGATAAAACAAGGGAAGTCAGAGCTCGCACCGAAAAATGTGGGTGTTAATTCTTCCCGCGCGCTATACGAAAAATGGTTCAAATGGCTCTGAGCACTATGGGACTTAACAGCGGAGGTCATCAGTCCCCTAGAAATTAGAACTACTTAAACCTAACTAACCTAAGGACATCACACACATCCGTGCCCGAGACAGGATTCAAACCTGCGACCGTAGCGGTCGTGCGGTTCCAGACTGAAGCCCCTAGAACCGCTCGGCCGGCGCGCTATACCAGATTGGAATAATAGAGAATTGTGAAGGTGGTTCGATGAACCCTCTGCCAGGCACTTAAATGTGATTTGCAGAGTATCCATCTATATGTAGATGTTTATGAGTGCTGGGCCACGTTGGAGGCAGCACAAACTCAAACTTCTCTATCCAAGCGACGGGGTGGATTTCATCACGTGCGTTTTTATAAACGTCGAACTTTCTCAGCGAAAGATGTGCGGGAAATCGACTTCCTGCCTCTCTCTTCGCGAAGATCGTTCGCATGAATTCCTTGTTCGCCCCCATGTATTTCCGGCGGCATCGTTGTCGATAAAGTCCCATTCGTCCTCATGCCCAGAGTCTCTCTCAGCACTTCCGTGTGCTTTATTTCGTCCAGCCACCCTTGGACCATGTTGTATACATGTTTCGAGGTTCCCCACACGTTCATTCAAATCATGGGTTACCCCTGCTTGCTGCTGATTGATAAGGTATTGTCTGTGCTGTCAGCAAAGACCGCGCCTCTTCGGTATTCATCATTTCGACGACCTTCACAAGCTCATTTCCAGATCTTGGATTTCAGAAGCATTTTCTTCTTTGTTTCGATCCAGCTCTTGTTGGAGAGCACTAATCGCGCCGCTCTTCACCTCCACTTGGATCTCAATAGCCTCTGGACACTGCACGCTCGCTACCTGCACCTTGGACAATAGCTCTGCGCGGTCCCGTTCGGAGTGAGTTTCCAAAGCCTGGAATTTCTCGGTCATTATGCGTGCCTGTTGTTCGACCACCTTGTTAAGTCTTGACTGTTCGTTTTCAACGTGGCTGAGACGTTGCTCCACAACACCAACAGCTTTCCCTATTTCTATAGCTATTTCTTCACGTAGCGTGGTCTGAAATTCTTTCAGATTATTTACTACGTAATTCTCTAGTTTGTCCAATTGCTTTTCTGTCGCCTCCAATCGCTTCTGTGTCTGCTCTTTAGACTATCAGAACATCAAACAGCTTTTCTGTCACCTCCAATCGCTTTTCAGTTGAGTTCATAGATTTATGAACCTCGTCGATTTTACTTAATTGCCCCATCATACTTTGCAAGAGCGCGCCCATGTCTACCAGCGCAATGTTAAGTTGGCTATTGGTGGGTTCATTACTCTTATGGCACGTACTTCATTTATTACGTTTCCTATCAAGATCCTCCATGTCCTGTAATTTCTGACAATCCGGAGCCGCGCGATTTTCTACTTCTTCTGTCTGCTCAACTGAATTCAACATCACATTTTCTATGTGTTCTAAAGGTTCGTTATTTACATTCAGCTCGATACTATTGTCGACCTGATTATCACGACTGTTGTTTTTCGCACTGCTGCGCTTACCCATAATTTTAAAATTCAAAAATCCACCCAATTAAAAAAAAAAATAATTTCCGCGTCCACTGACGACAACATACCATTATTTTACTGTGCAAAAACACAATTTGAAATATGGCCTGTACACAGTTTTGCCACACGCAGAAAAAACCAATAACATATCGAAACGTCACACAAGTAAAAAAAAGAACATATACATAAACACAATAGACAACAAACAACGCTGTTCACAACGTCGAGTACAGTCCGGAACCGCGCAACCACTACGGTCGCAGGTTCGAATCCTGCCTCGGGCATGGATGTGTGTGATGTCCTTAGGTTAGTTAGGTTTAAGTAGTTCTAAGTTCTAGGGGACTGATGACCAAAGAAGTTAAGTCCCATAGTGCTCAGAGCCATTTGAACCACAACGTCGAGACAAATTCTTTCTCTCAGCAACATAGAAGTTGTTTGAGCACCGTGGAAAAATTTGCATACAGTTGACACACTGCTCAATCTAACTTGCATATCAGAATACCTATCACCATTATGCTCATGCACTAGCTTGGAAAGAGGTTTATCCGATTCACAAGGTTTTGTAGAGTAGATATACGACGTAGAAACCGCCCCTGCCGCTTACGTACGGCCTAACTTCAGCACGTGGTAAACTTGATTACGAGTTAACTCTTCAGAAATTAGACATTAAACCAAGCACAAATGTAAGAAATTTTAATGGTGCAATACTAGAATGATTTTGCCATTACGAAAAAAATTAACTCGGCAAGGCACAACCCTCCCCCCCCCCCCCTCCCAAACCGTTTCAACTTACACGTGGCCCATTCAGAAACAAACAGTTACAAACATTTCCTCTAAGCTCGCGAAAACCTGATATTTTAGTGAAATTATAACACACGAAACAATTAAACTAGTGATATGGAAACCTATTGCAGTGCAGTAGTAGACCAGAAGGATGATCGGTTACCAAACACGACGTACGAGACGAACACAAAGAGACAATACCATCTTCCACGAAAACATAAAAAAATAAGAACAATAAAAAATCACACTCGCTCGAAAACACTATTATTCTCACGTTCACCCGAAGTTGTACTGACCAGCTTTTCCTAAACATATTCACTGCTAGAAATTCCACACCATGATGTACAAAGTAACAAAGCAACTTCCGAACTTTTAATTTCAACCACCATCTTCGCCGATTTTTTAACAAAATAATTATGCCACATTCCGAAAATAGATAACTACACACGCTTCAGTTAAGTTAAAGTACTTAAATACTCCATTCAGTCACATTCAAGCACACATAGTGTAGGGTGAAGGGAAAACGAAGTAAGTACAGGTCATGATTTCCCATGAAGCATAAAAAACTCAAACATAATATCCTTTAATAAGCTTTAGTTTGATTGCTCAGTCTTTCTGGGAGAGTTAATAAATTAAACCGCAATCAGGCGGTGGACAGAATACGATGCACAGAATCCAGTGAGACAAGCGTCTTATAAAAAGACTCCACAGAGACGTTTCAAGCATAGGAGACCAAAATTGATTTTGGTAACTAATTGTTGGTAAGATTGCGAGGTGCCGGGGCTAGCAGTGTATTTAACGCTAAATTCTTCTAGAATCTACATATGTAAATGATGCTCTAAGCCCCCCCCTATTCTAACTCCGACTTTTGCTGTTGCACATGGATTAAAAAAAATACGCGAACTGACTGTAATCAACCCTGCAAGTGGAGTAGAAAAGAGTTTGGCACCTGCAATAATTCAATTTGATAAATAAGTTAAATAAAGGAAGGTTTCATTAACGTAGTGAGAAATGATAGGGTTGCTCTACCGATTAACAGAATGAAAGTTTATTAAGACTAAACACAAAATAATAAACAAAAACACATGAAACATTTACAATACATCAAATTGGCTCAAATTGGATACTCAAACAAACGCTGTGAAGGTGAAGTTGTACCTAAACTAGATTGTGAGGTTTATGACGAAGTGGTATGTGGAGCCAATTCCTTGCCACTCAAATCTTAAGGGAGACACACAGCTAACCCAACATTAATTGCTGCTACATTAGTGAGAACTCAGACACTGAACACAAAAGATAGAACAAAGAAAAGACGAATAGGCCCGCTCTGCTGAGCTCTGATTATCGCCTAGCAAAAATGCCTGCTTTGCCAGTGCTGCGGACGCACATTACCCAGCTGTCTTCTTAGCTGCAAGGACACGATCTGGCGTACTGGAAGCGATGGTTGGTTGCTTCGACGTCCCGTCGTGGTGATGATAATGTCGCGAGGATAGCCCGAAACAAATTATCCTGGCCTGGTTGTTCCAGACTAAAGACTTCCTAGCAATACAAATGCGCCTCTAAAGGAGACGAAGAAGGCTCGCCACACAATCACTGACGGTACAGTGATTGATTTTAACAAGCGAAGTCACTCAGTAACTCCGATAGTGTCAACTTTAGCCAAAACTGCTCGAGGCAGACAACATAGGCCTCTTGTACACAGAACGCTCTATTGCCAACTGTACTCGGAAAGTTACACTCCTGGAAATTGAAATAAGAACACCGTGAATTCATTGTCCCAGGAAGGGGAAACTTTATTGACACATTCCTGGGGTCAGATACATCACATGATCACACTGACAGAACCACAGGCACATAGACACAGGCAACAGAGCATGCACAATGTCGGCACTAGTACAGTGTATATCCACCTTTCGCAGCAATGCAGGCTGCTATTCTCCCATGGAGACGATCGTAGAGATGCTGGATGTAGTCCTGTGGAACGGCTTGCCATGCCATTTCCACCTGGCGCCTCAGTTGGACCAGCGTTCGTGCTGGACGTGCAGACCGCGTGAGACGACGCTTCATCCAGTCCCAAACATGCTCAATGGGCGACAGATCCGGAGATCTTGCTGGCCAGGGTAGTTGACTTACACCTTCTAGAGCACACTGGGTGGCACGGGATACATGCGGACGTGCATTGTCCTGTTGGAACAGCAAGTTCCCTTGCTGGTCTAGGAATGGTAGAACGATGGGTTCGATGACGGTTTGGATGTACCGTGCACTATTCAGTGTCCCCTCGACGATCACCAGTGGTGTACGGCCAGTGTAGGAGATCGCTCCCCACACCATGATGCCGGGTGTTGGCCCTGTGTGCCTCGGTCGTATGCAGTCCTGATTGTGGCACTCACATGCATGGCTCCAAACACGCATACGACCATCATTGGCACCAAGGCAGAAGCGACTCTCATCGCTGAAGACGACACGTCTCCATTCGTCCCTCCATTCACGCCTGTCGCGACACCACTGGAGGCGGGCTGCACGATGTTGGGGCGTGAGCGGAAGACGGCCTAACGGTGTGCGGGACCGTAGCCCAGCTTCATGGAGACGGTTGCGAATGGTCCTCGCCGATACCCCAGAAGCAACAGTGTCCCTAATTTGCTGGGAAGTGGCGGTGCGGTCCCCTACGGCACTGCGTAGGATCCTACGGTCTTGGCGTGCATCCGTGCGTCGCTGCGGTCCGGTCCTAGGTCGACGGGCACGTGCACCTTCCGCCGACCACTGGCGACAACATCGATGTGCTGTGGAGACCTCACGCCCCACGTGTTGAGCAATTCGGCGGTACGTCCACCCGGCCTCCCGCATGCCCACTATATGCCCTCGCTCAAAGTCCGTCAACTGCACATACGGTTCACGTCCACGCTGTAGCGGCATGCTACCAGTGTTAAAGACTGCGATGGAGCTCCGTATGCCACGGCAAACTGGCTGACACTGACGGCGGCGGTGCACAAATGCTGCGCAGCTAGCGCCATTCGACGGCCAACACCGCGGTTCCTGGTGTGTCCACTGTGTCGTGCATGTGATCATTGCTTGTACAGCCCTCTCGCAGTGTCCGGAGCAAGTATGGTGGGTCTGACACACCGGTGTCCATGTGTTCTTTTTTCCATTTCCAGGAGTGTATTTTGAAGTTGAAACTTCAGCAACTTCGTCAAACAGTTACAATTAAATGAAAGTATCTTAGACAGCCAACGGAAGGCAGGCTGACCCGAGCAGCGAGAGCTCAGTTCTGTAACCTACCTCGACCGAAAGGCGAGAGCCGACTACTCACAAGAGCACCCATACAAACCGAACACAGAACATTCCCGCCCCCACGACAGTGGCCGTGGTTAACCGTTCCAATCAGTAACTCAAAAACCGGCGGAAAATTCCACTCTATTGCCGGAGCACTACCATTCCACCAATGGAGATTCTTGGCGCCAATTTCTGCGCCGATTTTGCTACGTCACGGAGCTATGCCCTGAGCAAGCCAATCACAGTTAGTATACGGCAGAAAACGCGGGAATTTGCGCGCCAAGGCTGCTTGGGAACACAAGTCATTCCCACGCCTCGCTGGTAGCCCGCCAGAAAGTGTTTTCGCTAAGTTTCTGCGAAGTAACGGAACCTCTAGCCCAGCCGCTACTTCAGGCCCCTCCGGGCGTGTCTTTTGACAATGTCAGCGTCTGGAAAGCATTCACTCGACTCCCTCACACCCGTCGGCTTACCCTTTCAAGATCAGCAGTGCCCGCTTGTCACCGGACCACCTGGGTGACGAGAGGCGCTGCGTGGGAAGTCCGCGTGTGAAGGAATAGCAACTTTTCACCGCATGCAGTTAGAGAGGAAAATCGTAAGATAGAAATATGAGAGGGGGCTCATGCCACCTCTCAAGATACCAAACTGATCACACCAATTTTCGATCATGGAATATCAGCAAGTAAGCCGTGATTGTAATGCGAAGGGGTTACAGCCAGTTGAGTCAAGCATAGCACTAGGACAAAGCAACTGCTCCAGCGTGCCATAAATTCGTCACCTTGACATGGCTACCTTGCCCCAACATGCTGCTGCAACGACGTGTTCTTACCACAGTACCCGCGTCTCTCCTCAGAGTCTGGATCCAAGGTGTGGCGTCCTCTCCAAAGTACGCAGCCCAAGTCTCCTGCCTGCAGCCTACGTCGTCCTATCTCTCCGAAACCTGCCGCCCAAATCTCCTCTCTCTTCCATGTCTCAAGCCGAAGTCCTCACTCTCTCCAATGCCCTAAAACTAAGTGTTCAAAGAAACACAACCTCGCTCATTCTGGCGGTGTTTTCTGTCTGTCTAAAGCAACCGCTAAATTTACCACTAATACTGGCCAATGATCGCAATTCTCTCTGCAGAGGCTCTTAAAACGACTTCTCAAATCTACTGACTTACTGCCTCCCACCCTGTCTAAAAAGAGGGACTCACAAGGGAACCTACCTATCGCACCCCCCTCAGATTTAGTTGTAAGTTGGCACAGTGGATAGGCCTTGAAAAACTGAACACAGATCAATCGAGAAAACAGGAAGAAGTTGTGTGGAACTATGAAAAAAACAAGCAAAATATACAAACTGAGTAGTCCATGTGCAACATAGGCAACATCAAGGATAGTGTGATCACAGGAGCGCCGTGGTCCCATGGTTAGCGTGAGCAGCTGCGGAACGAGAGGTCCTTAGTTCAAGGTCCCTGGTTCAAGTCTTCCCTCGAGTGAAAAGTTTACTTTCTTTAATTTCGCAAAGTTATGATCTGTCCGTTCGTTCATTGACGTCTCTGTTCACTGTAATAAGTTTAGTGTCTGTGTTTTGCGACCGCACCGCAAAACCGTGCGATTAGTAGACGAAAGAACGTGCCTTTCCAATGGGAACCGAAAACATTTGACGGACGGACGGACAGATAATAATTGTCTGAAAATAAAAAAATTTAAATTTTCACTCGAGGGAAGACTTGGACCAAGGACCTCTCGTTCCGCAGCTGCTCACGCTAAACCACGGGACCACGGCGCTCCTGATCTCACACTATCCTTGATGTTGCCTATCTTGCACATGGACTACTCAGTTTGTATATTTCGCTTATTTTTTCATAGTTCCACACAACTTCTTCCTGTTTTCTCGATGGATCTGTGTTCAGTTTTTCAAGGCCTATCCACTGTGCCACCTTATAACTAAATCTGAGGGGGGTGCGATGGCGAGGTTCCCTTGTCAGAATCAGGTCTAGCATCCGCCACTGAGTGCTTCTGCATTTTCTCACCGGCACCTTTTCTTTACAGTGTGAAACATAAAGGGGAAAAAAATCAAGTTTTTTCGCAACCCCTTGTAGCGCATGCTACGGCCTGCAGGTTAAACTTGGAGAACAATTGGGTAGGGAACCACCAGCTTGCACAGTGCCTTGTTCAGAACTTGGGTCCATGGCTTTGTGGGGTCTGCACCACACTCGAACCCAACCATCAGCTCTTACCAACTGAAATGGAGACTCATCTGATCAGGCCACAGTTTTGCAGTGGTCTTGTACACATTTTGTATATATGTATATTTTGTACATATGTACAAATTTTTCGAATTCCTTAGTCGAGAGCAAGGTATGTATAATTGACCCTGAGGGAAGCAGGAGTCGTTTGGGTTAACGCCATAGTATTTTAAAGTTTCTCCTTGTCTCTTGTTAATTGTAAAACTGTGGGCTAATTTTAATTGGAAAATGCAGTCTTTTAAATTGGAATGGCTGATCAGTAGAGGTCAGTGGTATTATGGGGATAAATAGTGTGTACCCTTTGCACTTTCCAGTCATAATTTCGGCTTCGATGATGTTATTCGGTAGCTGTTTGACGATAATCCTTGTTCCATTATGTAGTTTTGGTGTGTTGAGATTTCTGAGCACCATGATTGGAGATCCAATTTTAAGTCGAAGGAAGTGTAATGGTACTGCAAATGTAATGGTACTTGCTAAGAGCACAGAAATTCGCTAGGGAAGTTCACACTTTCTTCAACTTTTACCATCGTGTCGATCGATTTGTATTTTCTCTCTTCACCGTGAATTTTCTTTTGAATATTTAAGTTGATATCATCGACAATATTATTTTTAGTTGCAAAAATTGCCTTACAAATAGCCAGCCCGGATTAATATAGTCCTCAAAAAACTGGATAAATTCGTTTGATGAGTTCGTTTTCAGCCGTCGCTACGTTGCAGAAATCACTGTTGAGTTTAATGAGGCCGGTCGTATGTTCAGTAGGATATGTGCCTTCACTTATTTGTAAATAAGTGCTGTTGTTTCGTCTTTCGATAGTTCAGTTCTCATATTTTTTCTTAGCCTCAGTATTTGTAAGTGCAGCCAGAGATGCGATTTTTTAAGTAAGTATTGATCTCGTCTGCTGGTGTTGACTTGGGGATAAGTGGCTCTGAGCACTATGCGACTTAACTTCTGAGATCATCAGTCGCCTAGAACTTAGAACTAATTAAACCTAACTAACCTAAGGACATCGCAACAATCCATGCCCGAGGCAGGATTCGAACCTGCGACCGTAGCGGTCGCTCGGCTTCAGACGGTAGCGCCTAGAACCGCACGGCCACTCCGGCCGGCGACTTGGGGATAATGGGAAACGTTTGTCGAAAATCTCCTGAGAGTATGAATAGGGCTCCTTCCATCACTTCAGAGGTTCCTCGCAAGTCTTGTAATGCCCTGAACATGGCTTCGACGGATTTTATGTGTGCCATTGTGCTTTCGACCCAGAAGATAATTTTAGCTCGTTTAGTTCACCGCATCCAGATGCTCTTGGGATTTTACGTCCCGGGAATTGTTCTTCACCTATATTCAACGGTAGTTGTAGCGCGGGATGGGCAGTTAGTCTTCCTTCCGTAAGTGTGGCTGCAATTCCGGATGATGGCAGTGCAAGTCCGATATGTTGTTTAGCACTATTTCCGCCAGCAGTAGATTTATTAGGAACGTTTACCCGGTGCCGCCTGGTGCGTCCAAGTAAATAAATCCGCCAGTGTTCTTGTCGCTCCAGTCTACCACAACGTTGTAAATTTCCTTTTGACTGTCACTGAGGAGAGGTTTGTCCTTTCATAGCGTTGTTCTTCGGTTTCTCTGCTTCTCACGGTGCTCATTCTCGTTCGCTGGGAACTTAAACGTGCTTCGCACATTTCGTCTGTTTCGTTTTTTCGCTGTTTTTTTTTTTTTTTTTTTGTTTTCGCCGTTTTGCTTCAGGACTGGCAAGATCTCCTCTTTTACGTTTGGGCATTGTCTGAAATATAAATCAAATCAACTTTTTATTAACAAATACACCAAGTACACTTTACACACGTTTCACACTTTATTTTCGATGTATATTCAGTCACTGTATCACTTTAACTACTCACACTTCACTGTTTGTTTTTATCCACTCACTACACTACTTTTTCGGTTCCCCCCACCGCACTAATAAGACAGTGACGTTCGAACCCGCAACGGTTCTTGCTTTATATACCCCTACCAGCAGACCCACCAGTCGCGAATTCCAGAACACACCAAAAAGGATTCCAATGGTCCACAATATTCCAGAACATTCCACAGTATTCGAGAGTGTTCTGGTATGTTCGACAATGATATGGGATGTTCCGGGATGCTCCCGAACATTCTGGAATTTTCGCGAATGACCCAGACTATTCCCGAACATTCCAAAAGATCCCCGATCGTTGTGGAACATTCCGGAACACTCTGGAATGTTGTGGAATGCTCTCGAATACTCTTGAATGTTGTGGATTTTGTAGAAATTTCTAGAGGGTAAAACTTCCCAGCCCTTACATCTTTAAAAGCACAGCTTTCAGGTAAAAATGGGAACCTTCTTCTTGGTTGGGAGATAGAGGGCTACCACACAATATAACTCCTTTGATCCTATCGAGACTCGTTACTGAGTTTTGGCGGCCCGCACATTGTACACTTACTTTTGTAATACATATTCATCAGTGTATTCAGAACAATGACGACAGAATCAATGCCTGTCTGAGCACCTCAGCGAAAGAGATAATCGACTTCATGTAACAAATGAGACACTATTTTCGTGTTTTAAAGATAATTTAATGTATAAGTAACATTAGCCTTTCAAAATTTGCGGCCTAATTTCTAGTTTCAGGCTATATTTTATTTGCAGTAGCAGTAATTGGATTAGAAATGATTTCATTATTACATCAATATTCGCCGGCCGGTGTGGCCGAGTGGTTGTAGGCTGTTCAGTCCGGAACCGCGTGGGGCCGCTACGGTCGCAGGTTCGAATCCTGCCTCGGGCATGGATGTGTGTGATGTCCTTAGGTTAGTTAGGTTTAAGTAGTTCTAAGTTCTAGGGGACTGATGACCTCAAATGTTAAGTCCCATAGTGTTCAGAGCCATTTGAACCATTTTTACATCAATATTTGTGCATCGCTCTGAAATTATTACTATTTAAGGTGTGGAAGCTATGCTAGGAAAAACAAGGTGTAATACGGAACGAAGTGTGTTAACTTCTACATTGGAAGTGACTATTAACTGTGAGTGTATCGAACTGGAAACATTTCTATCATGGTATTAGCCATGTATTCTTTCAAAATTTTGGAACAAATCTTAACGAGAGAATTATCGTTGCAAAGGTGCTGCTTCGAAAGAACTTAGGGAAATTTATCGGAAGTGAATTCATGAGCGTCGTGCCAGCAGCAACAATCGCATCTATTTTTTTGTTGTTATGAACGTAAATCTGACATTGTTCATTTTAAGTAACAAGCAAGCTAGGACTGATCAAATGCTTACAGTTTTGTGTAAGCAGATGCATCCATAAACCAAAAGGCGATAACGTATAGATGGAAGTGCCGGGTAACTAACACGTGGGGAGATAGTGTTTCTGAGAAGCGTTTCGTATTACAAGTGTTACACAATGAGGCAGACATACAGACGCAAATAATTTATTACAACACTCCGTAGCGCTTGTCTAACTCACTCTGGTGTCTGCTGCTGTCCCGTATGGAGGACGCTTGTCTTGTTCAGTTATTTAGCCGGTACACAAGAGCTCACTCCGCTGTGATTAGTGACGCCTGTCGATTCTGCAGGTGCAGCGACAATTCCTTCAGTGCGAGCGTAAAAGCCAACCCGCCAACCATGACTCAACCATGTGTGCGGATAGACTGATTTCGCTTGAAGAATCCAGTGGGGCAGTGACAGCCAACCCGCGAAACCAGGACGTAAGACCCGTGTGTGTTAGTAAGAATACGTAATAAGTAATGCAACACATTTTTTTCGGCTAATCCCGACTGGAAAAAGTGCGTAATTTGTATTGAGACATCGTGGAATATTCCTGCTTCAGCTCCTACAGTTCCGATAGGTGACGGTGCTAAACGAACCCTTCCAAACAGAGCTGTCACTGCGTTTCATTTGGCAGAAAATCAGTCTTTTCCAAAATGTTTACGAAAACATGGCGGTGAACAAAAAGCACGGTGAGTGGTTGGGCGTGGCGTCTGTCATCACCATAACAAGGTTGCGCAAACCTGTCCGCGTGCCGGCCAGCTGGACACAGTTATGACTCCCGCTGTGTTGGAAGGAGTAGACATCCTCATTCGAGGTGATCGACGGATGACAATGAAACAACTCTGTTGATAGTGGTGACACACTCATCCACCAGTTGGCGTACTCAAAATTGTGTGCCTGCTGGATTCGTCGCCGTTCAAGAGAAGACCATAAAGAGCAAAGAAGGGTCATCTGTGCGTAACTGCTTGAGCGTTACGAGGCTGATCGTGAAATTTGTTTGTCGACCATCGTGACACGCGATGAAACGTGGGTTCATCACTTCGAATCGGAAACAAGCAGGAGATACATGACGCAGCACCACATCATCTGTTCTCCGAAAAAAAAAAGTTCAAATCCGCATCCTCAGCAGCTGAAACCACGCCGACGGTATTCTGGGACTCTGAAGGGGTTATTCCGTTCGGTGTTCTCCCTCGTGATGCAACGATCAACTCTGAAGTGTGTTTGATACCCTCAGGAAATCGGAGAAACTACTCCAGCGTGTCAGTCGTCACAAAAATGCAAACGAACTTCTTAACGACAACTCAAGTCCTAACACACATCTGCGCCCCTCAGAGTAGCTCACAAATCTTCATTGGACTCTTCTCCCTCATCCAATCTACAACCAGAATGTAGCGCCTTGTCACTTCCGTCTGTTTGGGCCTAAGAAGGGTGCACTCCGCGGGAAGGAGTACGTGGACGATGGCGAGGTTATTGATGCAGGAATACTCTACTGGCCATTAAAATTGCTACACCATGAAGATGGCGTGCTACACACGCGAAATTTAACCGACAGGAAGAAGAAGCTGTGATATGCAAATGATTAGCTTTTCAGAGCATTCACACAAGGTTGGCGCCGGTGGTGACAGCTACAACGTGCTGACATGAGGAAAGTTTCCAACCGATTTCTCATACACAAACAGCAGTCGACCGGCGTTGCCTGGTGAAACGTTGTTGTGATGCCTCGTGTGAGGAGGAGAAATGCGTACCATCACGTTTCCGACTTTGATAAAGTTCGGATTGTAGCCTATCGCGATTGAGGTTTATCGTATCGCGACATTGCTGCTCGCGTTGGTCGAGATCCAATGACTGTTAGCAGAATATGGAATCGGCGGGTTCAGGAGGGTAATACGGAACGCCGTGCTGGATCCCAAAGGCCTCGTATCACTAGCAGTCGAGATGACAGGCATCTTATCCGCATGGCTGTAACGGATCGCGCAGCCACGTCTCTATCCCTGAGGCAACAGATGGGGACGTTTGCAAGACAACAACCATCTGCACGAACAGTTCGACGACGTTTGCAGCTGCATGGACCATCAGCTCGGAGACCATGACTGCGGTTACTCTTGACGCTGCATCGCAGACAGGAGCGCCTGCGATGGTGTACTCAACGACGAACCTGTGTGCACGAATGGCAAAACGTCAGTTTTTCGGATGAATCCAGGTTCTGTTTACAGCACCATGATGCTCACATCCGTGATTGGCGGCATCGCGGTGAACGCTCATTGGAAGCGTGTATTCGTCATCGCCATACTATCATATCACCTGGCGTGATGGTATGGGGTGCCATTGGTTACACGTCTCGGTCACCTCTTGGTCGCACTGACGGCACTTTGAACAGCGGACGTTACATTTAAGATGTGTTACGACCCGTGGCTCTACCCATCATTCGATCCCTGCGAAACCCTACATTTCAGCAGGATAATGCACGACCGCATGTTACAGATCCTGTGCGGGCCTTTCTGGATACAGAAAATGTTCGACTGCTGCCCTGGCCAGCACATTCTCCAGATCTCTCACCAATTGGAAACGCCTGGTCAATGGTGGCCGAGCAACTGGCTCGTCACAATACGTCAGTCACTACTCTTGATGAACTGTGGTATCGTCACGGGCAGCTGTACCTGTACACAACATCCAAGCTCTGTTTGACTCAATGCCCAGACGTATCAAGGCCGTTATTACGGCCAGAGGTGGTTGTTCTGGGTACTGATTTCTCAGGATCTATGCACCGAAATTGCGTGAAAATGTTGTTACATGTCAGTTCTAGTACAATATGTTTGTCCAATTAATACCCATTTATCATCTGCATTTCTTCTTGTTCGGTGCGATGTTGTCAGTAGAGCGATACCCTGCTGGCATACAGACTGTCCCAGTAAGGTGGCATATGACCGTCGCGGTGAGTGGGTATGATGTTGAAAAATGGGGTCTGCAGCCAAAGGAGTGATAAATAATGTGATGTATTGGAACCTTGAATAAAACCAACTTCCTTTCACAAAAAATTATTGCATTACCTATTGAACGCCATTCTGCATTGAATAACACTGCCAGATTTATTTGTGCTTTTCGCACTAGAAAAAGACTTCTCAAAAGAAACAGATACCGGAGCAAGTTATTTCAACGGTGTCAGCTTGTTTCAGTGTTAACAACTAAGTCGCGTTTACCTTATCGATCACAGAGCAGCATGAGAACATCAGTTTTATCACTGTCCAAGCCACGACTACAAAAGCTAGCTCGATTGTAACTTTGTTCCTCATTTGTAATGCAGCGCACGACATTCGACGTGTAGGGTCCTACAGAATCATCTGTTCTCCAGGTAGTGGTATTTTTTCACCAGTGCGCTATAGTAGGCAAATACATTAGATGACTTTTAATCATCGCTGTGATTGTTATGTTTGAGAATTTGCAGTGAGCAATGACATGATCAATTAAAACTTACATTAATATTTATTTGTTCACGTGTATATTGTTGGCCCTACATATCAAAGAGACTTCAACAGCAGGATGTGCATTTATTGCCTGCAAACTGAAATACTGTATGCAAATTTCGTTTGCCCTCATTGTCGGCAGAAAGAAGGAGGAGATGTGAACCACTTGCTACTTTCTGGCATTTTCTTTGCAGCGCAGCAAAACCACTTACTGCAAAATCAAGTGCAAGTGCTGCTCGCGATAGCGATTCGAGAGGCTCTCAAATATAGTTGTCATGTGGTGCACCAGACCCTGCTGATAGTGTCAAATACAAAAAGTGTTTGGCAATCTTTTGAAAACGCAAAGTGGAACAGTAAATGAATATTCAAATATCGGAAATTATACGAGAATCATTACTGAATAACCAACGAGGTGTGAGTATCTCCCCTCTATAGCTCGTCAAGGGTTTGTCTACAATGCCTGATTGACCAGCCGAAGGACTCCAGCGTTTCTAGTCTTGTAATGGACATCAGTCCGCCATCCTCCAATTGCAAGTTATGGATGTGGAAGCTGCCTGAGGAAGAATGGGCAGAGAGGATTGGTGCCTTTCAGTCTTCTATACTTGGCTGCGCTCCTAACATTTATTAGAAACCCCCTAATTTCGAAAATTTCACGCGAGCTGGAAGCTGATAACTATCTTGGTAAGAATGTCTACAA
Organism: Schistocerca piceifrons; assembly: GCF_021461385.2. Classification (NCBI taxonomy): domain Eukaryota; kingdom Metazoa; phylum Arthropoda; class Insecta; order Orthoptera; family Acrididae; genus Schistocerca; species Schistocerca piceifrons. Next base: position 110,945,870 of record NC_060140.1, read on the forward strand.
AGATCGTTTAACCACTTCCCTCTTTTATGGGATAGGCTTTCAAGATAGTTCTTTCTACGATTGTCGGCAGAAAGAAGGAGGAGATGTGAACCACTTAGTGATTTTGCTGTGCTGCAAAGAAAATGCCAGAAAGTAGCTACTGCAAAATCAAGTGCAACTGGAGGTGCTGTTTTATTATGCCATGAATGTCGGCAAATATACTGAAAAGTAGCAAGCCATATGGCTCGTCTTTTCTAGTTTATTTTTGAAGGGGGTGGCCAAGAATCCAGCTGACAACCTGTGCCCTGGGCAGGGTGCCGTAGCATTCAGTCTCGGTGCACATTTCCCCCACCACCACACCACACTGTCTGAGCGCGAAGAGGGGGAAGAGGGGAAATCTGCGAAGGAGCCGTATTTAAATGGCATTGTAGTTGTACTGCGGAGTCCTCACATAAATATTTCTCACTTCACTTGCTGCATCAAATTCGGATAAAATTCCAAGCTTTGATATCCACCAACATCTTTGCCAGGGACTAAAACTGACTGTCGTGAGCTGGCAAGATTCCTTCTTTTATACCCCTATAGTGGTATAATATTAAAAACTCACAAATGTTTGTTGACATCTTAAAGCGAATGAGGACTGGCCCGAATGAAGTCATGGTTATCCTTGATGTGGTCTCCCTGTTTATGAAGGTACCAGTGAAAACTTTTGGCACTCTTTCCTCTCCAGAAATTTTCAAATTATTTAGACGCACTTTGACGACCACGTACTTCTTGTACAATGGAAATCATTATGAAATGACTGATGGGACAGCCATGGGTTCGCCACTGTCACCAGTCTTAACTAACTTTTTCACGGAACATTTTGAAGAACGAGTATTGAACAGTGCTCCCTTCCGGCCATCTTGGTTCTTCAGATACGCTGACGAGACATTTTTAACCTGGCCGCTTGGCAATGAGGTGCTGCAGCAGTTCGTTTATCATTTGAATGGTGTACATCCCAACCTAAGACTTAGTGGAGGTGACGACGGATGGTAAGTCACCTTTCTTAGATGTGTTGATCGAACGGAAGTGAGATGGACGACTTGGCCATTCTTTGTACAGGAAACCGACGCATACAGATCTGTATCTCAATGGGCATGGCTTACAGCATCCAGCTCCGAAGCAAGCTATACTGAACACCTTAGTACACAAAGCCAAAACTATTCCGGACATAGACCACTTCGGTTCCGAGATTAAGCCTCTGAAGATGATGTTCAATAAGAATGGGTTTTCTGTCCATGACATTAGATCAGCGCTCTTGAGAAAACCAAGAAGCGACTCCGTTGAAACAAGGCAAGAGGTCCAACACACAGCGAGGCTTTCATTGAGTGGTGCAATAACTAACAAGACTGGTAGAGTCCTAAACAGGCAAGGAATCAGACCAGTCTTCTGGTCACCCAGAAAAGTTAGAGAAATATTGTAATCAGTCAAGGACAATCTTTGACTGAGAGTGCCGGGAATTTATAACATTAGTTGCAAGTGTGGCAACAGTTACATGGGCCAGTGTATAAAGACGGTTACCAATCGTTAGAACGAGCATCATCGTTACCTTAAATACAGGCACTTCGATAAATCAGCTGTGGCACAGCACAGGAAATGAGCACAAGATCTTGTTTGAACAAACGAGAGTACTGGCTGACAATTCGAACGATGGGACTCTGCGATAAGAGAAGCTGTTGAAATCAGAATTCGTGCAAACAACTTCAGTACAGACACTTACCATGCACTCAGCAATGCATGGAAGCGTGCACTTGACAAGAAAAAAATAAAAAAACAGAGGAATACTTCCCGTATTTCACCACCTGATATGATGGATGGCACGACGAGCAACGTTAGATAGAGAGCACAAGCAAAATATATGAACGTGTAGCGCACCACCTCTATACGCGCCATCATGACATAATCCAGCGAATCCGATACCATTCTGCAGGATTTAAAGAGGGAACCTTGCCACCTCTTGACTGTCTTCGAATCCATCCTCTCCTGGTGCATCGTTCAACATTTGAACCAACACCATCTTTTTCCCATTAACCGATGTGGCTTCTGTCCCAATTTCTCCTCCGATGACCAGCTCCTGAACCTCACCTATTTCCTATCCCAGCAACTCAACTCTCATAAATCCGCGATGTTTGTGTCCCTCGAACCAGAAAAAGCCTACGACGTATGGCTTTCAAGTCTCCTTTTCAAACTATAGACATATGCACTTGCAGCTAACTATGTCCACCCTAGTGCATCCTTCCTGTCTAATAGCTCAGCTTTTGTCACTATTAATAAAACCAATTCTCATATCTTCCATCCCACTACAGGGGTACCCCAAGGTTGTGTCCTCTCCTTTATCTCTTCTACACTGCTGATATGCCCAGGCCACCACAATGTGAGGTGGTGCAGTAGTTAGGGCACTGGACTCGCTTTCGGGAGGACCATGGTTCAAACCTTCGTCCAACTATCCTGATTTAGATTTTCTGTGAGACAAATTCCATGTTGGTTCCCTTGAAAGGGTACGGCCGACTTCCTTCCCCATCCTTCCCTAATCCGATGGAACCGATGATCTCGTTGTTTGGTTCCTCCCCAGAATCAACCATCACCACCCAAACCACCCCCACCAGTCCGCCTCCTCCAGTATACTGATGACACTGCTTTCCTCGCCCTCTACCCTAGACTCCCGAAATCCCAACGATCCTTCCAAATCCACCACAATCAGTTTACCTTCTGGTGCAACCAATGGCTCCTCACGATCAATCCCTTCAAAACCCAGGCAATACTTATAGGACGAACCATCCATACCTTCTATCTCCATGACTTCTACCTAAACATTTCCAACCTTGTTATCCATCTAACTCACTAAAATATCTTGGGCTAACCCTCGATCGGCAACTAACATTGAACCCCCACCTACTAACGATCCAACAGAAAGCCCACAATACACAGGCCAAACGGGATTACACCCCTCCACTACTATCCACACCTACAAAACCCTGATCCGACCCACACTTTGTTATCAACCACCTACACATTTCCTATACTGTCTGCAAACTAGTTTCCAATAAATCTTTGATCACGAACCTGGTATTCTGCCACGTCTTAACAAACACATTCCTCTCTCCCTACACCTCCACACACTCCATATTCTATACCAACACAACTACAACCAACTCCATCTCCCAGATAATGAGACCTGCCATGATATGTGTTTCTCCTACCAACTCTTAACACTTCCCCACCTATCCCACGTCACGATTCCTCTCTTGTTTTCCCTCTACACCCACCTGTATCACTTTCTTCTTGTGCCACTACTCTCCCAACACACCATTACTCCTGAGCCGTGGCGGCTCATATCGATAGCGCCACTCTGGTGGTTTATCTTTCCTGCCACGGTCAGGGCGGTAAGCAGCGCCCTCTGGGGCCTACGAGGAGAGTAACGAGGCGAGGTCCTGTGGAGGATGTGCTCCGGGACGTGGTGGAAGACTGTTGTCGGGTTGACGCAGGGAGTGTGGGACCGGACCTATCGCATAGAGATAATACAAGTTGGCTCTGAACGGAAGACGCCGTAGCAAGCAGTGGGAAGCGGGCGTCTTCTAATTTGTATGAAGGAGTAACGATTTTTACATTGGATGTCCCAGTGGTTCCCGAGAGTTGTGGTGGCTGCTTTCGGAGAAGAGAATTGGTAAGAGCTTGTGTCTACGCTCTTTTCCGTACGATGTTGCTAACTGCTGTTATAAACGGTTGAAAATAAGGGGCTGTGACAATTTAGAGGCGAAAACTGTGGTGGTTTCATTAGGTTTGGTTCTTTGGTGTGCAACTAAGGGAGTCAGTCATTTGGGGTGACTGAGGGAGCACCATTATGTTGGTCTAAGTGATATGTTCTCCACATTTTGTCTATGGCTTTGCGAATCGAAATCGTGGGGGAGTACACGTGTGAGTAATTTGCTCTTGTATTGATGTTTATGTTGTAAAGACTGTTCTCTGGTGTGTAGCCAATCTAAGCAGAAGTTACTATTGCTACTTGCTTATGTGCTACTGTCCTTATGACTGGCGTTGTTTGTCTTTTGATTGTGGGTGTGCTCACGTTTAAAAAAAAATTACGGCTACTATTCATAAGGGTTGTCTAGTAAGGAAATTGTTTAAGCTTTTATCATATTCTGGTCTGTTTGCCTATCACATTGGCTTTCTATGCAGTAACTGAAGGAATGTGTATGGTGGTTCAAGATTGTAGGCTGACTAGTATTTGAACTGGTGTTGAGATTAAGGGCGAGATCAGCATCCCGCAAACCTGCACGCTGCGCGTGGTTAAACGTTCCGCTATTGGGGAGCCGGCTCTCTGTTCTTGGATTGTGGAAGGATACGTGATGAGTGCATCACTGTAGTTTTTCGCGTGCTAAATTGCGGGGTGTCGCTGCCGTCCTAGGGCTAGACTTGTCATGTATGTTATGTTGAAAGGGAATTAACTGTACCAAACTTAAGAGAGGTTTTAGTTTGTTTTAGGTCTGTACATGGAATGATGTTGATATTTTGTCGATTGCGGCAATAACTTCCTGTGTGGGGAGATCCTCTGAGGGACTTGTATTGTACTGTTGCAGTGCAGTCCATCTGAAACGTGCTGCTTAAAACTTGGGACTGCAGCTCTCTGATGTTATATATTACTGTTTAATCTTAAACGTCTTGGATGTAATATGGTTGTTGAGGATTATGTAATTAATTTTGATCACTGGTTCCTTAAAGGAAGTATTTCGTTTTAAAATACGTGCTCGGTCAGAGCCTATTTAAATATGATTTTAACTCATCATTCAAATTCTCTAGTCTTGCTTTCTTAAAACGCTTTCAGTTAAATGATTGCTATCTGCCAGTTTAAATGTTTGAGTGACTTAAAGGAAAAGAATATTATTTTGTAATTTGTACTGCTTGTTCCGTTTGGGTAATACCTGACTTACGTGTTCAATAAATGAGTGTCTAGTCAGTGGTGATGCACTGTTCTATTGCTAGCCTAACCCTTCCACTCCACGGCCTATTGAGCTGCTTTGTGTCGGAATTGTGTTCAGAACACCCCTCTGACCTGACACCTCACCACCTGTCCTTCTCAATGTGTGTATTCCCACCATCTGCTTCGCCTCCTGCCTATCATCTCCATAGTTTACCCACCTAACAAATCCACATCTCCTTACTCTCACACCCGTCCTCTACCCCAAACCTCTGTGGAACATGTTCTCTCCTCCCAGAATACTTCTTCACCGAGTTCAGGTCCTTCAAATGTTAGATGAAAGTGCAGTTCTCCAGGGTTTCTTTCCTAGAAGAGATTCACCTCATTGCAATTGTGTTTTTAACTTGTATATATTCTTCGTCCTTTCAGTTGCCTGTCATTAACCTTTTTACTTAAACCATAAACAGTCCTCACATATTTATTTTTCTATCACTTTTGTTATCTTTTTATGAGCACTCTTGGTTGAAGAATGGAGTATTGTACCGCTGACAACCCATTCCCGCTGATATGGGGCGTGGGGGAATGAACTAACAATAAAGAAAAAAAACAGCCCACGACAATTACTTTTAGTCCCTAACTAAGATGGCTGTGGATATTATCGAAAGCTTGAAATTTTATCCGAATTTGACTCGGCAAGTCAATCGAGAAATTTTTATGCAATGAGTTGGTTTTCTGTTTCACATTTCTCTAAAAATTTTCAGTGTTATTATTTTTGGCGTGCTGAAGACATAATATAATTTTTTTCTGGTACAAACTATCTGCATAAGGACAGACACAGACAATTACACAGATTTTCACACTCAGGTTGCTACGTAATCGTGACTTATTTAGTTCCATAATCGAAAAAATGTCTTTCACACGTGTGTTTTGGCGAAATATTGAAGCACTTTCCTAGCCTCTTCATGTGAGCTCTACCTGAGGAAAGCAATGTAGATGTCCTGAGGAGTTTTGACTTTAAACGTATTTGTCATTAAAATGGGAATTACCTTGCAGAGCAATCAGTTACACCTACAGATGCAAAGGGACGCTTCCAGCTGTAACGGCAAACGGCCTCTAAAACAGCTCTAATACAGTAGGAAGACTGGCAGTGTCCTCGAAACATTTAGGAAACTGTCCTTGTAATTCTTTCAAGGCCACAGTGAATTCTTCAGATTTCATCCTTTCTGTAACGCCAATGAGCTTAGAGACCTGGACTGTGTTTGTCAGAATGTACCCGTTCACATAAAAAGTTTTTCCTCGCCTTGCGATGTCCTGCTGTGGACAGTATGCAGTCAAGTCCAATTAAAATATAAGGTTTGCAGTCCATTTCGGATGTTCTCATTTTCAGTCCTGCGAACCCTTTTCCTTCATAAATACAACAACAGCAAATATTAAAGCGAAAAATCATTCCAGGCATGCACTTTCACTTAACCAACTTACTTTCAGTAATATATACATAGTCACCATGTTCTTCGTGCAGTTTCACTGAAAACTTTTGCAACTGACAGTAGAATAATGTATGCGACTTCAGAAATTTTGCTATTGGTTCAGCCAATTCCTTCACCTGTTCCATACCTACAAATTTAGCACATACTGCTTCTTGACATACAGAACAATGAATCCCGTGTATCGATAGTTGTAATTTTGTGATCTTTCACTGTCAAATGAATTTTTAAATTGTTTCAGCGTGATATTATAATGTCGTTTCGTATAGGAAGAACAAAACAAATATGGAGATAGAAGGGAAAGGTGGAACTCTTTTAAGTGATCCACACGCTGCTCAGAATAGATGGAAAGAATATATTGAAACGCTCTATGAAGCGGATCAAAGACCTTTCGATCTGCAGATTGGGAAGGATGAATTAATAAATGAAGATGAAAAAGGAGATTTTATCCTAGGTTCAGAGGTAAAAAGGCATTGGGAGAACTTAAAAACAACAAAGCGTCTGGTGAAGATGACATTCCGGCAGAAATCTTAGAGTTTAAAAGAAAATGCGTTGATCTTTCTTTGCAACTACATCTGTGACAAAGGGAATGGCCAGAAGATTTTCTCGTAAGTATAATAGTCCCAATCCTAAAGACTAATAATCCCAAAAATTGTGAAGACCACGGGACAATCAACCTAATATCGCAGGCAGCAAAAGTAGTTCTTCGAATTCTGAACAGGAGGCTATATGGAACGCTGGAGGAAACACTTGGTGAAGAACAATACGGTTTTATAAGGAGAAAGGGAACACGAGATGCCATTGGACTTCCAAGAACCATCAGCGAAAGATACATAGGAAAAGGACAAAGAAGCGAATGCTGTCTTCACAGGCCTCGAAAAGGCCTTTGATAGAGTGGAGTGGTATAAGATGTTACATATCTCGAAAAAGAAGGGAGCAAAGGGGGAAGGAGTGATGACTGATTGCAAATCTGTTCCTGAATCAAAAAGCTCAGGTACGAATAGGTAATGGGATTTGTGAAGACAGCAAGATTGGGAGAGGTGTTAGACAGAGCTGTTGTCTCTCGCCGATCCTATTTAACATCTATCTGGAGAAAGTATTGGAAAGCTATTTGGATGGGTCTAGAGGCGTCAGGATAGGTGGGTGGAAAATTGTATAAGACTTGCAGATGACATGGCGATCCTCGCAGAAAATCAAGAGACGCTGACTCAAATGCTAAATGACCTGAATGAAGCCTGTGCAGCATATGGTATGAAAATTAATAAAAAGAAAACCAAAAAGCATGGTCATAGGCCCAAAGAAAAGAAAAGTGAAAATTAAGTTGTGGTCAGAAATCATAGAACAGGCAAGAGCATTCAAGTATTTGGGAAGTTGAATTAAAAAAGACATAGATTGCCAATAAGATATCAAAGTGAGAATCGCTCTGGCGAAAGACGCATTTCAAAAGCAGAGAAGACTCCCAACTAGTTGTTTAAACAAGGAATTAAGGAAGTGACTGGTTAAGTGCTTAATATGGAGCGTGGCCTTGAATGGAGCAGAAACGTGGACTTTGAGAAAGCAGGATGAGAAGAGAATTGAAGCTTGTGAAATGTCGAGATGGCGTAGACTGGAAGAGATCAGCTGTATTGATAAAGTCAGGAATGAAGAAGTACTGAGAGTTGGAGAAGAACGGAGGATGCTTCTGACGGTGAAGAACAGGAAACTAAACTGGACAGGCCACAATCTGAGAAGAGACTGCCTTCTAGTAGAGGCAATTGAAGGTTTCGTTCCGGGAAAGAGAGGGAAGGACAGAAGAAGGTTCCAGATGAAGGATTATGTCAGCAGGCCACAAAGACGGTACCAAAGAATGAAGAGGAATGCAGAAGACAGAGATGCATGGAGGACTATGCAGTCAAAGCCTGCCGCAAGGCAGACAACTCAGTGATGATGATTTCGTAGCAGATTTGCAGTACCCATCGATTGCCCACCCGGCTAGCCATGCACTTTAACGCGCTGCTTCCCGAGCGGGAAGGCGCGCCGCTCCCCGGCGCGAATCCGCCCGGCAGTTTAGTGTTGAGGTCCGGTGCGCCGAGCAGCATGTGGATGGTTTTCAAGCGGTTTCCATCTGCCTCGGCGAATGCGGGCTGATTCTTCCTATTCCGCCTCAGTTACTCTATGTCGGCGATTGCTGCGCAAACACTGTCTTCTCCACGAACGCGTACACCATAATTACTCTATCACGCAAACATTGGGTTACACTCATCTGGAATGAGACATTCCCAGGGGGGGGGGATTTACTGAGGGTCGAACCGCACAATAACCCTGTGTCTGGTGTGGGGTGGCGATGGGGTGGGTGGACTGCTGTAGCCTGTTGTGTGGTTGTGTATATATATATATATATATATATATATATATATATATATATATATATATATATATATATCAGTACTTTAAACATAGCTGCGCTACAGCAACGGTTCCATTTAATCAGATTAAGAGCAGCCGACCAGTTGCAAAGGATAAAGTAATCTTTACCTAGGTTTCAATAGATATAAATCTATCTTCTTCAGAAGACGGCCTGGGGACAATGAACATCGTAATATATATTAAGGTATGAAACATGAGACAAGATTTTTTTTTTTTTTTTCTTTATTGTAATTTGGACACCCCATACAAGGTGGGCTGGCAGCGGAACAGTGTACTCCGCTCTTCAGCCATAAGCAGTACAATAAAAAAGAAAGGGAGACAGACAAGTAACAGAATGGCGGTTGAAAAAACAGGAGATACAATAGTTAAAAAACATGAAGCCGTTCACACTTGACGAAACAAACAAGAAAAACCGTCGGCACTGGGCACAAACACTGACGAGGTAGATGACACACGTGAACGAAGGAGCGTGGACGGCGAAAAAACACTGAGGCACAGACACGACGGCACAGACACTAAAACGAGGGCGATGATCTCCGGCGCGCGAAAGTTCACGAGGCGTGTGCGAGTCCGGGGACCTGCCAAGAGAGGAGGAGGAGGAGGAGGAGGGGGAGTGGGAAAGCGAGAGGGGAGAGCAGGGACGCCACGGGCAGGGGAAAAAGGGGGGAGAGAGGAAGGGGGAGGGGAAGCCCGGAAGAAGAGGGGGGAGGGAGGGGATGGGGGAAAAGGAAAGAGAAGGGAAGGGAAGAGAAAGGAGGGAGGGTGCCGAAGGGAAAGGACACCAGGAGGGAGGGGGGGCAGGGTCAAAGTTGATAGGAGGGGTAGATGGAGGGGACGAGGACATCATCAGGGAGAGGGAGCTGGCGGAAACCACCTTGGGAGAGGGTAAGGAGGGTGGAGAGATGGAGACCAGGTGGGACGTGGGAGTACAGGCGCGGCAGCGGGCGGGGGTGGGAGAGGATCGGGGAGACGAGCGGGTGAGGAGGATCGAGTTTACGGGAGGTGTATAGGATTCGTATCCTTTCGAGGAAGAGGAGGAGGTGGGGGAAGGGGATAAGGTCATACAGGATCCGCGTGGGGGAAGGAAGACGGATGCGATAGGCAAGGCGGAGAGCATGGCGTTCAAGGATTTGGAGGGATTTATAAAAGGAAGGGGGGGCGGAGATCCAGGCGGGATGGGCGTAACAGAGGATAGGGCGGATGAGGGACTTATAGGTGTGGAGGATGGTGGAGGGGTCCAGACCCCACGTTCGGCCGGAAAGGAGCTTGAGGAGACGGAGTCGGGAACGTGCCTTGGCTTGGATTGTCTGGAGATGGGGTGTCCAGGAGAGGCGACGGTCGAGGGTGACGCCAAGGTACTTAAGGGTGGGGGTGAGAGCGATGGGACGGCCATAAACGGTGAGATAGAAATCAAGGAGGCGGAAGGAGGGAGTGGTTTTGCCTACAATGATCGCCTGGGTTTTGGAAGGATTGACCTTGAGCAACCACTGGTTGCACCAAGCGGTGAACCGGTCAAGATGGGATTGGAGAAGGTGTTGGGAGCGTCGCAGGGTGGGGGCAAGGGCAAGGAAGGCGGTGTCATCGGCAAACTGGAGAAGGTGGACGGGGGGTGACGGCGGCGGCATGTCCGCCGTGTACAACAAGTACAGAAGGGGGGAGAGGACGGAGCCTTGGGGCACACCGGCGGAGGGGAAAAAGGTGTAGGAATCGGTGTTATGGATGGTGACATGGGAAGGACGGCGGGAGAGAAAGGAACCGATCAGACGAACGTAGTTAATGGGAAGGGCGAAGGTTTGGAGCTTGAAGAGGAGACCGGAATGCCATACGCGGTCATATGCGCGTTCGAGGTCAAGAGAGAGGAAGATTGCGGAGCGACGGGAATTGAGCTGTTCGGAAAGGAGATGAGTGAGGTGAAGGAGAAGATCGTCGGAAGAGAAGGACGGCCGAAAGCCACACTGGGTAACGGGGAGGAGGCGGTACTGGCGGAGATGCTGGTGGATGCGGCGGGTGAGGATAGATTCCAGGACCTTGCTGAAGACCGAGGTAAGGCTGATGGGACGGTAGGAGGAGACGGCGGACGGCGGTTTGCCAGGTTTGAGGAACATGAGGATACGGGAGGTTTTCCACAGGTCGGGGTAGTACCCGGTGGACAGGACTACATTGTAGAGCCTGGCCAGGGTGGAGAGAAAAGAGACAGGAGCTTCTCGAAGGTGACGGTAGGTGACACGATCGTGAACAGGAGCGGTGTTGCGTTTGGTGCGGAGTGAATTGATGAGATCCTGTGTGGTGATGGGGGCATTAAGGTCCGTGTGTGGAATGTTGTCCAAGTACTGGAAACCAGGAGCGAGGGGAGGGACAGAGGTGTCAGTTCGATCGCGGATATCTGGGAAGAGGGAGTAATCGAACTGGGGATCATCAGGGATGGAAAACACATCGGACAGGTAGGAGGCAAAGTGATTGGCCTTACTAAGGGTGTCAGGGAAAGGGTGATCATCGTGGAGAAGAGGATAGTAGGGGGAGGGTTTAGTTCCGGTAAGGCGACGGAAGGCGGTCCAGAACTTGGACGAGTTTATAGGGAGGGTAGCAGTTAAACGGGTGCATGTCTGTCGCCTGTCCCGGCGTTTCTTGGCCGCGAGCAAATTTCGAATGTGTCGCTGTAGTTGCCGGTGGCGTCGTAGGGTGTCCGGGTCACGCGTGCGGAGGAAGGCACGGTAGAGACGACGGGATTCACGGAGGAGGAGGACGGCCTGTGGTGGTAAGGTAGGACGGTGGGGGTGGATGGCAACAGTAGGGACGTGGGCCTCCACGGCCTCAGACAAGGTCTGCTGGAGAAAGGAGGCGGCATGGGTGACATCATCGGGACGGCGGTAGGCGAGAGGGTGGCTATCGACCTGAGTGGAGAGGGTATTCCGGTAGGCATTCCAGTTGGCACGGGAATAGTCATGGATGTACTTAGGGGGAGGGTCATGACGAGGGTCGGGGCGGGGGCGACGGCCGTCTGAAACGGTGAGGAGGACAGGGAGATGGTCGCTACCAATAGGCTCCAGGACATCCACCGTAATGCGACCAAGGAGGTTGGGGGAGGAGAGGATAACATCGGGAGTGGAGTTGGATTCAGGACGAGTGTGCTGGGGGATGGGGATGAGGTCGCCTTGAAGGGAGGAGAGGAACCGATGCCACCGCCGTAACTGGGCAGCGGAGCGACTATGGATGTTGAGGTCAGCGGCGATCACATAGGAGGAGAAGGTACGGTCGATGTGGGAGAGGAAGTCGAAAGGAAGAGGGGCGTTGGGGCGGACATAGATGGTGGCACAGGTAATGGTAAGGCCGGGGAAGAAGAGACTAAGGATCAGGTGTTCGGTGGGGTCGGGAAGGAGAGGCTGGAGCCGAACGGGGATCTGGCGGTGGTGGCCAATGGCAACTCCGCCACGCGCAACTGGGAGGGGATTATCGGAGCGGTGGAGGAGATAGGGGGAGGTGTGGATGGAGTGGTGGGGTTGGAGGAAGGTTTCATTGAGGAGGAAGGCATCCACACGGTGGGTAGCAAGGGTGTGCAGGAAGAGGTTCTTGTTGGCGGGAAGGGAGCGGATATTGTTGAAAAGGATACGATGCTGTCGCGCCATGATAAGGACTTATACGAGGGTGTCAAGGCGGGAGAAGGTGAAATGGGCCTGGTTATTGGAAAAGGTGGCGTACATTTTAAGGTGGAATATGGAACGGGCGGCGAGGGAGATCTGTTGTAAGGTGTGGGGGCGCTGAAAGGGATAGACGTTTTGGAGGACAATGGTGAGGAACCTGATGATGTCCTCAGCAGTGGGGGGGGGACGAAGGGAATTGCCAGGAGGGGTGGGGGCGTCCAGGGGACGGACAGGTACGGTGAGTTCAGGAGTGGTGGGAGGGGGTCGGGCTTTACACTTTTGGGAGTAGGTGGGGTGGGGGAGGCTGCAGGTATTACAGGAGGGAGGGGATTGGAGGTTGGGGCACTGCCGGAGGAAGTGCGCTTGCCGACAATGCGGGCAGGTGGGGGCCTCGCGGCACTCTGCTGTTGGATGTGCATTGTAGCGCAGACATCTCTGGCAGCGCAGGGATTGAGGGGGGGAACGGGAGGGGTCGACCTTGTACCGCTGATTGAAGAGGAGGGCACCCTCCTTCAGGAGACAGTCAATGGAGGGGGCGTCCTCAGAGAAAACCCGCATAAGGCGGGTGGGGCCGGTCGCGTTGAAAATGCGGCGGACCGCCCGCACCTCCAGGGTGGGATGGGCCTTCAGCTCCGCCAGCACCTCCTCCTCCGTGATCGACGGGCTAAGCCGAGTGATCACGGCGGTGAGGGTCGGCGGGCGACGCGGGGGTTGGGGTTGGCGGGTAGGAGATGGGGAGGGAGCAGGGGTGAGGGAGGCGTGAGGACCAAAACGGGTGATGGGGAGGCGGGAGAGGATGTCAGTATGGAGGGTTGGGCTGGGGGAGGAGATAAGAACAGAATCCCGTCTGGGAGTAAGGAGAGAGATGGGGGCGCCAGGGAAATGTTGGCGGAGGAGGAGGGAGAGATTCCGAGCCTCGAGGAAGGAAGGATCGGGACGGGACAGGAGATATTTGTAGAGACCGGGTGGGGAGGAGGAGGAGGAGGAGGAGGGAGCGGGGCCTGGTGGGGAGACGTCCATGGCATTTTGGGGTGGGGATGGCGGGCGGGGTGGAGCCTTTTTAGGAGCAGAGGAAGTGGAGGCGCCACTAGGGCGTTTGACAGCGGCAGATGGGCGGGTGGTGACAGGAGGGACGGGAACGATGGGGAGGTGGTGGGAAGGGACAGGTCCTGGCACGGACGCAGCAGTCGGCGCCGGAGATAGTGACTGTGACGGTGCAGGCGAATGTGGCAGTGATGGTGATGGTGACGATGATGACAGTGGTGGCGGTGGCGGTGGCGGCGATGATGGCGATGGCGATGGCGATGGCGACGGGGAGAGCTGGGCGTGGGCAGTGGCCCGACGGGCCACCACCCTAGCCGGAGCTGCAGTGACAGGCTGGGGGAGTGGGGGGAAAGGATCAGAACGAGAGGAAGACGCGGGAGAGGGGGCGACAAAGAGCGAGGGCGAAGGGATAGAGAGGAGGGGAGGGATGGAAGGAGGGGGGGTGGGACTGGGCACACCAAGTGATAGTGGTGGAGGCGGCGGAAGGGGACGTATACACGATGGCGGTGGTGGTAGTAGTGACGGTGGTGGTGGGGGCGGACATGACGACAAGAAGAAGAAAGAAAAACACAGCACTAAAAGGATAGGACACACACTGGGAGACGACGGACGGCGACGGCGACGGCGACGGCGACGGCGACGGCGACGGCGACGGCGAGAGGCAGGGACGCTGCTGCCGCGGACGGGGCCGGGGCGGCGGCGGCGGCGGCGGCGGCGGCGGCGGCTACTGCTGCTGCTGCTGCTGCTGCTGCTGGCTGGACTGCTGCTGGCTGGACTGCTGCTGCCACCGGAGGGCTGGCTGGCTGGCTGGCTGGCTGGCTGGCTGGCTGGCTGGCTGGCTGGCTGGCTGGCTGGCTGGCTGGCTGGCTGGCTGGCTGGCTGCAGGCCGGGACCGGGAACTACTGCTGCTGGCTGGCTGGCTGGCTGGCTGGCTGGCACCTGGAACCCCTAGCACTTCGATTAGCGCGAAAATGGCACTATCGAAGGGCGGTAACCTTGCGGTGTACCGCCGGAGATGCATGAGACAAGAATAAAGTTTAACATATATTAGGAAAATATTGTATTACAAGATGTGAGAAAGATTCCTGGTACTTACAGTATTATAATAACATGAAGCGATATGTCCTTATCGTTTAGGCAAACATCTGCTTAGTTACATTAGTCATATAAAATATAGCCCTGAAAACAGGATTTGTCAGACAAATAAAATAGGTACATGGAAGTTGGAGGGCGCATAAGCGACTGAGTAAAATCGGCCAGCGTAGTAGCACAGCGGCCAGGGCAGGTGGCGCTCATGTCGCGAACTATGTGCCGATTGGCGTACTGAGGTAACATTTGAAACATCAATATTAAATGCGTTCTTAAATAGAGTGATAATAAATAAAATGGCAAGCATTTAACACTCCCGTTATGACATTGTGGGAGGTATAGGAACAGTAACGTAGATACATACATCAAAAAGACAGGTGGCGCTTCCGCCGTGAGTTACATGCAGTGGTCTATACAGCCAGAATATAAAAGTTATATTACCATATTAGTGAAGCACATAGAACGTATATAAGTCAAAACATCAAGAACAATCAGTAATGGCTCTTAAGAAAATTACGAGACCTGGTCCACAATCCAGTTACTACGTAATATAGAATAAGAGAAAATTACATGAGGGCCGCTGTAGTGGCAGCCATACATCGTGAGAAGAACACATTATATAAACGGTAGTAAACTGAAAGATTTGAAAGTGCATTATAGCTTCCTGAGGAAATGGACTACTGAGGTTACTAGCATTAATGTTATATATTAAACAGTACGGGTTTAAAGCCTTCGAAAAATTGTTTACAGGCAAGGTTCAACTGCTCATTCAGTATATTGCCGTCTTTGAGCTCTAGATGTTTAAAAATAAATAGCTCTTCCCACAGATCTAGTCTCCGTCCTTTGACCTGTCTATGTAGGATAACCGTGTCTTCTAACTGTTTAGGCGTATGGCCGGTTATCAAGAGGTGTTCAGCAAAGGTAGAGTTGCGAATATTCGTTCCTTTTTTACCTAAAAGATGTTCTTTATATCGTGTTTTCACAGCTCTGCCAGTTTGACCAATATAATATGAGGGGCAGTTATTACAGGTTAGCTTGTAAATGCCTGAATTAGAAAACCAATCGCTGGCAATCTCTACTGACTGTACAAGATTTCTTTTTAAACTGTTATCTGTAGAAAAGGAGACGTTACAGTTATATTTTTTATTTAGAAGACATTTAATCCTATACGATAAGTTACCCAGGAAAGGGATGGAAATAAATTTTTTAGTTTCTGTGGTATCCGTGGGGAGATTATTTCTCAAAGTCGAACATTTTTGGGAGATTTTCTTATTGAGCAGGTAATCGATCATATTCTGGTTATACCCATTATTAACCGCAATCGCTTTGATGACATTCAATTCCTTTTTTTGATCCGTAGGTGATAAAGGAGTGGTTACCATTCGGTGAATGGCGGAATGAAAAAATGCCAATTTATGAGCTTTTGGATGAGTTGAGTCAGCAGGAATGACATTATCTGAATATGTTTCCTTGCGGAAGATATTAAAATGGAAGGAATTATCTTCTATAGAAATTGTTAAATCGAGAAAATTAAGTTCACGTTTATCATTTTGAAGTTCTTTTGTGAAGGAAATTTTTTCATGTAAACCGTTGAAAGTGTTAAAGAGATGCTCTAACTCATGATCAGTGCCATCAAAAGCAATGAAAATGTCATCAACATACCGTGCATAATAGCGGATTTTGTGGCGTAATTCTGAACTTGAATTGAAGAACGTTGTTTCCAGGGCGTTAATGAAAACCTCTGCTAGAATGCCGGCGAGGGGGCTACCCATTGCTAGACCATCTGGCTGTACATGCATTTTCCCGTTAAATGTGAAGTAATTGTATTTTAAAATGACCTTAAGCAAACCAATGAGTTCCGCAATCTGAGTTTCACTTAATTTTTTATGTTTAAGAAGATTCTCTTTTACAAGGTCTATGGTTTCATCAACCGGAACATTTGTGTAAAGGCTGACGATGTCAAAGGACACCAGTCTAGTGTCAGGTGTACAACTTATAGATTGAATATTGTTAATTAATTCCTTACTGTTTTTTACAGAAAAATTATTTTCAAATGTGAAAGCATCTTTAATTTTAAAATGGAGGCGCCTAGCAAGTGTGTGATGTGGACTGCCTATACCATTCACTACAGGGCGGATCGGGTGATTTTGTTTATGCAGTTTAAACTGACTTCTGAGCACTGGTGGTTTCGGGTTCATATTTATAAGCCCTTTCTTTTGGAACTTATTGAACAAGCTGACGGAATTCGTTAAAGTACGCCGGATTTCATTTTGCAGTTCAGTAGTAGGATCTACAGTAACCTCAGTGATGTCGTTTTCCTCAAAAAACTTTACAGTCTTCTCTATATATTCATTTTTATAAGCCACGACAACGGTGTTCCCTTCCATTCCCCTCCTCAATCCCTGCGCTGCCAGAGGTGTTTGCGCTATAACGCGCACACCACAGCTGAGTGCCGCGAGGCCCCCACCTGCCCGCATTGTCGGCAAGCGCACTTCCTCAGGCAGTGCCCTAACCTCCAATCCCCTCCTTCCTGCAATACCTGCAATCTCCCCCATCCCACCTACTCCCAAAAGTGTAAAGCCCGACCCCCTCCAACCACTCCTGAACTCACCGTCCCTGTCCGTCCCCTGGACGCCCCCACCCCTCCTGGCAATTCCCTTCGTCCCCCCCCCCCCACCGCTGAGGACATCATCAGGTTCCTTACCATCGTCCTCCAGAATGTTCATCCCTTTCAGCGCCCCCACACCCTCCAGCAGATCTCCTTTGCCGCCCGTTCCATATTCCAACTCAAGATGTACGCCACCTACTCCAACAACCAGGCCCATTTCACCTTCTCCCGCCTTGACACCCTCGTCTAAATCCCTCTCATGGCGCGACAGCCACGCATCCTTTTCAACAACATCCGCTCCCTACCCGCCAACAGGAACCTCTTCCTGCACACCCTTGCCACCCACCGCGTGGATGCCTTCCTCCTTAATGAAACCTTCCTCCAACCCCACCACACCATTCACACTTCGCCCTACCTCCTCCACTGCTCCGATAATCCCCTCCCAATTGCGCGTGGCGGAGTTGCCATTAGTCACCACCGCCAGATCCCCGTTCGGCTCCAACCTCTCCTTCCCGACCCCACCGAACACCTGATCCTTAGTCTCTTCTTCCCCGGCCTTACCGTTACCTGCGCCACCATCTATGTCCGCCCCAACGCTCCTATTCCCTTCGACTTCCTCTCCCACGTCGATCGTACCTTTTCCTCCTATGTGATCGCCGCCGACCTCAACATCCATAGTCGTTCCGCTGCCCAATTACGGCGGTGGCATCGGTTCCTCTCCACCCTTCAAGGCGACCTGGTCCCCATCCCCCAGCATACCCGTCCCGAATCCAACTCCACTCCTGATGTTATCCTCTCCTCCCCCAACCTCCTTGGCCGCATAACGGTGGATGTCCTGGAGCCTATTGGTAGCGACCATCTCCCTGTCCTCCTCACTGTTTCAGACGGTCGTCGCCCTCGCCCCGACCCTCGTACTGACCCTCCCCCTAAGTTTGTCCACGCCTATTCCCGTGCCGACTGGAATGCCTACCGGGCTACCCTTTCCACCCAGGTCGATAGCCACCCCTTCCCCTACCACCACCCTGACGATGTCACCCATGCTGCCTCCTTTCTCCAGCAGACCTTGTCTGAGGCCGTGGAGACCCACGTCCCTACTGTCGCCATCCACCCCCACCGTCCTACCTTACCCCCACAGGCTGTTCTCCTCCTCCATGAATCCCGTCGTCTCTACCGTGCCTTCCTCCGCACGCGTGACCCGGACACACTACGACGCCACCGGCAACTCCAGCGCCACATTCGTAATTTGCTCGCGGCTAAGAAACGCTGGGACTGGCGACAGACATGCACCCGTTTAAATGCTACCTTGCCAATCAACTCGTCCAAGTTCTGGTCGGCCTTCCGTCGCCTTACCGGAACTAAACCCTCCCCCTATTATCCTCTTCTCCATGATGATCACCCTTTCCCTGACACCCTTAGTAAGGCCAATCACTTTGCCTCCTACCTCTCCGATGTCTTTTCCATCCCCGATGATCCCCAGTTCGATTACTCCCTCTTCCCAGATATCCGCGATCGAACTGACACCTCCGTCCCTCCCCTCGCCCCGGGTTTCCAGTACTTGGACAACATTGCACACACGGAACTCAATGCCCCTATCACTACACAGGATCTCATCGCAACACTCCGCACAAAACGCAACACCGCTCCTGGTCACGATCGTGTCACCTACCGTCACCTTCGTGAAGCTCCTGTCTCTTTCCTCTCCACGCTGGCCAGGCTCTTCAATGTAGTCCTGTCCACCGGTTACTACCCCGACCTGTGGAAAACCTCCCGTATCCTCATGTTCCTTAAACCTGGCAAACCGCCGTCTGCCGTCTCCTCCTACCGTCCCATCTGCCTTACCTCGGTCTTCAGCAAGGTCCTGGAATCTATCCTCACCCGACGCATCCACCAGCATCTCCGCCAGCACCGCCTCCTTCCCGTTACCCAGTGTGGCTTTCGGCCGTCCTTCTCTTCCGACGACCTTCTCCTTCACCTCACTCATCTCCTTTCTGAACAGCTTAATTCCCGTCGCTCCGCAGTCTTCCTCTCCCTGGACCTCGAACGTGCATATGACCGTGTATGGCATTCCAGTCTCCTCTTCAAGCTCCAAACCTTCGCCCTTCCCATTAACTACGTCCGTCTGATCGGCTCCTTTCTCTCCCGCCGTCCTTCCTATGTCACCATCCATAACACGGATTCCTACACCTTTTTCCCCTCCGCCGGTGTGCCCCAAGGCTCCGTCCTTTCCCCCCTCCTGTATCTTTTGTACACGGCGGACATGCCGCCACCGTCACCCCCCCGTCCACCTTCTCCAGTTTGCCGATGACACCGCCTTCCTTGCCCTTGCCCCCACCCAGCAACGCTCCCAACGCCTTCTCCAATCCCATCTTGACCTATTCACCGCTTGGTGTAACCAATGGTTGCTCAAGGTCAATCCTTCGAAAACCCAGGCGATCATTGTAGGTAAAACCAGCCCTTCCTTCCGCCTCCTTGATTTCTATCTCACCGTCTATGTCCGTCCCATCGCCCTCACTCCCACCCTTAAGTACCTTGGCGTCACCCTCGACCGTCGCCTCTCCTGGACTCCCCATCTCCGTACAATCCAAGCCAAGGCACGTTCCCGACTCCATCTCATCAAGCTCCTTTCCGGCCGTACGTGGGGTCTGGACCCTTCCACAATCCTCCACACCTATAAATCCCTCATCCGCCCTATCCTTTGTTATGCCCACCCAGCCTGGATCTCCGCCCCCCCCCCTACCTTTTATAAATCCCTCCAAATCCTTGAACGCCATGCTCTCCGCCTCGCCTATCACATCCGTCTCCCCTCCCCCACGCGGATCCTGTATGATCTCATCCCCTTCGCCCACCTCATCCTTTTCCTTGAAAGGATACGGATCCTGTACACCTCCCGTAAATTTGATCCTCCTCACCCGCTCGTATCCCCGATCCTCTCCCATCCCCGCCCACTGCCGCGCCTGTATTCCCATGTCCCGCCCGGTCTCCATCTCTCCACCCTCCTTACTCTCTCCCAAGGTGGCTTCCGCCAGCTCCCCCTCCCTGATGATGTCCTCCTCCCCTCCATCTACCCCTCCTATCAACTTTGACCCTGCCCCACCACCCACTTCCGGTGTCCTTTCCTTTAGGCACCCTCCCTCCCTCCCTTCTCTTCCCTTCCCTCCCCTTCTCTTTCCTTTATATATATATATATATATATATATATATATATATATATATATATATATATATATATATATATATTATTATTAGCGAATGTCCCCATGGGAGAACGATAAGCAGGTGATTAACATTTCTTAATGTTCTTCTTATTTTCCCAGTATTTCTTCATTGCCTCCCCAAAGGCCTTCTTCCTTTCTTCGGTCCACTTTGGTCGGAAAGGTTTAGATTCCGTCTCTGGAGTAAACTTCCACTTGTCGATTTTTCTTCTGAATGTATCCCGGTCTGATGTGTTTGTTATGTCAATTTTTGCCTTTTTCAAATCCTTCTTAACTTCAGTTACCCAGGGTATTGTTGCCTTAAGTGATGTCATATAGTCCAATAGACGTTTAGTTAACCTGTTTCCAGGTAATCTGTCTATATGTCCATAAAACTTCATCCGCCTCTTCCTGATATCTGCCTCGATGTTTGATATTTTTTCGGTTGTCTCGGTAGTCTGCAGCCTGTATCCATCTTGTGTGTATCGTGGTCCCAGGATTTTTCTAATAATTTTTCTCTCTACTTTCTTAATTTCGTGTAAATCTAATTTTCTATTCAGGGAGAGTGTTTCACTTGCATATGTGACTGTTGGTTTGATGACTGTGTTGTAGTGTCTGATTTTAGTGCCTTTTGATAGACATTTCTTGTTATATATATTTTGAATAAGTCCGAATGCTTTCTTGATTTTCTGTAATCGGTTTTTTTGTGCTATTTTCTCAAGTCCTGTTGGTTCAATAACTTCACCGAGATACTTAAAGTGCTTGACTCTAGTTATTTCACCATACTTTGTTTTTAGTTTCGAAATATCTAATTTTGAGCAGATGAATTCTGTCTTCTCAAAGGAGATTTGCAGGCCAACCTTCTCAGCACATTCTTTAAGTGTCTCAATTTGTTTTACTGCTGTTTCTTCACTGTCAGTTATAATTGCCAAGTCATCTGCAAACGCTAAATAAGGGATGTTCAATTTTCCTTTACCTCTTCCTAGTTCAATTGGCTTCCAAAAGCTTTGTTTCCTTAGTGTTACTTCCCACTCTTTCATAACTTTGTCCAAAACTATATTGAATAATAGTGGTGAGATCCCATCTCCTTGTCTTACTCCTGTTTTAATTGAGAATGGTTCCGAAATTTCCCCTCTGAATTTAATTTTTGATTTGGTTTCTGTTAGTGTTTGTTCAATTAGTTTTCGGGTTTTAGTGTCTAGGCCTCGTTCTTCGAGAATGTGACATAGAGACTGTCTGTCTATGGAATCGTATGCCTTTTTGAAATCAACGAATGTGCAGATTATTGGTTTTGACCTGATTGCTTTAATCTTTAAAATAGTTTTAAGGTTGAATATCTGTTCCGGGCATGATCTATTAGGACGAAAGCCTGCTTGGTAGTCTGAAATTGTATGTTCTAGTTGTTCTTGTGCCCTCTTTAGGAGACATGCAGATAGAATTTTGTAGGTAACTGGTAAAAGTGAAATGCCTCTGTAGTTGTTTACGTCTGATCTCTCTCCCTTTTTGTGCAATGGGTGAATTAGTGCACACTTCCACTCCTCTGGGATATTTTCTGTCTGCCAAATTTCTTGGATGATGCTAGTGATCTCTTTTAACGAATTTGGACCAAGGTTTTTCAGTAGTTCAGCTACAATTCCATCTTCTCCCGATGATTTATTATTTTTGAGTTTTCTAATGTGACTATAAATTTCTTCTTGAGATGGTGGTAGTGAAGTCTCATTCGTGTGTTCTGGTTGTAATCTGGGGAATCTTGTACTTGGTTGTGGGCAATTTAGGAGTTGTGAGAAATATTTAGCTAGTTCTTGGCAATTTTCTTTGTTAGTTAGTGCCAATTTTCCATTCTGTTTCCGGAAGCAGAGATTTTGTGGAGTGTATCCTTTGATTTGATTTGCGAATATTTTATAAAAATCTTGAGTGTTGTGGTTCTTAAAGTTTTCTTCAATTGTGTTTAGCTGTTCATTAAGGTATTTTCTTTTAGTTTGTCTAAGTATTTTAGCTGTTTGTTTTCTCACTTTGAAAAATGTTTGTTGTGTGGTTTCTGATTTGTCACAATTGTAATTTAAAAAGGCTTGTTGTCTCTCTTCTAATGCGTTATCACAATTCGAATTCCACCATGGATGCTTGGATATTTTCTTTAACGGAATCAAATCTCTTGCTTTCTGTATAATTTTCGTTCGGAAATCTTTCCAGTTGTTTGTTGGTTGTTTATCCCATGCTTCTGTAATTTCTGATTCCTTGATATTTTTCAAGTCAAATTTGGGAATTAGTGGTGATTTCCTTTGGCGTTTCCTTTTTGGAGTGAATTTAATTTTAACTCTGGTAAGGTAGTGGTCAGAATCTATATTTGCCCCTCTGCGGACTTGAACGTCGTGTATTTCTTTCTGGAAGTCATAGGAGATCGCAACATGGTCTATTTGAAATTCACCAAGCTGAAGGTTTGGTGATCTCCATGTTTTTTGTTTCTTGGGGTCTTTTCGAAGTGATGTTGTCACGATTTTTAGGTTGTTTTGCTGACATAACTCGATGAGTCTCATGCCGTTCTTGTTTGTGAATTTGTGTGCAGGGTAATTACCGACTGTTTTTTTATATTTCCTCTCTTTGCCAATTTGCGCGTTGAAATCCCCTAGAAGAATTTTTACATCCTCCTCTGGAATTTTGGACATTTCAGTTTCGAGTTTTTCCCAAAATTTTTCTGTCTTCTCCGGTTCTTTTTTGTTGGCAATGTTGGTAGGTGCATGAACATTAATAAATGTATATATTTTGTTGGTGTGCTTGATTCGCATGGTCATTAGTCTGTTACTGATTTGATTCATGTCTATAACAGAGTCAAGGGTGTCCTTATTTACAATAAAAGCCATGCCAAATATTGCAGCTCCTTTGCCAATTTTCTTGTCTGTTTTACTTTTAAAGATACGGTAATTGTTGTAGTCTATTGTTTCTGAATCAGTGAATCTGGTCTCTTGGAGAGCAAGGATTTGAATTTTCTGTTTGTTGAGTTCTGTTGTAAGATTATGAAGTTTGCCTGTCTGAATTAGTGTCTGAATGTTAAAAGTGCCAATAAATGTATGGGACTTTCGTGGACGTTTACTAGAGAACTCCGACTTTCTCTGTCGTACGAGCCCAAGCTCCCCAGAATCCGATAGCTTGGTTGTCGCCACAGGGCGAGTGGATTGGCCACCTGGGGTAATATTAATTTTACTTGTACGAATCATACTGCTTGTAATTAAGTTCCAGCTAATGCTGGGTAGTTAGAACCAGGGATTGTTAGTTCCTGGAGCTTGGTGTTCAGCCGCACCTCACATGGTGAACAGACGCTGGCCAGAGTACCGGTGGTTGCCACACAGACGTGTCTGGGCTTTTCAATATGCTTTATCTTGTTGATAATGCTTGCCTCTTCCGCCAGTTCCGCCGTACCGATGATCTTCATCTCCGTCTTCACTACCGTTGAGGTCTTCGCCGTATCCCTGGCAAGGGACCCTCACAAGGTACTATCACCCGGGCCAGGTGAACCAAGGTTTTTTTACGAGGTGTTACTCCTCCCCCTCCTCCTTTTACAACCGGGCTTGGGACCGGCTTAGGCGGAGTTATATATATATATATATATATATATATATATATATATATATATATATATATATATATAAAAGTTATGGCTCTAAGCACTATGGGACTTAATATCTGAGGTCATCTGTCTCCTAGACTTACTTGGAACTACTTAAACCTAACTAACCTAAGGACATCACACACATCCATGCCTGATGCAGGATTCGAACCTGCGACTGTAGCAGCAGCGCAGTTCCGGACCGCTCGGCCACAGCGGCCGGCAGGGTTGTGTACCACTGAGCGCCATGGCGGGGACGAAGCCTCTCCGTCGTTTCTAGGTTCCCAGTTCAATACATACACACATACCCATCGATTATGCGACTGCATAATATACAGGGTGGTCCATTGATAGTGACGGGGCCAAATATCTCACGAAATAAGCATAAAACGAAAAACTACAAAGAATGAAACTCGTCTAACTTGAAGGGGGAAACCAGACGGCGCTATGGTTAGCCTGCTAGATGGCGCTGCCATAGGTCAAACGGATAACAAATGCGTTTTTTAAAAGAGGAACCCCCTTTTTTATAAAATATTCGTGTAGTACGTAAAGAAATGTGAATGTTTTAGTTGGACCACTTTTTTCGCTTTATGATAGAGGGCGCTGTAATAGTCACAAACGTATAAGTACGTGGTATCACGTAACATTCCATCAGTGCAGACGGTATTTGCTTCGTGATACATTACCCGTGTTAAAATGTACCGTTTACCAATTGCGAAAAGGTCGATATCGTGTTGATGTATGGCTATTGTGATCAAAATGCCCAACGGGCGTTTGCCATGTATGCTGCTCGGTATCCTGGACGACATCATCCAAGTGTCCGGACCGTTCGACGGATAGTTACGTTATTTAAGGAAACAGGAAGTGTTCAGCTACATGTGAAACGTCAACCACGACATGCAACAAATGATGATGCCTAAGTAGATGTTTTTGCTGCTGTCGCGGCTAATCCGCACATCAGTAGCAGACAAATTGCGCGAGAATCGGGAATCTAAAAAACGTCGGTGTTGAGAATGCTACATCAACATCGATTGCACCCGTACCATATTTCTATGCACCAGGAATTGCATGGCGACGACTTTGAACATCGTGTACAGTTCTGCCACTGGGCACAAGAGAAATTACGGGACGATGACAGATTTTTTGCACGCATTCTATTTAGCGACGAAGCGTCATTCATCAACAGCGTAACGTAAACCTGCATAATATGCAATATTGGGCAACGGAAAATCCACGATGGCTGCAACAAGTGGAACATCAGCGACCTTGGCGGGTTAGTGTACGGTGAGGCATTATGGGAGGAAGGATCATTGGCCCCCATTTTATCGATGACAATCTAAATGGTGCAATGTATGCTGACTTCGTACGTAATGTTCTACCGATGTTACTACAAGATGTTTCACTGCATGACAGAATGGTAATGTACTTCCAACATGATGGATGTCCGGCACATAGCTCGCGTGCGGTTGAAGCGGTATTGAATAGCATATTTCATGGCAGGTGGATTGGTCGTCGAAGCACCATACCATGGCCCGCACGTTCACGGGATCTGACGTCCCCGGATTTCTTTCTGTGGGGAAAGTTGAAGGACATTTGCCAACGTGATTCACCGACAACGCCTGACAACATTCGTCAGCGCATTGTCAATGCATGTGCGAACATTAAGGAAGGCGAACTACTCGCTGTTGAGAGGAATGTCGTTACACGTATTGTCAAATGCATTGAGGTTGACGCCATCATTTTGAGCATTTATTACATTAATGTGGTATTTACAGGCAATCAAGCTGTAACAGCATGCGTTCTCAGAAATGATAAGTTCACAAAGGTATCACATTGGAACAACCGAAATAATGTGTTCAAACGTACGTACGTTCTGTATTTTAATTTAAAAAACCTACCTGTTACCAGCTGTTCGTCTAAAATTGTGAGCCGTATGTTTGCGACTATTACAGTGCCATCTATCACAAAGCGAAAAAAAGTGGTGCAACTAAAACATTAATATTTCTTTACGTACTACACGAATACGTAATAAAAAATGGGGGTTCCTATTTTACGCGTAAAAAACGCAGTTGATATCCGTTTGAGCTATGGCAGCGCCATCTAGCGGGCCAGCCAACGCGCCATCTGGTTTCCCCCTTCAAGCTAGACGAGTTTCGTTCTTTGTAGTTTTTTCGTTTGACGCTTATTTCGTGAGATATTTGGTCCGCTCACGATCAATGGACCACCCTGTATAGGTCCCAGTTCGTCTAGGGTTTGTCTACAATGCCTGATCGAGCAGCCAAAGGCCTCCAGCGTTTCTGGTCTTGTAATGGACACCAGTCCGCCATCCTCCAATTGCAAGTTATGGGCATGGAAACTGGCTGAGGAAGAATGGGCAGAGGATTGGTGCCTTTCAGTCTGCTATACATGGCTGCGCTCCAAACCATTATTAGAAGATTTCCCCAATTTCGAAAATTTCAGGCGAGCTCTAAGCTGATAACTACCTTGGTAAGAGTGTGTACCAAATGTACTTTTTGCAGAAGGCTCTAGTGTTATATTGAATCTGAATAGAGAGAAAGCAACGTTAGAGTTTGTAAATGATATTTTCCATAGAACTATTATGTGGTCCTCTGAAAATGGACGCTCCATAAATTACGAAAAACGCACGACATCCGGTTCTATACAACAAATAGTCATACAAAAAAGTGATACTGAACATGAGAAGAAGCCAGTAAATAGTGTAGAATGCTCCAAAGTTTTGGGTCTACATTGTGATACGAACTTGAAGAAGCATATGACTGAGTTGCTACAAAAGTTAGGTTCATCTACTTTTGCTCGTCGCACCACAGCTAATCATTTAAACGAATGTATTAATCTCCTGACGTAGTTTGCAGATTTCGTCTCAGTAATGTCGTATAGAATATTTTTCTGGGGTAACTCATCACTTGTAAAAAAAAGAATTGATTGCACAAAAGCGAACAATAAGAATAATATGTAGGTATCTCTTCAGGGAGCTAGGTACGTAAACTGTACGGTCACAATACATACATTCGCTAACGAAATACGTCATAAAGAATCCCTCACAATTTGAGAAGAACAGTGATGTACACACCTATAATACTGGAGGAAAGAGTGAGCTTTGTTATTTATTGTTAAAGCTATCAGCGGCTCAGAAATGAGTTCAATATGCAGCAACAAAAAGTTTTGGTCATTTTGTCAATAATACAAAATATCTGACAGGTAGTGAAGCAAGTTTTAAATATAATTTGAAATAATTTCTCCTGGATGACTCCTATTCCAATGACGAATAACTACTTAAAACCTGGTACCCACAAAAAATCAAAAGTGTAGTTGCGTGAGTAGGACTATGTTCATTAATGTTAATGCTAATCATGTGTATATATCCTATAAACTTACTCGTTCCATATCATTTCAATAAAAGAATCGTTCAAATGATGTATGCAACAAGTAACTATGTAACTGAACTAAAGAAAGCAAATATCACAAGACTTTAGTATAGTGCAATCCGTCCTAGACGAGGTAAACGCCAGCTAAAAGAAAGAAGCTGTGTGATTTGATCCATTCATTTTGTTTCCTTTCCTTTCTCACTAACTCCCAGCTTGCGTCTCTTTATCGCTGACATAGCCCCAGTTTTTGGTTGGTTTTCCCGTTAATAGAACTTTCCGCAACTTCCTACCTGATTGTAACATGGGCTAAAGAGGAATAAATATAAACGATCGAAAGAACTGTAGTTACTGGCGTTAACTGCTGACTTTGTGGTACTACCAGAATGTTCCGTTGATAAGACCAAATGTTTGAAAATGACAAAGACGGAGCAAAACTGTTAGAAACGGAGATTGAATGGATTCAAAAGGTCAAGGAGCCTAGGTGAGACTGTGTAGGAGATTGAATTAGAAAAAAATAACTGTTGGACACCGAATCCTAAAGATGGAAAGAGCATATAGATTGACGGAAAATATCCGTAGTAGGAATGAAAATATGAGACCTATAACACTGTCGTCAAGGCAGAATATCTCCAAGCTAGTGGATGCCACATGATGAACTACATCTAGAGGTAGACGGAGGACTTCGAAAGGAGAATTCTAAGAAAATCATGGGCGCAGTCCGGACTGTAGGGGGATGGTAACTGTGAAACAGCACACAAGTCTACCAGAACGTGGAAAGAGTTTCAGAGACCATGCGGAGGCTGGTGTTTCTTGGACACCTCGTGATGCGACGCTCTCCAGGGGTGGCGAGCTATTATCACCAAGACAGAATTAGATTAATTAGAGATTTACGAGCCTCTGAAGCTATAAGTGATGTTCATTAAATCTGACCGTAATTTGATTTTGTGTCTGTTGCGAGAGCGGACGAGACATACAAAGCAGACAGTAATGATGTCCCGGTACAGATGTACTGGCCATAAATTTACTGATGGTCACATAATTAATTCAGAAGTTGGTAGTTTTCGATAAGATTGGGTTTTTCACTGTAAAGAATGTCTTAGCGTTCAGTGTGAATGGCTTCACACATGAACACACGAGAGAGACGAAACAGAAGCGCTTCTGGGTGGCAGAGGAAATCAGTGCCTGGCAACCTAACGCAATTGAGCAATCTGCCCAGAACTGCGTAAATGAGGATAATGAGGTTGGCTATGAAAAGTAGGGCTCTCTGCGCAGTCGGCCGTTTTCTCTGATTCAGCCTCTCTGGGACTCCAGTTCTTCTGCCGTCAAGGCGGGTCTCGGTAGTTAGTACCTGCTGTTTGGGTTTCACGTTGAGATAGTCCAGCTGACTGCTCCAGCCACTGGAAGGGCTGATAAGAGATTGCCGGTTAATCGAAATAGCAGTTAGTAAATTTGTTGCTTGTTGGTTTCTACAATTATATCATGCAGATTTGCGATGGCAGCTCGCATCCGGAGCATCGACGCATCCATCACATCTGCATATACATTGACATATGTACTCCGTTAGCCATCAACCGGTGTGTGGCGGAGGCCACAAATCGCGCGAAAGTCATATTCCCCCCTCTCTGTTTCACTCGCGGATCGCGCGAGGGAAAAACGACTGTCTGAAAGCCTCAGAATGAGCTCTAATTTCCCTTATCTTTGAATGGTGATCATTGCGCGATTTGAAAGTTAGAGCAGCCCCTTCCGTTTAGCGCGTCGTCTATCTGCAAGTGTGTCCCACTTCAAACTTTCTATGAGATTTGTAACGCTCTCGCGATGGCTAAATGTACCAGTCACGAATCTTGGCGCTCTTCTTTGGACTTCTCAATCTCTTAAATCAGACCCAACTGGTAAGGGTCCCATACAGACGAATAATACTCTAAGACTGGACGAACTAAGGTATTGTAAGCAATTTCCTTCGTTGAAGGACTGCATCGCTTTAGGATTCTACCAATAAACCGCAATCTAGAGTTACTTGTGTAATCTTATCGTTCCATTTGAGATCAGTTCGAATAGTCACACCCAGCTACTTGACGGATGTTACCGCTTCCAAAGACTGGGCATTTATTTTGTACTCGTACATTAATGGAGATTTTCGTCTTGTTATGCGCAGTAGGTTACACTTACTAATATTGAGAGATAACTGCCAGTCGTTACGCCACGCATTTATTTTCTGCAAATCCTCATTGATTTGTTCACGGTTTTCGTGTGATACTACTTTCCTGTGCACTACAGCACATCGGAAAACAGTCTAATACCTTCAACCAGATCTTTTATGTAAATCGCAAAAAGCAGCGGACCTATTACGCTGCCCTGGGGCACACCAGAAGTTACGCTTGTTGCTGTTGAAGTCACCCCATTCAGGACGACATACTGCTCTCTGTCTGCAAAAAACTTTCTATCCAACAGCATATGTCATCGGATAGATGGTAAGCGCGTACTTTTTGGAGCAAGCGACTGTGCGGAACTGAGTCGAACGCCTTTCGAAAGTCGACAAATATGGTATCAACCTGGGAGCCAGTATCTAGAGCCTGTTGTATGTCATGCACAAAGAGGGCCAGCTGTGTCTCGCATGACCGCTGTTTCCTAAAACCGTGCTGGTTTCTGCAGATGAGCTTCTCATGACGCCACTAAGGTAATTCGCCACATTCCTCCTACAGCGTGTCACTTGTAGACAGCAACTCCCTAGTCACCCTATTTTACGAGTTTTGTTTTTGCACTCTGAGTCCTCTGGTTAATTACTGGGGTTGGACAAAAACGTGGAAACACCGCAAGAAATGCATGCTTTAACATAAGAGCAGTTTATAGCCAAGCCTGCATGCGGCGCTGTTGTATTTGTCCACAAACGGCACTTGTGCAGTGTCCTCAATACGTTGTAAGTGTCAGAACACTGTTTTGTGTAGTCGTGTTATGCCGGAGCCATTCTTGAAAGTATGTCATTTGGTCGGATGAGTCCTGTTTCACATTACTTCCAACTACTGGCGATGTCTACGGCGCAGGAGTGGAATATGGCGGGGATGGGGCTCGGTGGTGATCTGAACAGCTGTATCGTCGTGTCATTGTGCCCCAAGGTTACTCTGTAACGTCGCTTTCTTACAAGGATACAAGGATTATGTGATCAATTTCGTCGATCAGGTCCCCCCGCATGGTACAAAGTTGTTTGTTCTCCAAGAACTGCTCACATCGTCCAGGATTGGTATTTTGAGCACGAGGATGAATTTCCACATTTCCTCTGGCCATCAGTTTCCAGATTGAGCCTTGATCGCTGTCCATTTCTATCATTGTTACCTGAACCTACCACAGCTTTCAAGGAAGAATAGTGTAAGACTCCCCTGCAAATCATACGAGGGCCAGTATCTATCCATTCCGAGACCATTGGAAGCTGTTTGGAATGTGTAGTCGACACTTATTTAACTTTGTTACAACCTTCTGTGCTTAATCTATCACCATGGACCCTGCATTTCGGCAGCTGCTGTGATGTGGGACCCCTGATACGTCTAGATACAGTATTGACAGGTCACACGTACGAAAGCATCCTGTCTGATCACCTGCATCCGTTCATGTCCATTGTACATTCCGACGGACTTGGGCAATTCCAGAAGGAATATGCGGTACCCCACACGTCCAGAATTGCTACAGAGTGGCTCCAGGAACACTCTTCTGAGTTCTGACAACACTTCCGCTGGCCACCAAACTCCCCAGACATAAACATTATTAAGCAAATCTAGGATGCCTTGCAACGTGTTGTTCAGAAGAAATCTCCATCCTGTTGTGCTCTTACGAATTTGTGGACAGCCCTGGAGGATTCATGGTGTCAGTTCTCTCCAGCACTACTTCAGACATCAGTCGAGTCCATGCCACGTCGTGTTGCGGCACTTGTGCGTGCTGGCGATGGTCCTACACGATGTTAGTCAGGTGTACCAGTTTCTTTGGCTCTTCAGTGAAATGTGTCATAACCTCTTTTCTGTTTTCGTAAATTCCTATCTTCTTTTCATAAATCGTTGTTA
Source organism: Schistocerca piceifrons (assembly GCF_021461385.2). NCBI lineage: Eukaryota > Metazoa > Arthropoda > Insecta > Orthoptera > Acrididae > Schistocerca > Schistocerca piceifrons. The sequence goes on from NC_060140.1 coordinate 110,977,299, forward strand.
AAACATTTCATTTCTTAATTTCTTTTAAGTCTATAAATGTTTAAAGCTCTAATACTATTAATCCTTATTACAAGTAAGAAACATCAAATAAGTGTCACGTGCCGTACGTATTATACAATTTCACACTGTGAAAATACGACCTGTCTAGGGCGGCAGGTCGTATGTAACTGGCAGCAAATTAAAATAAAATCCAGTAATAAACCATGTTAATGGGGAAATGGGGACCTTCAGTTTGGCGTGGGATCCGAATAACGTAATTCACGCCGTACAGAGGTGAAGCTAGCGTAAACGCAGAGTGAAAACCCCAAGTAAAGAACGTGATTCGCTCTCGTGAACTTACGTTCTCCAGGATAGCAGTTTACCACTAAGCCATCATGCCCGATAAAATGTTCAAATTTATGTGAATTCCTAAGGGACAGAACAGCTGAGGTCATCATTCCCTAGTCTTACACACTGCTTAACCTAACTTATGCGAAGAACAACACACACACATCCATGCCCGAAGGAAGGACTCGAAACTCCGGCGGGAGGGGCCACGCAACCGATGACATAGCGCCTCTAACCGCGCGGCCACTCAACGCGGGTATGCCCGACAGTAAGGTCTAAAAGAAGTGAACGAAATCAAAGATTTGCACAATTCACTTGTGATAAATACACTACTGGCCACTAAAACTGCTACACCACGAAGATGACGTGCTACAGACGCGAAATTTAACCGACAGGAAGAAGATGCTGTGATATGCAAATGATTAGCTGTTCATAGCATTCACACAACGTGCTGACATGAGGAAAGTTTCCAACCGATTTCTCATACACAAACAACAGTTGACCGGCGTTGCCTGGTGAAACGTTGTTGTGATGCCTCGTGTAAGGAGGAGAAATGCGTACCATCACGTTTCCGACTTTGATAAAGGGTGGATTGTAGCCTATCGCGATTGCGGTTTATCGTATCGCGACATTGCTGCTCGCGTTGGTCGAGATCCAATGACTGTTAGCAGAATATGGAATCGGTAGGTTCTGGAGGGTAATACGAAACGCCGTGCTGGATCCCAACGGCCTCCTATCACTAGTAGTCGAGATGGCAGGCATCGTATCCGCATGGCTGTAATGGATCGTGCAGCCACGTCTCAATCCCTGAGTCAACAGATGAGGACGTTTGCAAGACAACAACCATCTGCCCGAACAGTTCGACGACGTTTGCAGCAGCATGGACTATCAGCTCGGAGACCATGGCTGCGGTTACCCTTGATGCTACATCACAGACAGGAGCGCCTGCGATGGTGTACCCAACGACGAACCTGGGTGCACGAATGGCAAAACGTCATTTTTTCGGATGAATCCAGGTTCTGTTTACAGCATCATGATGGTCGCATCCGTGTTTGGCGACATCGCGGTGAACGGACATTGGAAGCGTGTATTCGTCATCGCCATACTGGCGTATCACCCGGCGTGATGGTGTGGCGTGCCATTGGTTACACGTCTCGGTCATCTCTTGTTCGCATTGACGACACTTTGAACAACGGATGTTACATTTCAGATGTGTTACGACCCGTGGTTCTACCCTTCATTCGATCCCTGCAAAACCCTATATTTCAGCAGGATATTGCACGACCGCCTGTTGCAGGTTCCTGCACGGGCCTTTCTGGATACAGAAAATGTTCGACTGCTGCCCTAGCCAGCACATTCTCCAGATCTCTCACCAATTGAAAACGTCTCGTTACTGGTGGCCGAGCAACTGGCTCGTCACAATACGCCAGTCACTACTCTTGAACTGTGGTATCGTGTTGAAGCTGCATGGGCAGCTGTACCTGTACACGCCATCCAAGCTCTGTTTGACTCAATGCGCGTGAAATGTAATCGGATGTCAGTTGTAATATAATATATTTGTCCAATGAATACCCGTTTATCATCTGCATTTCTTCTTGGTGTAGCAATTTTACTGTCCAGTAGTGTAGTAGAAAAATATTTAGGAGATGTGGAACTGGCAGGAAGGTTAACACGGCGAGACGGCTTAGTTAGGCTGGCGGCTGCGCAGGCGACCTATGTGGACGCAGCGCCGACACTCCGCTGGCGGGGCTGCGGCCCAACTTGGTGTGTTTGTCTTGCTGCCTGTCTGCTAACTTAGCGGATGAGAGGCCAGCCAGGCTTCTCGCGTCTGCGTGGCTCCTCGCCTGCGTTCATATTCTGCCCTGACGATCAGAAGGCAGGCAAAATTTCCCGATGTACGCGATGCGATGTAGCGATACGAAACGAAGAGAGAGCCGAAGACAGTAGAACCAGTGTATAAGTTACTGGTAGCCGCTCTCTCTAAATCTTTGAGGGTCACGTAATCAGACTTGCATCTCTGTATCCAGTCACTTCCCCAACTCGAACCCGGTATCAGCTTTTAAAGTACCTACATGTCCTCAAACACGTGCAATACCTAAGCCATTGCTATGTCGAAATAAATCTCGGGTGAACAGCCAGGTATGAGTGTGCATAGGACACAATATTTCGGCAATCGACCACGTTGCCATCATCAGATGCGCTGATGTACTGACCGGCGATGGGCTGGCGCCAGGTATATATAGGACAATTCCCCTTCCGCTCCTCCCGCAGGTGCTTCCTATGAGTCGGTGCGGTCCAGGTACAGCGTCCGTTCTGCCGCCGTCTGGGCGCTGCGTCCTAGGTCTTCTCGTTCAGGGGGGGTGTGCCGGCACCTCCTCCCCCGTACTCGGCACACTCTGGGAAATATCCTACATCTCAACTCCAGACACGAGAATATTGAGTTCACCATGGAGATCGAAACGAGTGGGATGCTCCCTTTCCTAAAGACGAGCTGACGGCACTTTTGGCCACAGCGTGTATAGGAAGAAGATGCACACCGGTTTGTACCCACATGCGGATAGCTGCCACCACCCGGCACAAAAGAATGGCGTCCTCAAAACTCTTGTACACAGAGCTCACACCATCTTCGACAGGGACAGTCTCCAACAAGAATTGGACCATCTGAAGACCGTGTTTCGGAGAACGGTTACAAGGAAGGGCAAATTCGGAGGTCTCTACATCCCACACCTGCAGCACCGGCGGAAACTGAGGATGAACCTTAGGAGGAGGCGGCCTTGGCTATTATTCCGTTTTGTGGGGCCTCATCTGGAAAAATTGGACACATTTTACGTAAACACCAAGTGAATACCATCTTCCGTCCTCCAAGCAAAACCAAGAGCCTTCGTGGTAGTGTCAAGGACAACCTTGGTCTACGTAAATCTGGGGTTTATCCGATACCTTGCCAATGCGGTAGTGTATACATAGGGCAGACCATTCGTGCCATTGAGGAGCGATGCCGAGAACATCAACGGCACACTAGACTGCAACAGCCCAGTAAGTCGGCAATCGCTGAGCATTGCCTGTCGGAACACCACATCATGGATTATGACCAAACCAAAGTCCTGACACAGACTTGCAAATACTGGGACTGTGTCATCAAAGAAGCCATAGAGATCAGAGTAAGGGAGTCACAACTAAATCGTGACAGCAGTTACATCCTTAGCAAGGCGTGGGAACCCGCGATCACCCGGATTAAGAAGAAAAAGGATATTTCCCAGAGTGTACCGACTTCGGGGGAAGAGGGAAGGATAACGAGAGCGGTGCCGGCAGACCCTCCTGAACGAGAAGACCTAGGACGCAGCGCCCAGACGGCGGGAGAACGGACGCTGTACCTGGACCGCACCGACTCATAGGAAGCGCCTGAAGGAGGAGCGGGAGGGGAATTGTCTTACATATATATGGCGTCGGCCCACTGCCAGTGAGTACATCAACGCACCTGACAATGGCAACGTGGTCGATTCCCGAAACATTGTGTCCTAAGCACACTCATACCAGGCGTCCAGAATGAGATTTTCACTCTGCAGCGGAGTGTGCGCTGATATGAAACTTCCTGGCAGATTAAAACTGTGTGCCCGACCGAGACTCGAACTCGGGACCTTTGCCTTTCGCGGGCAAACGCTCTACCATCTGAGCTACCGAAGCAAGACTCACGCCCGGTCCTCACAGCTTTACTTCTGCCAGTTGGTAGAGCATTTGCCCGCGAAAGGCAAAGGTCCCGAGTTCGAGTCTCGGTCGGGCACACAGTTTTAATCTGCCAGGAAGTTTCATACCAGGCTATTCAAAATGGCTCTGAGCACTGTGGGACTCAACTTCTGAGCTCATTAGTCCCCGAGAACTTAGAACTAGTTAAACCTAACTAACCTAAGGACATCACACACATCCATGCCCGAGGCAGGATTCGAACCTGCGACCGCAGCGGTCTCGCGGTTCCAGACTGCAGCGCCTGGAACAGCACGGCCACTTCGGCCGGCCCAGGCTGTTCACCCGAGATTTATTTCGTCATAAAATACACCTGGAGAAATTGAAGAAACACATCATTACTATGTCTCCCGCAAAATACCTGACCTTGCAGGCTTAACATTTCCCAACTTTGTCATCTATCCACAAGCTCTGTGACCTATCCCAGGAAATTTCAACCGTCTTACACTTCCTGTGATCTAACCATTCTACCGACTATAAGCTACATTATGTCTTTGTTTTACAAAAGAAGGCTCTACCTCACACTTTACCTTCATAACTGCTATTCTACCTGCCTCCCGTCGCCTACACGCCCTCTTTGAACCCTTCTCAAATACTCATCCCACATCCTTTCTTCTATAACTTTCTCTTCACTTTTAGTTACTTTCAGTTATCTTACAAGATGCAGCTGATTTCGTTTTGTAACTCTCGAAGATGTCACAGGTCACATTTTCCCATTGTTATCATATATTTTGTGTGGCTGTGGTGTAGCGGGGTAGAGCACTAGATATCATCCGAGCAGATCCTGGGTTCAGTTCCAGAGAGAGGCGGGAAAATTTTCCTCGTTCCAGTCCATCTAGGACGGCTTGACGTCCATTCAGTCTAGTATCAAATGAGTAACGGGGATCTTTCCTGAGGGTAGAAGGTGGCGGGGTAACAGACAACCGCCCCCTCCCCCTCCTAGTGCCGGAGCGGACAGGGGCTGTACTCCAGCTGCAGCCAGGTGAATTGAACACTCAAGGCTTTGAGACACTTTCTTTTATTGAGTCATCAGTCTTCTGACTGGTTTGATGCGGTCAACCACGAATTCCTCTCCTGTGCCAATCTTTTCATCTGAGAATAGTACTTGCAACTTCCGTCCTCAGTTATTTGCTGGATATATTCCGATCTCTGTCTTCCTCTACAGACATACTTTATTTTGAAAGTTCTGTGAAGTTTGGAAGGTAGGAGACGAGGTACTGGCAGAAGTAAAGCTGTGAGCACCGGGCGTGAGTCGTGCTTGCGTACCACAGATGAGCCGGCACGGTCGCTCAGAGAGCTGGTTGGCCTCTGTGATAGAAAACAGAGTGAAAGGATCAACAACGAACTTGAACGGATGTCATGTGACGTACGCAACGACCAAATACAACAATAACAAAAAAAAAATTAGAGCACTTGCCCGAGGAAGGGATAGGTCCCGAGATCGAGTCTCTGTCCGGCTCACAGTTTTAATCTGCCAGGAAGTTTCGTATCAGCACACACTCCGCTGCAGAGTGAAAATCTCATTCTGGATGCTTTATTTTATTCCATATGTATGAAAGTAATACATTTCATTATGTCAGAGTTTGTTGCTTGTAAGACGTAGCTGTCCATTAGTCGTATTTGGTTTCCGCTTTTTCTGTAGAACTACAGAAGGTCACCACTGACTGAAATCGATTTTCTAAAGACAGATCGTAGGCTGAAGTAAAAGAAACAAATTGTACTTCCTCTCCAGTCCCAGCTGTATCCAGATCATTCAGCTAGGAAATATTACCAGAAGACCACTGCACTATCGTCCTTACATACACACAACCATCTCGTCAAGCCTAAGACAATCTCTTTTTGTTTCTGTCAGCCTTTGTATATCAGTTCATTAATTAATACAATCGGACACTGAAGGACGACAACAAGGGACCCTGCCTGCCACCCTTCCAATAGGTGGTGGGAAGTTAATGGCACATAGATAAATGAAAAATCGCCAGCAACATTGCACTCCTGCTTTGTTTGCAAATATACTTAACCGTTCGATCACAAGTTTATCGTAGAGCTTTTTTACCCTACTTTACTTTGGTAGCGCTTCCTGTGTGCAAGCTGATCAGCTCTACATTGTTTCGCGTTCTACTTTAAATTTCGAGCCTGTTGTAGTTGGAAACTGACCTTCTCCGAAAACATTTTTTTCTAACTTTCCATTTAATTGTGTAGGCAATGCACCATCATATTACATTAGCAGTAAGTCCGGTGATTAGTGCAAATTTATGTTAGTCTATACAGAGCCTGTAATTCCAGATAATTGTGTGTGTAGCTTGCAGTCTCTTAAAAACTCTGTTTCTGCATTTTCTGACGCGATCATAGCAGTGATATTAACGTCATGTAAAAATTGACTTGCAGATTACTATACGAATCCCACGTAAGGAATGTGTGTTTTAAATCACCTTCTGATGCTGAGCCACAGAAATAAGTGTGGTGCCTCTAAAGCCTGTCCTGTGCAGACGACTGAGAAAATTTCTGCGATGAAAACGCATCCTTGTCACCGGTGTCAGATATCATCTACCGCATCGGTAAACCACCGTATTCTTGGAGTAGCTGGTTGTAAGTTATAGTACCCATGCCATCTCTGCCGTCAATTTTTTTTTTTGTTTCTTCGGAGACTTCTCCCTCTGCATTATACACCCTCGCTGTGAGTTGGATGTGGTCGGCTGCACTGAAATAGAGGAAACCTAAGCGTCCATTGAGCGTTGGCTTCTGTGTGATGAACGCAACGTACTTGATTCGTTGGACACCTTGATGTGATGGAACCCAGAGAACGTTTACGCCACTGCACCTCAACCACTTGTGCATTATTTTATTAAAATGATGTTGTCTTATATGAACTAAGCTACACTCCTGGAGCCCATTTAAGTAAGTTTATTCTGAGTGTATGAAAATGCCATGATATGATAAAAAAGACTGCCGACATTTCGTCTGCTATTGCGCGCAGCCTACTCCAGGGCAACTGTGAATGAATTACATCTCCTTAGTATTCCGACCAATGAATCTCATGTCGACAGCAGCTTCCCCTACAACTAGATTTGTGCTGCTGTTTCAGAGTGCTCTCAATCTGAGTAGCATGTTCAAAGAGTAACTAGCTCTTGTGACCAATTGAACTGTCTCTGTTTTTGCAGCAAGTGCTGAAGAACCAATTTTTGACGTCAGGTTGCCGTGCTCCAGCGACATTTTACCACCAATTTTACCTTGCTGATATATACCTGTATCTGAAGGTGGATTCTCGCACACAAAGGCTCCATTCTAGTGAATATCGCCATCCTAGCAATAATGTGTAACTTATTAATGCCAGTACTTATTAAGCCACAAAAAATGCCTGAAACGTCTGTATTCCTAAGAACATAATATCTTGATTGCCTCAGGGAAATGCATAAACTATTAATCAAATTACCTTACTTAATAGCTAATAAAGCTTTTCAAATAATTTTTATGTTTCATCACCCCCTTTACTTAATTCAAGATACTGTGTAGTATATCCATGAGGAGTGACATGCACTTTGGACTAAAATAACCACGAAATGTGCAAGTGGGTTAGATACGCCATAGGTATAATTCCCATAATGTCACAAGCGATGCCTCCTTATCCATCCCGTAGCAAGCTAAATCCCCTTATCCATGGTATCACAAACCAAGATGGCAGTAAGCCATGTTATTCTCCTCCAATCACAGTGCAGTATTTTACCATGAAACAGCCAGCCATGGTGCAGTATTTTAGTCGGCATTAAAATTATCACGCCAAACAGTTTGTATCGACAACTTTCAACAATATACACTATTTCCATATTGGAAACTAACATAATCTTCACTTGAATCATATAAAAAATTACGTACAATGTGAACTTACAGTATTTCCACATAAAAAATACTTTAGTAAAACACACACACACACACACACACACACACACACACACACACACAACACACGAAGTCTATGCCAAGAAGTTACAAGATAATCAGCACTAGTAAATGTCCAGAGTTCGATCACTGCACTATACATATGATGTAAGGCACAACAGACCCTCACTTTAAATATTTCCCACATTTAAATTATTCTGTGACACTTGTCAAATATTAAAATGTTGATTCAGCATCTAAAATGTCTACAAGAATATGTCAGGAGCACAAAAAGTTCAATGTTTATATGAAGTGTCACAGTGTTAACAGCCCCACAAGCACACATGACTCAAAATTGGTGCCTACAACCTAAACCTCAAATGAAGTGCCCCAAAGCAATTGCAATACCTAAAACGGCTACAGATCACTTGTGGCTAAAAAAATAACATCCAAAACACACAGGAAACACTGATTTTAGACATAAATTGGGCGATATAGTAAAAGTAACCTAACGAGGTTTGTAACTGCAGAAAACACATTGGTGGAAATGCTGTGCTAAGGAGGCAAACACACAAACAAACAGGCGGTCTGAATTACTGCTTGCTACTGGAAGAACGCAAACATTTCCACTGGACGGTCAAAATAATGTAGTGTCACTATCTAGTTTTAGTACAACTGGAACTATTTGTTAAGTATTATGGTGTCGCATTGAGTCAAGATACCACCGGGCAGTAAGCGTGGCATCATATGACTCATTACAACTGAACCGTGATTTTAAATTTTAGAAACCTTTTCTTAGAGAATTTGCTTTATTTACTAGCGATTCATCAAGAACATTGACACATTTAATCACACTAGGTGAGCGTGGAAGTAGTTGCCAGGGAGTAACTGATGAAAATGAAATTACCTTTAACAAATGGGAATTTTATTCATAAAATCCTTTTCAAAACAGATTTAAAATTTATAAGCAGAAAAGCACCCTCGAAATATCAAGTTACAATTTTATTTACAGGCAGAAAGAACAATACTGACAGGAGGAGCCTTCGGGCTGAGAAGCTTGCCGCTCCCTTTCAACACGGCCGTAGTCACGACCGCTCACAACAACGTCTGAAAGTCTACACTGGTGCAATATGCAACACACGAGATTACTTTAAACTAAAAATTATAACAAATCACACAAACACATTAACTGTGCACCCCGTAAGAGGGATGGAAATGGTACAAATACTCACACTAAGAAATTATTTGCCACCGAAAGTGCCATTTGTTTTTAAAAAGACTCTTACGGTGGAATGGTGGCAACTTTAGAAAAATGGCTATTTAAATAAAACCCATTAAATCCAGACTTACATAAAATGTAGAACATGCTCTACATTACACGTATACCGCCTCGCAAGGTGACATGCAAGATAAAAACATATTTCAGAAATTCGGCTTTTACACCTTACTTCTATAAATTCGTTAACACCGAATCCGACAAACATGACAGAGGCAGCTATTAACGTACGACAGACAGACAGGCAGGCAGACACTAACTGCCTAACAAATGCGGATGGGAGACAGACGAGCATGCTGGGGACGTGAGACTGACCAAGAAAAGTAGAATTTAACAAATAACTGAAACAACATATCACGAATCACTTAACTTCTAATAACTGCGGTTTCTGGCGAAGACCTGCCGCTCTCCCGAAACGTCCGCTGCCAGCCTCTTCAACGGACGCAGGAAGGCGCGCCGACCTCCCGTCTCACGGCGTCGCAGCTCGCCCCGGCCAGACCGATGTCGTGGGCTTGACTCCTGTTGCTCTCGTGTCGACCGCAAAGCCACTACGCCCCGCTATACGGCGCGTCCCACTGGACTCACGTGGCGACCTCACATGCGCCGACGCTCCAGGCGGACAAGTCATCTCGTGTCTCAGTGCGCGACCGACCAACCTATCGATCCAACCGCCAATGCCCATTGCCTGAGCAAACTCGAGCAGACTGGCGGTCTAACACATAATAGGACTCCGGACGACAGACAGACACTAACCGCCTCACCAATGCGGACGAGACCCAGACTAACTTGGCTGACCAACTGACCAGACCCGCCCACACTGACAGACTGACCCGACTCGTCACTAGCGAGTTTTTTTTTTTTCTTTATTGTATTTCAATTCCCCATCAGGGCGGGCTGGCAGCAGCATAGGCGCTGCTCTTCAGCCGAAAGACATAGAACAAAACAATAGAAGACATTTAAAAACAGCAAAGGAGAGAATAAGGTGAACATAGATATAAAAAAGGGGGAACATCATGGAAGGCAATAGACAAAAAACGGGGTGACTGTAAAATAGAGATAAAAAAACTGTTTAAAAGTAGCACACACAAAAAGCCACACACTGCGACGATTAAAAGAACACAAGACACAGTATGACTGGAGCATAAAGGTGTTGACAGATGGCATAGCACATAACGTAACACTGACGGCGAACCTCAAGGCAGTACACAATTAAAATCACACCTCTTGACGCACAGGAGAAACAGCACTAAACACAACACTGATGTGGCACACTGATGATGATCAATACAGAGGATCTGCCAGGTGCTAGGAGATGAGGGAGACCTGAAGAAGGGAGGGAGGGGAAGAGATGGGGGAGGGGAGCGGGGGGCGCACGGAAGAGGGCCAGGAAGGGGGGGATGTGGGAAGGAGAGAGGCAAGTATGGGGTGCAGGGCTCAGGGGTGGGGGGGACGGAGGAAAATCCGCTCCGGGAGAAGGAGGAAAGAGGAAAAGGGGGCCCTGGGGGGGAGGGGGGGAACAAGACCAGGTTATAGTTGGAAGGAAGGGTAGATGTCACGGCAAAGTTCGTCATCCGGGAGGGGGAGGCGTTGGAAATTGCCCTGATGAAGGAGATGGAGGGTGTGGAGGTGGAGAGAGGGAGGGATACAGCGATAGAGGCGCGGCAACGGGCGGAGGGTGGAGAGGAAGGAGGAAACCAGAGGGTGGGGGGGATCAAGCCCGCAAACAATGTAAAGGATGCGGAGATGTTGGAGGAACAGGAGGAGGTGGGGGAAGGGGATCAGTTCATACAGGAGCCATGTGGGGGAAGGAAGGCGGATACGGATCACTAGCGAGCTCATCGCGCCCCTTAAATGCACGTGAACAGGCAACGTTTCCCCTTTCCCACCAGAGGGAGACACCAAAGCTGCGATTGCCACAGCGGCGCCTCCGCCAGAAACGGAAGGCGACTGCTTTACACTACGCGTTTTTTTTGGTCGTGTGCCTTGGGCCTCCCGTCGTGTAGACCGTTCGCCAGGTGCAAGTCTTTCGATTTGACGCGACTTTGGCGACTTGCGCGTCGATGGGAATGACATGGTGATGATTAGGACAACACAACACCCAGTCCCTGGGCAGAGAAAATCCCCGACCCAACCGGGAATCGAACCCGGGCCCTTAGGATTGACATTCTGTTGCAGTGAGCACTCAGCTACCGGGGGCGCACACACTATGCGCTGCGGCGCGCTCTTCAGTTGTCCATGGCATATGGGTGATTGAAGGAGCAGATGTAGGAAGTAGTGGGAGTAGTGCCGTGTGGAAGGCGAAGGGTAAAATGGGGATGGATAGAAGCTGCAGGCAGGATAGTATTTGGGACAGCAGATGCATGTGATATGTACTGGCCCATACACCGGCTGCTGGGACGGCTGCTCAGCAGCTGAAACCATGCTGCAGGCCATAGGCCAATGTAATATAAATCGTTCTCGGACTTCTTATCACGTCCATTCAGGGTAAAACACAGCTTACATCGTCCAGGATTGGTGTTGAGAGAGCAGCAGTGTGGATTGTCTCATCTCCCTGGCCTTCACAGTCACCAGATCTTGGCATTACTGAGCCTTTGTGGTCTGATTTGCAGGGAAGGGTGTGCGTGATGGTTGACCATCTGCATCATCGTTAGCTGAACTTGCGGCTATTTTTTTATTTACTGATTCTTGCGTCACGTCTTGGTAAACAATTCCTTATTTAAGATCGAATAAGATGTATTATGGCTTATTCGGCTATTTTAACTAAACTGTTTCTACGGGCTATTACGTTAAGATTAGGGTCGCCACCGACTCTAACCATACAACTAATCAAAGGTTTGGCCGAGTCATAAATTAATTTGATCACAGACCAAAAACTCATAAAAATGCATATGTTGTGATGTCGCTCATAGGGGATGCGATGTAATTATTAGTATTGCCCGTGCACTGTTCACGAGAATCAAGCATTTAAAATAAAATAGAAAATGCATGAACACTGTGCATAAGATCAGCTCCCAGCAACGCACCTGAAAATAAGACTTAATCTAAAGCATTTGTTTTAAAATAAAAGGGGAAACTAATTACTGGACCTGTGCGTAAGGAAACGCTTGGATATGCTAACCGGCAAAGCTATGAGGTGAGTGGCTTAGGTGCAAAAACGTAACCTCGGAATACAAGAGAAAGTTGTGGATAAAATCATTTATTTCTAAGACATGGATGTGAGGCATGTACACAATTCCTGATAACATTAATTCCTAAAATATTAAATAAAAGCATCGATACGTTCACCGTTATGATCTACATTCAAAATCATTGGTGTGAATCATTCATACAACTGGTGTTGCCTGATAACTGATCGCAATAACTCGTAAAACGGTACACGTTTCGCAGTACACCCGCGTGCCCACGTGGTTCGTGGAGACGCAATTTCTAGGTATCGTGGCCAAGATGCAACAATATCACATCACGCAATCATGAACAGTTAACATTGTTTAAAACAAACATGAGATCGGACGGTTAGTGATGACGGTAGCCCAACAAATTCTAATGTTCAACCACGTGGTTGGCTCCCCACGGACGAAATATACATAAAGCAAGGAAAATTTACGAGAAGGCAAAGCTATCAATATTTAGAAAAATGAAAGCGTATACAGGCACAGCTGAAGGCAAACAGACATTCACACAGAAGTGAGTGCTCACTTCTTATCGACACCTTTGTGTGGCGCTCTTCTGGCGGATCCAAGTCTGCTATAGAAATTGACTAAAAGAAAAATCTCCCCAAGTTTTGCGTTCCTTGCTGCGACAAGGCAAAGCAATTCTTCAGAGTTGAAAAGCGAGACCAAAAGCTAACAGCTCTCCTGTCGCCAAGTAACAACGCGCCACGCGGTCAGTCTAACTCACCCTTCTTCGACTGGAGCACAGCTGTGGACGATTCCCGTACCGGCGGCAGACTGCCTCCCTTTTTCTTCTCCAGCCTCTTCCACACCCCGTGTGGCCCGGAAAACCGAAAGATGCCATTTCCGCCGACAACCTAACGCAGGTGGATTTCTCACAAGAGTGCAAACCTCTTTGCCTACTTGACCACTACGAGAGTTGGCTATTCTGTACATCTGCTGCTGAATCTGTATGACTATCGCAGACTTTCTGCAACAGACTACCCCACCGTGACACACAGCCGCATTCATTCAGTCACACCACTATGAGAGTTAAGAGAAAAGAGAAAAAAGGAAAAGAAAGAGAAATGCTAGTGAAAATGGTTTACCGGACTAATGGAAGGTGGCTACAGGACCCTTTCACTATTTTCATGAAACAACTGATATGCGTCCACTAGGGACACAAGTACTTAGGTAATCTAACATTATAAGCAAAGATACAAAACAGTTGCACAGAATATTGTGCATGAAACTTCTTTTTTAACATTGTAAATCACACATTACACAGTGAAATAATTAAGATACGCAGTATTAGTCTATTACAAGTTATCTTTTAATGGTGCTGTAGTTTGTGTGGTTGTGACATTGATTGAGAACTGTCTGGCACCTGTCCCTTATGTTGTGCAACAAACATGTTTTACGTTGTACATTACAGTTTACACAATGACCAATGTTAAAAACAGTAAATGATTATAACACAGAATATTGCAGTATTACAACTAGTATTAGTATAATCTTGAAGTCTGTGAAGTAAGCAAGCTAAGGAATATGAAATTCTACCATATTGTGTTTTAATTTTGTGTACCAGTATTTGTCATTGTAACGGTGTGTGGGTAAGTGGCTTGGTGACTGCATCATGTGAAAAGCAGGGATGTGATCAGCTGTAATTTATCACGTGGAACAAGCTGGGGTTTTTGAGTTCAATGTCTGTTTACTTCAAGTGCATCTGACAGCCTTACTTTTGTTCTTTTGTTGGGTATATGAAGCACCTCTGAGTGGACTTTGTATCTTTGTCCCTCGCACGGAGTGACCGCGCTGTTTGAGGTGCCATGTCACGAATTGCGCGGCTGCTCCCGCCGGAGGTTCGAGTCCTCTCTCGGGCATGGGTTTATGTGTTGTTCTTAGCATAAGTTAGTTTAAGAAGTGTGTAAGTCTAGGGACCGATGACCTCAGCAGTTTGGTCCCTTACGAATTCACACACATTTGAACGTTTTTGTCCTTCCTTCAGCACGTCTTCGGCAAAGGTGGACTCTCACTTACGCAATCTCCAGCTGCGTTCGTGTTCAACCAGCCTAGCTGCTGCAGCCATGTCTGTTTGACCAATACACAGTTTGTTGCAGTAATATTAACTGATTTTTACAAACACTACTGTAACTTAATAAATCTGTTTTGTTCTTGCTGTTGAATAAGATATCAGCTGTAGTGTCTCTTATATAAAATGAAGATTTTAAATTAAAATTGAAACAAATGAGCCCTACGTCACAATTACTTTTAGTCTTATTGATCAGGTTTCAACACTTCTAAAAGTGCCTTCATCAGAATTAAAACAATTAAAATGGCCTATAACATATTTACAAATTTATAGGAAAAGACATATTTCATATAAAAAGTGTACGTACTGACTAACAGTAAAAGAAGATGCCATGCTTACATGTCACATATAAAATAATTAACAGGCCAGATGGGCTTTAGTCACAAAATATATAAAAAGGAATGCGTGAAAGCGAGCCTCTATGGGCTGTTCGTACCTGTACAGCCACAGGTTGCTACGGACTGAGGCGACTGCGTTGACAAGTGTGGGCAGGTGAACATGACATTGCATAGAGAGTGCCATCTAGTAGCCGCAGGTACATCTTGGCTACTTAACATTCAACTGTAGACAGATGAAAATTATAATGAATATTGTTCAGTACATAATGTAAAAAGCAATGTTTTGTTTAACAGCGACAGATAAAGAAACATTTTGCCTGCGTCAGAGCGTATCAGCACAGGCATGCATCAATGTATGAGGACGTGTTACTGGGTATTAGAGCTACCGCTGTGTACAGCAACCTGGACCACCACCTCTGAAGGTCTCGCTGTATGGTGGTACAACATGCAATGTGTGGTTTTCAGGAGCAGTAAAAAGGGCAGAAATGATGTTTGTTGATCTCTATTCAAATTTTCTGTACACGTTCCAGTACTCTTGGAACCGAGGTGACGCAAAACTTTTTTTGATGTGTGTATATCGTCTGCTACTTTTACTGCCTCAATTCCTACTCTAACATCCTTAGCATGTAATATCCATCACCTAACTGATCTTGACTACATTCCGTTATCGTTGTTTTTTGAGGTAATGTTCGTCTTGTAGTATTTTTCAGGACATTACCCTCTGACAGGATTACAATGTCATTGGCAAACCTCAAAGTTTCTATCTTCCTCTGCTTTTCCAAATTCCTATTTAGTTTATTTAGTTGTCGATAGAGAGACTGATTCACGTAGAGAGAGGCTACAGCTTCTTTCTCAACTAGTACCTCCGTTTCATGTTCTTCGACTGTTATAACTGCAATCCTATTTCTGCAGAAGTTGTAGACAACCTTTCGTCATATGTTATCCTTTCTGTGGTCAGAATTTCAAAGAGAGCGTAAGGTTTCTATATATGAGATTTGACAGTTTTGTTCTTAATATTTCCCACAGAGATAGTATTTCCGGAGCACATGTATAGAGGATGTTCTTTGGATACCGTAGTTCTTCTGGCGTAATCTGTCCGCGCTAGCTAGATTGTTTGCCGAGGGCTGGCATAATCGGTCGTATTGTCTTGGCCGTGCTGGCGTGGACGAATTATTTCGGAACTCAGTGGCTGCACCTTGGAATACCTCGTATCAAATGAGGTAATACACTGATAGGCCAAAACATTATGTCCACTGCCCACTGCGATGTTGGATGTCACGTGGTGGCGTTTCGGGCACGTGGCGCGGTAACGAAAGTATGCAAGCAGAGAAGACACGGACGGGGATTATCCTAGCGAAGATGAGGGCTGAAAATAGGGAGATGCATCGAGATAAGCGACTTCGACCAGAAAAATGGCTCTAAATACTATGCGACTTAACATCAGTCCCCTAGACTTAGAACTGCTTAAACCTAACTAACCTAAGGACATCACACACATCCATGCCCAAGGCAGGATTCGAACCTGCGACCGTAGCAGCAGCGCGGTTCCGGACTGAAGCGCCTAGAACCGCTCACCACAGCGGCCGGCGACTTCGACCAAGGGCGCATTATTATTAAGCAGAGCGTGTGAACGAGTATCTCGAAAACGGGCACGATGTCGATTGTTCACGTGCTACTGTCGTGAGTATCTACGGAAAGAAGTCGAACGACAGTGAAACTACCACTAAACAAAATGTCCAGACACTCTGTGACCAAAATGGTACTGAAACAGAGGATGACGGACTAAAGGCCGAAATACTAAATGTCTTTTTCCAAAGCTGTTTACAGAGGAAGACTGCACTGTAGTTCCTTCTCTAGACTGTCGCACAGATGGCAAAATGGTAGATATCGAAATAGACGACAGAGGGATAAGGAAACAATTAAAATCGCTCAAAAGAGGAAAGGCCGCTGGACCTGATGGGATACCAGTTCGATTTTACACAGAATACGCGAAGGAACTTGCCCCCCTTCTTGCAGCGGTGTACCGTAGGTCTTTAGAAGAGCGTAGCGTTCCAAAGGATTGGAAAAGGGCACAGGTCATCCCCGTTTTCAAGAAGGGACGTCGAACAGATGTGCAGAACTATAGACCTATATCTCTAACGTCGATCAGTTGTAGAATTTTGGAACACGTATTATGTTCGAGTATAATGACTTTTCTGGAGACTAGAAATCTACTACTCTGTAGGAATCAGCTTGGGTTTCGAAAAAGACGGTCGTCTGAAACCCAGCTCGCGCTATTCGTCCACGAGACTCAGAGGGCCATAGACACGGGTTCCCAGGTAGATGCCGTGTTTCGATACAGTTCCCCACAGTCTTTTAATGGAGAAAGTAAGAGCATATGGACTATCAGACCAATTGTAGGAAAATTTTGCATATAGTTAACACACTGTAAGTAGGCTGTTTAGCTTTTTATGTTGGTAACGTCACGTAGCACTCTGTATGAAAATCACTGGCTGTGCTGTGTGCGGTCTGTGGCTGGTTGGCATTGTTGGAATATTCGCTATTGTAGTGTTGGGCAGTTGGATGTGAACAGCACGTAGCGCTGCGCAGTTGGAGGTGAGCAGCCGGCAGTGGTGGATGTGGGGAGAGAGATGGCAGAATTTTGAAAGCGGACGATCTGGACGTGTGTCCATCTGAAAGAGTAAATTTGTAATACTGGATATCATGAACTGATATATGAGATGACTTATGAACATTATTAAGGTGAATATATTGTTTATTCTCTATCAAAATCTTTCATTTGCTACCTATGCCTATCAATAGTTAGTGCCTTCAGTAGTTAGAACCTTTTATTTAGCTGGCAGTATTGGCGCTCGCTGTATTGCAGTAGTTCGAGAAACGAAGATTTTTGTGAGGTAAGTGATTCATGAAAGGTATAGGTTATTGTTAGTCAGGGCCATTCTTTTGTAGGGCTTATTGAAAGTCAGATAGCGTTGCGCTAAAAATATTGTGTATCAGTTTAGTGATGATCAGAATAAGTAAAGAGAGAAATGTCTGAGTACGTTCAGTTTTGCTCAGCTGTTTGAAAATCAAATTACGTAAGAGGTTTATCAGCAGAGTAATTCATTAATTTTTCTAAGGGGACGTTTCACTTGTTGCAGATGATTGTTATCAAGGTAGGCCTGTACTGCGGAGTAGAGCTTCCTTTCTGTTGTTGCACAGGTGACACGTATCTTTCTGACGACCAGGTTCAGACATTGAATACTGCGTTTAAGGAACAGAGAGTGTGTATTCATTTTGCACAGATTTTGATTACCCTCAGGTACAGTATATGTTTATCCAGTACGTCTACTGAGCGAGTTGGCGCAACGTTTAGCGCACTGGACTCGTATTCGGGAGGACGACGGTTCAAACCCGCGTCCGGCCATCCAGATTTAGGTTTTTCGCGATTTCCTAAAATCCCTTCAGGCAAAAACCGGGATGGTGCCCTTGAAAGGGCACGGCTGACTTCCTTCCCCATCATTTCATAATCCGATGGGACTGATGATCTTGCTCTTTGGTCCCTAACCTGGAATCAACCAACAAACCAGTATGTCTGTTAATTACAGTCGTTAGGTCAAATGAACCATCGTATTCAGAGTACTATATTAATAAAAGAAATATTCTGTTGTCCTGTACTCATAGCAGTACAATTTACATTTAGAGATTTGTTCAGTGATGATGCAAGAATATTGCACAGCTACGTATGTAAACATTGGTTCGGTTAACATACCTTCCCTTTGCAACGAATGGGTCAAAATGACCCGAGAGCGGAAAAAGCGATAGCGTAAGTGGCTATGGCGAGCGCTTGCGACATGTGGGAAATCCGGGTTCCAGTCCCGATCCAGCACAACTTTACATGTGTCACTAGTAGATGGTATATCTATACCTAATACAGCCATTGTCAAAGAATTCACAAGCACGGAATAAATTTCGTAATATACATACCAATGTTTTACAGCTAAAAGATTGTGTGAATCTTCTGCATTAGTTCAAGTATAGAGATTACGTACACAGCTAATACAATTATGCAGCAATAAGGTATAAAAGATCACATCCGTAGGCTTCACTAAGGCTGCATAGAGTGTAGCAAGTGTACACACTGAAAGCCCAACAGTCTTGGTGAATGGTTTCACATAGGCAGCTGGAAGTATATAAATTACAAGTGTCATCCAGTCAACGTTGTTGAAAGTGAGTGTATTCTAAGCGGAAAGTGACACTGGTATACTTGTTGTTGTTGTTGTGGTCTTCAGTCCTGAGACTGGTTTGATGCAGCTCTCCATGCTACTCTATCCTGTGCAAGCTTCTTCATCTCCCAGTACCTTCTGCAGCCTACGAGGGCAGTTCAATAAGTAATGCAACACATTTTTTTCTGAAACAGGGGTTGTTTTATTCAGCATTGAAATACACCAGGTTATTCCCCAATCTTTTAGCTACACAACACTATTTTTCAACGTAATCTCCATTCAATGCTACGGCCTTACGCCACCTTGAAATGAGGGCCTGTATGCCTGCACGGTACCATTCCACTGGTCGATGTCGGAGCCAACGTCGTACTGCATCAATAACTTCTTCATCATCCGCGTAGTGCCTCCCACGGATTGCGTCCTTCATTGGACCAAACATATGGAAATCCGACGGTGCGAGATCGGGGCTGTAGGGTGCATGAGGAAGAACAGTCCACTGAAGTTATGTGAGCTCCTCTCGGGTGCGAAGACTTGTGTGAGGTCTTGCGTTGTCATGAAGAAGGAGAAGTTCGTTCAGATTTTTGTGCCTACGAACACGCTGAAGTCGTTTCTTCAATTTCTGAAGAGTAGCACAATACACTTCAGAGTTGATCGTTTGACCATGGGGAAGGACATCGAACAGAATAACCCCTTCAGCGTCCCAGAAGACTGTAACCATGACTTTACCGGCTGAGGGTATGGCTTTAAACTTTTTCTTGGTAGGGGAGTGGGTGTGGCGCCACTCCATTGATTGCCGTTTTGTTTCAGGTTCGAAGTGATGAACCCATGTTTCATCGCCTGTAACAATCTTTGACAAGAAATTGTCACCCTCAGCCACATGACGAGCAAGCAATTCCGCACAGATGGTTCTCCTTTGCTCTTTATGGTGTTCAGTTAGACAATGAGGGACCCAGCGGGATTAAACCTTTGAATATCCCAATTGGTGAACAATTGTGACAGCACTACCAACAGAGACGTCAAGTTTAGCACTGAGTTGTTTGATGGTGATCCGTCGATCATCTCGAACGAGTGTGTTCGCACGCTCCGCCATTGCAGGAGTCACAGCTGTGCACGGCCGGCCCGCACGCGGGAGATCAGACAGTCTTGCTTGACCTTGCGGCGATGATGACACACGCTTTGCCCAACGACTCACCGTGCTTTTGTCCACTGCCAGATCACCGTAGACATTCTGCAAGCGCCTATGAATATCTGAGATGCCCTGGTTTTCCGCCAAAAGAAACTCGATCACTGCCCGTTGTTTGCAACGCACATCCGTTACAGGCCATTTTAACAGCTCCGTACAGCGCTGCCACCTGTCGGAAGTCAATGAAACAATACGAGACGAAGCGGGAATGTTTGAAAATATTCCACAAGAAATTTCCGGTTTTTTCAACCAAAATTGGCCGAGAAAAAAAATGTGTTGCATTACTTATTGAACTGCCCTCGTACATCCTTCTGAATCTGCTTAGTGTATTCATCTCTTGGTCTCCCTCTATGATTTTTACTCTCCACGCTGCCCTCCAATTCTAAATTGGTGGTCCCTTGATGCCTCAGAACATATCCTACCAACCGATCCCTTCTTCTGGTCAAGTTGTGCCACAAACTCCTCTTCTCCCCAATTCTATTCAATACCTCCTCATTAGTTATGCGATTTACCCATCTAATCTTCAGCATTCTTCTGTAGCACCACATTTCGAAAGCTTCTATTCTCTTCTTGTCCAAACTATTTATCGTCCATGTTTCACTTCCGTACATGGCTACACTCCATACAAATACTTTCAAAAACGACTTCCTGACATTTAAATCTATATTCGATGCTAACAAATTTTTCTTCTTCAGAAACGCTTTTCTTGCCATTGCTAGTCTACATTTTATGTCCTCTCTACTTCAACCATCATCAGTTATTTTGCTCCGCAAACAGCAAAACTCCTTTACTACTATAAGTGTCTCATTTCCTAATCTAATTCCCTCAACATCACCCGACTTAATTCGACTACATTCCATTATCCTCGTTTTTCTTTTGTTGATATTCATCTTATAGCTTCCTTTCAAAACACTGTCCATCCCGTTCAACCGTTCTTCCAAGTCCTTTGCAGCTGTGACTTATTAAACTGATAGTTCGGTAATTTTCACATCTGTCAAGACCTGCTTTCTTTGGGATTGGAATTATTATATTCTTCTTGAAGTCTGAGGGAATTTCGCCTGTCTCATACATCTTGCTCACCAGATGGTAGGGTTTTGTCAGGACTGGCTCTGCCAAGGCTGGTATACTTATAACACTATTATTCAGTCTCTAAATTTATAAGTTTTTTAATTTAAAATTTGTCGTAATATAACTTTGATACACAAGGACTATTTGAAAAGTATGATACATATGATGTTAGAGAGCTTCGCTAATGTATGCTTGTACCTTATACAAGGGACGATGTGAAATATATAATTTACTAAATAATATTTTGTCACAGATGAATGCCATGAAAATTTTTGTGTGTGTAATTTTATATGTTTTTGGAAGTTGTCATTTGTATAAAGTGGTACATTCTTACGGGCAATACATAGGATATGTGATGTATAAAAGATGGACGGCTTTAGTGCTGTACGGAAGTTACTGTGGGAAGCTCAAAAAGTGGCTTGGGGTTTTGGCGCGCTATCTGCAGAGCGAGCGGGAACGAGAAGACACGGTCTCTAGGCAGCAGCAAAAGAGGCAATATTTGGACAGAGAAGGCGATGCCTCGCCTGCAAATTGTTGCACAATAGCCTCAGATAACGACGCCTGAATGGTTACGGCTTTGGTACAAGTTGTTGGGCTATGTCATGCACGTTAAAACGACGCTAAGAAGAATTAATTAGCTCATACTTCAAGAAGCTTGTACGCCGTACCATGGGCAAATTAGTGAATAATTATTGTATCAAACCTAAAATTTGGTTCACCCTGTTATTTATTCTTAATCATTCACCTACATAGGGCACTTTCCTGGTGTTTGATTATTCCGAGTAAACCTGCTATAAAAACATTTGAAGTGATTTATTCATTATCTACAGGCACTAATTTTCATCTTTGAATAAAATGTCTGAAGATAATTGTTGTGAAACAACTTTTAAAGTGAAGGTAAAAGTATTGTATGATTACATAATAGACGTGCTGAAGTGAAATTTTGCTAAGTAGTGAAGTAGACATTTTCATGCAGATTTAAAGATTTTAATATTCTTACTCTCTTTGTAGCAATAAGTAAAGTGAAAGTGAGTAAGTAAGTTTTGAGTAAAGGACAAATAAAATTCTTTTAGTCGTAAATGCAATTCAGCAAAGTACAAAGCGTTATGAAAAGAAATTGCTTGTGTGGCTCAGTAACAATGAAGTAGAGTTGCATAAAAATCCTTAATGACAATTGGCTTTTGACAGATCATTTGTTAAGACATAAATATAAACAAAGTATCTTAATAAATTTAAATGTGCATATCATGCTATTAGAATTTTCAAGTATTTAATTTGTTGGCTATACAGAATGCAAACATAGATGTCCCCCATGGACAAACTTTTCTTTAGCGCATAGTTATGATTAAAAGTTCTGGGACCTTTACAGATCAAAATTATACATGTATGTGGGTGTCTCAGCTAAAAGATTCCTATGTCATTCTCAGAATCATATCCTCAGAGTTATATTTTGTTCTAGAGTTATATCGGTGAACAGCAGGAAAGTAGCCCAAATTTACTTCCTGAGCTTTTCTGAAACTTAACTATTTCAATGCCTAGACACGCTGGCGACAGTAAATCTATTAGAAAAACCTCTTAATGAGCTTGTTACAGAAAGATCTTAGATTCAGTATTATTCCATTTTTACAGCGTTTCTTCTTAACAGCAAGAGAACTCTTAGGAAAAGGAACTAACTGTCTGTTTTCCATATATATTACTCGTAAATCACGGTCAAATGCTGTAAAAGGGCTGGTAGTACACTATATGCACAATTCCCCATGTAATGGTGTTGTACGTGGCATTATTATAGTTTAGTGTTATACGTGACCTTTGCAAACCTACCTTTCTAGCATTTGTAGAGTTAGGGAAATCTTTTGACGATCTTGACCGGAGTACTCTCTTTCAAATTCTGGAGGTGGCAACGGTAAAATACAGGGATCGAAAGGCGATTTACAATTTGTACAGAAACCAGACTGCAGTAACAAGAGTCGAGAGGCAAGAAAAGGAAGCAGTGGTTGAGAAGGGAGTAAGACATGGTTATAGCCAGTCACCGATGTTATTCGGTCTGTATGTGAGCAAACAATAAAGGTTGAAATGGCTCTGAGCACTATTGGACTTAACTTCTGAGGTCATCAGCCCCCTAGAACTTAGAACTACATAAACCTAACTAACCTAAGGACATCACACACTTCCAGGCCCGAGGCAGGATTTGAACCTGCGACCGTTGCGGCCGCGCGGTTCCAGACTGTAGCACCTAGAACCGCTCGGCCACAAAGGCCGGCCAAACAGTAAAGGAAACAGAAGAAAAATTTGGAGTAGGAATTAAAATCCATGGAAAAGGTTTACCGATGACATTGTAATTCTGTCAGAGACAGCAAAGGATTTGGATGAGCATCTGATCGGAACGGACAGTGTCTTGGAAGGAGGATATAAGATGAACACCAACAAAAGGAAAACGAGGACAATGGAATGTAGTCGAATTAAATCAGGTGCTGAGGGAATTACATTAGGAAATGAGACACATAAAGTAGTAGATGATTTTTGCTATTTGGGGAGCAAAATAACTGATGATGGGGCAGGCCGTGGTGGCCGAGCGGTTTTAGGCGCTTCAGTCTGGAACCGCGCGATCGCTACGATCGCAGGTTCGAATCCTGCCTCGGGCACGGATGTGTGTGATGTCTTTAGGTTAGTTAGGTTTAAGTAGTTCTAAGTTCTAGGGGACTTATGACCTCAAAAGTTAAGTCCCATAGTGCTCAGAGCCATTTCAACCTGTACTGTTTCCTCACAGTGCTGAGAGCCATTTGAACCATTTTTTGAACAGATGATGGTCGAAGTGGAGAGCATATAAAATGAAAACAGGCTATGGCAAAGAAAGTGTTTCTGAAAAAGAGAAATTTGTTAAGATCGAGTATAGATCTAAGTGTCGGGAAGTCTTTTCTGAAATTACACTACTGGCCATTGAAATTACTACACCACGAAAATGATGGGCTACAGACGCGAAATTTAACCGACAGGAAGAAGATGCTGTGATATGCACATGATTAGCTTTTCAGAGCTTTCACACAAGGTTGGCGCGCCTGGCGACACCTACAACGTGCTGACAAGAGGAAAGTTTCAAACAGATTTCTCATACAAAAATAGCAGTTGACCGCCGTTGCATGGTGAAACGTTGTTGTGATGCCTCGTGTAAGGAGGAGAAATGCGTACCATCACGTTTCCGACTTTGATAAAGGTCGGATTGTAGCCTATCGGGATTGCGGTTTATACTATCGTGACATTGCTGCTCACGTAGGGCGAGATCCAACGACTGTTAGCAGAATATGGAATCGGTGGGTTAAGGAGGGTAATACGGAACGACGTGCTGGATCCCAACGGCCTCGCATCACTAGCAGTCGAGATGACAGGCATCTTATCCGCATGACTGTAACGGATCGTGCAGCCACGTCTCGATCCCTGAGTCAACAGATGGGGACGTTTGCAAGACAACAACCATCTGTAAAAACAGTTCGACGACGTTTGCAGCAGCTCGGAGACCATGGCTGCGGTTACCCTTGACGCTGCATCACAGACAGGAGCGCCTGCGATGGTGTACTCAACGACGAACCTGGGTGCACGAATGGCAAAACGTCATTTTTTCCGATGAATCCAGGTTCTGTTTACATCATCATGATGGTCGCATCCGTGTTTGGTGACATCGCCTTGAACGCACATTGGAAGCGTGTATTCGTCATCGCCACTATGGCGTATCGCCCGGCGTGTTGGTATGGGGTGCCATTGGTTACACGTCTCGGTCACCTCTTGTTCGCATTGACGGCACCTTGAACAGTGGACGTTACATTTCAGATGTGTTACGACCCGTGGCTCTACCCGTCATTCGATCCGTACGAAAGCCTGCATTTCAGCAGGATAATGCACGACCGCATGTTGCAGGTCCTGTTGGGGCCTTTCTGGATACAGAAAATGTTCGACTGCTGCCCTGGCCAGCACGTTCTCCAGATCTATCACCAACTGTAAACGTCTGGTCAATGGTGGCCTAGCAACTGGCTCGTCACAATACGTTAGTCACTACTCTTGATGGACTGTGGTATGATGTTGAAGCTCCATGGGAAGCTGTACCTGTACACGCCATCCAAGCTCTGTTTGACTCAATGCCCAGGCGTATCAAGGCCGTTATTACGGCGAGAGGTGGTTGGTCTGGGTACTGATTTCTCATGATCTATGCACCCAAATTGTGTGAAATATGTAATCACGTGTCAGTTCTAGTATAATATATTTGTCCAATGAATACCCGTTTATCATCTGCATTTCTTCTTGGTGTAGCAATTTTAATGGCCAGTAGTGTACTTGTGTGGAGTGTAGCGATGTATGGAAGTGAAACATGGACGATAGTTTGGACAGGAAGGGAATAGAAGATTTCGGATTGTGGTGCTGCAAAAGAATGCTAAAGATTAGATGGGTAGATCACGTAACTAATGAGGAGGTACTGAACAGAATTGGGGAGAAGAGGAATTTGTGGCACAACTTGACCAAAAGGAGGAATCGGTTGGTAGGACATGTTCTGAAGCATTAAGGAATCACCAATTTAGTATTGGAGGGAGGCGTGGAGGTTGAAATTTGTATAGGGAGATCAAGAGATGTATACATTAAGCAGTGTAGAAGGATGTAGGTTGCTGTAATTAGTCGAAGAGTCTTGCACATGATAGAGTAGCATGGAGAGCTGCATCAAGCTAGTCTCTGGACTGAAGACGACAACAAGTACAACATCAACGTGGCCCTTTCATTAGCTGGACTACTTGTTCTGCAGGGGTATAGTGCTTTACACTGCTAGCCCCCCGGCACATTCGCAAGTGTCGGTGTCTCTTGACTGTGCAGGCAGCCTCAGTGGTAACCACAGAACGGCAGGACTGGAGGACGGGCGCAGCGCTTCCAGGTGCAAGGCAGGCGAAGCGAGGCGGCGCGGGGGCCGCAGCTGCACAAAGGAGGCGGCAGCAAGTCGAGAGCAGGCCGTGCCGTGCCGCGGTAATGAGGTGCTCCCGGTAAGCGTATGCGGCCGCACGGCGCTCCGTTCCGCCTCTGCCCGCCTCTGCGGACACGACAGGGCCGCGACCGCTGCCCGACCGCCGCGCCACCATGCGCCTGCCCCCCCTTCCCCCCCTGTAGAAGTGCTCCTCGTGTGTGGTGCCCGTCAAGGAGTGCAGGGCAGAGTTTACTGGCCACATCAACGGAGGGCTCAACCCTAGCGTACGGAATACGCACGGTTAGGATTCAGAAGATTGCGCGCAAGCTACGAGGCGTACACGGAGTAGATCAGAATATACAAACATGACAAACACAACATATTACCTTGCCTAATACCGTTATCTCACTAGGGGTAAGATAGATACTGCCTACAGGAAAATTAAAGAGACCCTTGGAGAAAGGAGAACCACTTGCATGAATATCAAGAGCTTTGATGGAAACCCAGTTCCAAGCAAAGAAGGGAAAGCAGAAAGGTGGAAGGAGTATATAGAAGGTCTATACAAGGGCGATGTACCGTGTGATCAAAAAGTCAGTATAAATTTGAAAACTTAATAAACCACGGAATAATGTAGACAGAGAGGTAAAAATTGACACACATGCTTGGAATGACATGGGGTTTTATTAGAACAAAAAAAAATAATAATTAAAAAATACACTCAATATTGCTAGATGCGTGAAAGATCTCTTGTGCGCGTCGTTTGGTGATGATCGTGTGCTCAGCCGCCACTTTCGTCATGCTTGGCCTCCCAGGTCCCCAGACCTCAGTCCGTGCGATTATTGGCTTTCGGGGTACCTGAAGTCACAAGTGTATCGTGATCGACCGACATCTCTAGCGCTGCTGAAAGACAGCTTTCGACGCCAATGCCTCATCATAACTCCGGACATGCTTTATAGTGCTGTTCACAACATTATTCCTCGACTACAGCTATTGTTGAGGAATGATGGTGGACATCATGTAAAGAACATCATCTTTGCTTTGTCTTGCTTTGTTATGCTAATTATTGCTATTCTGATCAGATGAAGCGCCATCTGTCGGACATTTTTTGAACGTTTGTATTTTTTTGGTTCTAATGAAACCCCATGTCATTCCAAGCATGTGTGTCAGTTTGTACCTCTCTGTCTACATTATTCCGTGATTTATTCAGTTTTCAAATTTATACTGACTTTTTGATCACCTGGTACTTGAGGACAATATTATGGAAATGCAAGAGGATGTAGATGAAGATGAAATGGGAGATATGATACTGCGTGAAAAGTTTGACAGAGCACAAAGACCTGAGTGGAAACAAGGCCCCGAAGTAGACAACATTCCATTAGAATTACTGACAGCCTTGGGAGAGCCAGTCCCGACAAAACTCTACCATCTGGTGAGCAAGATGTATCAAACAGGCGAAATACCCTCAGACTTTAAGAAGAATATAATAATTCCAATCCCAAAGGAAGCAGGTGTTGACAGATGTCAAAATTACCGAACTATCAGTTTAATAAGTCACGGCTGCAAAATACTAACGCGAATTCTTTACAAACGAATGTAAAAACTGATGGAATCCGTCCTCGGGGAAGATCAGTTTGGATTCCGTAGAAATGATGGAACACGTGAGGCAATACTGACCCTACGACTTATCTTAGAAGAAAGATTAAGGAAAGGCAAACCTACGTTTCTAGCATTTGTAGACTTGGAGAAAGTTTTTGACAATGTTGACTGGAATACTCTCTTTCAAATTCTGAAGGTGGCAGGGGTAAAATAGAGGGGGCGAAAGGCTATTTACAATTTGTACAGAAACCAGATGGCAGTTATAAGAGTCGAGGGACATGAAAGGGAAGCAGTGATTGGGAAGGGAGTGAGACAGGGTTGTAGCCTATCCCCGATGTTATTAAATCTGTATATTGAGCAAGCAATAAAGGAAACAAAAGAAAAGTTCGGAGTAGGGACTAAAATCCATGGAGAAGAAATAAAAACTTTGAGGTTCGCCAATGACATTGTGGTTCTGTCAGGGACAGCAAAGGACTTGGAAGTGCAGTTGAACGGAATGGACAGTGTCTTGAAAGGAGGATATAAGATGAACATCACCAAAGCAAAACGAGGATAATGGAATGTAGTCGAATTAAATCGGGTGATGCTGAAGGAATTAGATTAGGAAATGAGACACTTAAAGTAGTAAAGGAGTTTGGTATTTGGGGAGCAAAATAACTGCTGATGGTCGAAGTAGAGAGGATATAAAATGTGGACTGGCAATGGCAAGGAAAGCGTTTCTGAAGAAGAGAAATTTGTTAACGTAGAGTATAGAGTTAAGTGTCAGTAAGTCGTTTCTGAAAGTATTTGTATGGAGTGTAGCCACGTATGGATGTGAAACGTGGACGATAAATAGTTTGGACAAGAAGAGAATAGAAGCTTTCGAAATGTGGTGCTACAGAAGAATGCTGAAGATTAGATGGGTAGATCACATAACTAATGAGGAGGTATTGAATAGAATTGGGGAGAAGAGGAGCTTGTGGGATAACTTGACTAGAAGAAGGGATCGGTTGGTAGGACATGTTCTGAGAGATCGAGGGACCACCAATTTAGTATTGGAAGGCAGCGTGGAGGGTAAAACTCGTAGAGGGAGACCAAGAGATGAATACACTAAGCAGATTCAGAAGGATGTAGGCTGCAGTAGGTACTGGGAGATGAAGAAGCTTGCACAGGGTAGAGTAGTATGGAGAGCTGCATCAAACCAGTCACAGGACTGAAGACCACAACAACAACAATACCGTTTAGGTGGAGCGTCGCCATTCAAAACTAAGTCTAGTCGCCTCGGAATGGGTAAGTTCACTGAGGTGACAAAAGTCATGTGACACATCCTAATATAACGTCGGACTACCTTTTGCCTGGCGCAGTGCAGCAACTGGAGGTGGCATAGACGCAACAAGTCGTTGGGAGTCCCCTGGAGAAATATTGAGTCAATCTGCCTCTAAAGCCATCTGTAGATGTGAAAGTGTTCCCGTTGCAGGTTATGTGCACGAACTGATCTCTCGATTATGTCCCACAAACGTTCGATAGGATTCACGTCGGGCGAGCTGTATGGGCAGATCATTCGCTCGAATTGTCCAGAATGTTCTCCAAACCAGTCACCACCAACTGTGGCTCAGTGGCATCGTTGTTTGGGAACATAAAGTCCATCAATGCAAATAGTCTCCAAGTAACCGAACATAGCAGTTTCCAGTCAGTGATCGCTTCAGTGTACCAGAGTACCGAGTCCATTCCATGTAAACACAGACCTCATAATTATGGAGCCACCACCAGATTGCACAGTGCCTTGTCCACAGCTTGGGTCCAGGGATTCGCGGGATCTGCACCACACCCGAATCCTACCATCAGCTCTTAACAGCTGAAATCGGGTTTCATCCGCCTAGGCCACAATTTTCCAGTCGTCTAGCGTCCAACCGATATGGTCACGAGCCCAGAAGGGGCGCTGGAGGTGATGTGCTGTCAGCAGAGGCACTCTCGTGGGTTGTCATAGCCCATAGCCCATTAACGCCAGATTTCGCCGCTCTGTCCTAACAGATATGTTAGTCGTACGTCGCAAATTGATTCCTGTACTTCGTTCACGCAGTGCTGCTTGTCTGTTAGCACTGACAACTCTACGCATGCGCCACTGCTCCCGGCTGTTAAGTGAAGGCGTTCGACCACTGCGCTGTCCGTGGCGAGAAGTAATGCCCGAAATGTCCTATTCTCTCTTGACACTGTGCATCTCGATTTCCGAAACGGAATGTCCCATGCGTCCAGTTCCAAATACTGTTCTCTGTTCGGAGTGTGTTAATGCCTGCCGTGCGACAGTAATCATGTCGGCAACTTTTCCACATGACTCACCAGAGTACAAACGACAGCACCGCCAATGCACTGCCCTTTTATACCTTGAGTACCCGATAGTACAGCTATCTGTTTATGTGCATACAACTATTCCATGACTTTTGCCACCTCACTGTACGTCTCTTGTACGGTTTTCAAGGGGCTCGTATACCATTCTTCCTGCAAATAGTGAAAATTAGCCTAAACTTAAAATCTTCACGAAGTTTTCAACTTGGCTGTTTGGTTCAGTGACCGTTTATAAATTAAAATTGAAACAAATGAGCCCTCGGTCACAATTATTTTTAGTCTTATTGGGGAGGGGGGAGGGGGGGAGGTAAATACTGTAGAGGCATAGCAAGGCTTGACTAGAGTAAACAGGTCCAAATGGAGGCAGGTTACGTTAGTTACGCAGAGATGAAGAGACTTGCACAGGACAGACACGTTAAAAATGTTAAACAAAATACAAGCGTGCACGAAAAAAGATTTCAGTTAATAAATTTAGTGGGCACAAAGAAAAATATATAAAGGCTTCATTTTTGCGCAGTTGCAGGTATTTTAAGAAAAAGTACGTTCTCTTGTTATTGCATAGACTGATTTAAAATACCTTCAATAAAAATATTTGACTTCTGTGCCTGTTGATGATTCTCCATCTACGTTCAGCACTTTTTGACACGATATCCTCAGCCTGCTCACAAATCCATTTTGATATTCCATAACGTTGCGTTACATGCTTCCGTGGAGGAACTACAGGGAAATAGCAAGGATACTGCTCAACACCGAATGATCAGTCCTGCTCCCTCTGCTTAAGAAGTCATTGGTCACTGGACTGGGCGCGTAGTTGATTCCGTTCCTGTACAGCTATTCAAACAGGAGCAGTTTCAGCTCTATGACATCACAGGGTGGCATTTCTAGTTGCGAAGCATTCCTGAGTTTGAAAAACGCGTCATGGGCTGTCGGGTTTCGACAACTTGCTACCGTACGTATGTGAGCCAACAAGATTCAAGATCGCTAGCTACGTCACAGGCTTAACTAAGCATGAGAGACACTCGGATACAACATATGCTAAAGTTTCATATTTGGAAATTTTCCTATTAGGATTGCCAACTACGGAAAAATTGGACCCGTCATATAGATCGTGGGGAAGGTCAACTAAAGATTGCGTTTTATTGGCAGAACATGTAGAACATGCAACGAATCTACTAAGGAAGCTGCCTACACCACGCCTGTCCACCCTCTTCTCAAGTACTGCTGCACCGTGTAGGCTCCTTACCAAATGGGATTAACGAGTTAAAGTGAAGTGAAGTCCTGTTTCAGCGATTTAGCAACCCTGCCTGTGTAAGCGCTTGGTTTGTCCTTTATGTTTTCCTGTACATTTTCAACCGACAGGGGAAGGCAACAGAAAACCATCCCAGGGTTTTGTTCCCAAGAAAATCCATCATGGATTTGCCTGCTGTTAAACAGTCCGGAGATGCAAACAGTGGCCCCGTCGGGCGAGGTTGTCGGGGGAGGGGGGGGGGGCGGAAGCAGATGGGACAGCATCAAGCAAAACTATGAACATCCAAAGGGATATACTCAAGATTGCGACTTGGAATATAAAAGATTTGTGCTAAATTGGAAAATTACAGATTGTGGAAGGGAATACCAACGAATTGCAACTGGGATATTAGGATTAGCTGGGACTAACTGGAAAGGCGCTGGTCCTTCAAAACAGCTAATGGAAATATAGTATATTTTTCTGGTAGATCAGAAAACTCCACCAGTGGTGTTATCTTATTAGTACGCAAGGGATGGAATGCAGCAGTGACTGAATACAAGTCTGTTAAAACTAAACTGAAACTAAACTCCTCCCGAACAGGCCATGAAAGTCCAATGGTACCGACCGGCCGTCGTGTCATCCTCAGCCCACAGGCTGGATATGGAGGGGCATGTGGTAAGCACATGAGGCCGTGTGTCAGTTTACGAGACCGGAGCCGCTACTTCCCGATCAAGTAGCTCCAAAGTTTGCCTCACAAGGGCTGAGTGCACCTAGCTTGCCAACAGAGCTCGGCACACCGGATGGTCACCCATCCAAGTGCTAGCCCAGCCCGACATCGCTTAACTGCGGTGATCTGACGGGAACCGGTGTTACCACTGCGGCAAGGCCGTTGGCAGAACAAGTCTGTTAGCAAGAAATGAACTTGGAGATCCACTGATTCAGTTTTGTCAGGA
Source organism: Schistocerca piceifrons (assembly GCF_021461385.2). NCBI lineage: Eukaryota > Metazoa > Arthropoda > Insecta > Orthoptera > Acrididae > Schistocerca > Schistocerca piceifrons. Next base: position 111,009,583 of record NC_060140.1, read on the forward strand.
AAATAAGTTTGTTTTAACCAGCATCTGCTTCAAATACCATCCACGAAGACTTTATTTACGCCTTGACCTCACCAGGTGGAACATACCGTAATCCTACTGACTATTCTTTGTCTTAAGATGAAGACCATGAGTCAAACATTAAGATTCTTCCTGATTCCGTCTGTAATGGGCATCAGCTTCTGTGTCTTGAACTGAGAATGACACTGTCGAAATGTAAAGGGAAACCTCCAAAACAAGGAGATTAGAGCAAAGGGCTGAAACTGAAATTTTTAGGAATCGTGCCCAAGAAACATTTTCGACCAATCGGTCAGATAATATATCTGCAGAGAAATGGAATTTTCTGTAGCAGACATTAATGAAGCTGAGGAAATAGTCAAGTATAGCAAAAGAGTGAAGAATAGAAATAACTGGTTTACTAATGAAACCATAGAAATTATTGAGGACAGAAAAGTTCTGAAGATGAGGGGTTTACAGGGAACTCAGCTGTACCGCGTCAAGAGACAAACTGATGAAGACACAAAAATAATTACATCAATGAAACATGTGAGAGAAGTGAGAAATTCCGCGACTGCAATGAGACCAGGTGTATGTTCGCTTAGATAAAGAAACGAACAAGATCCTTCAAACCAAGAACATGGATAGTAGGAAATGAAGGTAGCACACCTCTAACCAACATAGAACCAGCTGCTCATCGGTGGAGTACATACTGCATCAAGTTGTACAGGGATAAAAATGGAAAAATTGATTGTGCAAACATTCTAGTGGAAAATTAAGCTGATCTGGAAGGAATAATTCCGAAAAGCTATAGCTAAACTGAAAAATAACAAAGCACTTGTGCTTGACTTTATTTTTCCTGATATGATCAAAGTATCTGGAGATTTTGGTTTGAAAATCATGCTTGAAATATGAAACAACATATGGAATAATCCAACAAGGATAGAGGACTGGACCATGTCGACAAAGATTCCGTTTCACAAGAAAGTAAACACACAGCTTCGTGAGAACTACAGAACCACATCATTAGTTTCACATGCCAGCAAGATTCATGTAAATGTAGCCCATGAACGCCTGAGAACCTACTTCGATGAATACATTCCACCAGAGAAAGCTAGGTTTGTGCAGATTAAAGAAACACGAGAGTAGATTCTCAACGTCAGACAGCTAAGTGAAAAGTATAGGGAACTCAATACCCGATCAGTCCTTCGCTTCTTTCTGGGACTACTGCAAGGCACTGGACTGTGTTCGGTGGAAATAACTGCGGAGTGTGCTAGCAGAATGGGCGTTCCTAATCATCTTCTTGCCCTGATCAGAAATCTCTAGTCAGACAGTAAGGCAATAATCAGACTACATACAACTATTTCAAATCCTTTTGGAACCGTGTATAGGAGTTAGGCGGGGTTGTATTCTATCGGCGGTTCTACTTAACATCTATGGAGAATATGTCACGAGAAAAAAGTCTTGATGGCTGGCCTGGTGGGATCAGAATTGGTGGACGAGAAATCAGTAATTCAAGATTTTCTGATAACACCACACTTCGCACAAAATCACATGTGGGAATGAAGGAACTACTGGACAGAAGTAAGAGAGGAAGAGAGAAAAGTACATTAACAGGAAAAAGACCAATCCATGATAATTAACAGAACTGTCACTAACAGCTACTGATGTACTATAAGAATATGAAGAAGATTATCACTTTGTCTATCTGTGCACAGTGATTTAGAATAAGCTTGGCTCTACACCGGAAATACGAAGTAGAATTGTTCTGGCTAGCGATGCTACACCGAAGCTGACAGTGATTTGGAAAGAATGAACCCTAACCACACACACTAAATTCAGAATTCGGAAATCTCTGATGTTCCCAGTTTTTCTGTATAGCGCTGAAGCATAGAGAATAACTGAAGGGGACCACAAAATAATTGATGCTTTTAAGACGTGAAGAACTCATGGTGGAGAAGAAGTTGCCCAGTATTTGTTTCCAGTGAATTCTGCAGTTCCTTTGACATCGACGACAGGAGGATAACTAGGAAAAGATGATCAACCAAGAGAAAGTCGAAGCGAAAATACTGCAGGGAAGACCACCGAAACTGATAGACCAGATAAAGAAGAAGGTACGCCTAAGATTGGGTCAGCTACTTAAATATGCAGGAAACTGTGAAATGTGGAGATCGACTGTTGAGAGAATTCTGTGATGGGTCACCAGCTTTCAACTATGAAAGACGGAGTGTTGATTGATCGCACTAGATGCCAGAACAAGGGCAGCACTTTTTGTTTTTTGGTGCAATAGTGGAGAGTGTCACCGATATAATTAGCGTATTGGGGTGGCAGTCATTAAAACGCAGGCGTTTTTCGTTGCGACGAGATATTTTCACGAAATTTCACTCACAAATTTTCTCGTTCGAATGCCAAAATATTTTGTTGACTCTCGTCTGCAGAGGCAGAAATGATTATTGTGATAAATAATTGCGGTTAGCTTTATGTCTACATTTGTATCACCAGCTATTTGAGAGTGGAACGGTCTAGAAATACGCTCAAAGTGGTTCTATGAACCGCGCTCCCATCACTTAAGTGTGAACTGCGGAATGGTCATCTAGATGCAGATGAAACTATCGGCACCTTGAAGAAATATCAAAAACATCGTTTTTAGTACGATGAGCTAGAAATAAAAGTTGGGAAATGGTATGTCGGTAGTTAAAATTGTTAGTATTCAGCTAAATGCCGGCCGCGGTGGTCTCGCGGTTCTAGGAGCGCAGTCCGGAACCGTGCGACTGCTACGGTCGCAGGTTCGAATCCTGCCTCGGGCATGGATGTGTGTGATGTCCTTAGGTTAGTTAGGTTTAAGTAGTTCTAAGTTCTAGGGGACTGATGACCACAGCAGTTGAGTCCCATAGTGCTCAGAGCCATTTTGAACCAGCTAAATACACGGGTATAGGAGAGGAACATGGCCCCTCAAACTGTTTCACTTAACCAAAGTCTGTGTGCATTTCCAGTGATTATGTAGGAATGAAAACTTTGTTTGAGGCTAACATGAAACGTAAAGAGAGAAACATGTAGAAACACAAACCTCGATAACTTTTGTTTCATGTGCAAACATATTGGGTAGTACAATTCTTTCCCAAAATGGGGCCTGTGTTCGATACGTGCACACACACAAAATTTTAAGTTCTCACAAATCTTCGAAACATTTTAGTTGTTTTTTTCCTATATGCTAACACAGTCATTTAATGATGGAGAAATGGAGTATGCTTAAAGAATCGTAAAGTCTTCAACTTCTACGAAAGCTTTGCCACCTTCACAATATTCTTCCAGATTTCACATGCACATATCTGAAAACGTATACTAAACTTAATGCAGCAATTTCACATACGTCCATTTTTTAAGCAAAATCTGCGTGATAAACACACCAGATGTAGCCGACAACTGCCAGTAAGAGTGCTGCAGTTGCAGTTGGGTGTCACGTTGCTGAGTACAGTTGGTGTGACGTGTTCCTGAACACTCAGCAGACACAATGGATACCACTGCTTTGCCTGATAGCTTTCGCTTCCTTCCTTGACGACAGCTTCAGCAGTGGCAATGGTCGACTCACGTGGAAGGGAAGAATCACGGTACAGACCCCTTCAGGCAGTACAATTTCTCCGACCTGATATTGGGGTCCGATGTATTGACTCCCGCCAAATGGGTCAACCCGACACTACATGGTTTCTCTCTTGACCAGCGTGTGTTAGCATTTCTAAATAATGCTTCCCGCCTATAGCACCCTGCGACACGCTTTACCACATTCAAGCCGTGCCTGCATACACACACTTTCGTACACATTCATGTCATGCGTGCATTCATACCCTTTCGTAGATGTTTTCCATTCTATTTTCGTTTCACTGTCTTTGATGTGGATCCATCTGGTAATAAGAGTTCAGTTATTGCCCTAACTAAATGCTGGAAAGAGTTCAAGAGTCCACTGGATCAGGTAAAACTTACGTATCACAGCAGAGGAACTCGAAATGAGGTCTAAAACTCTCTGTATATATATGGGAAAATGAAATCTATAGTAATATTATCGGATCTGATATACAGGAAAAGGAACGCATGAAAGCTTCATACAAAAAAGGAACCTATCTGAATAGTATTTAGAGGAGTGTGCACAGAATCAGTGAGATAGCCAGTTTCGTATTTTTGCAGACGATAGAGAAATCTAGTCATGTGGTACAGCGTTATTTTCAGTAGATTACTGTTATAACTGAGGTTTAATTTTAAAGTATTGTAATGTAATGTTTCAGAGCAAACATTTACCGTTGTGGATAAAAAGTAGTTATATCCTCACACGGTCGTTCAATTTCATATCGCTTTGCAACGATATGCCCAAATATTTCTACAGTGTGACTGGAGAGTGACAGTTACTGATAATATACACATTCAAACTAAAATTACACGCAATGTAGCGTATTTATGCTAATTCTCAAGTTCGCCTTTGGTGTTCGACTGCAGGTTAAAATATAAAGCACGTCTGGGATTAGCCGGCCGGAGTGGCCGTGCCGTTCTGGGCGCTACAGTCTGGAGCCGGGCGACCGCTACGGTCGCAGGTTCGAATCCTGCCTCGGGCATGGATGTGTGTGATGTCCTTAGGTTAGTTAGGTTTAATAAGTTCTAAGTTCTAGGCGACTGATAACCTCAGAAGTTAAGTCGCATAGTGCTCAGAGCCATTTGAACCATTTTTGAACGTCTGGGATTTTTTGGACGCAAGGAAATCCTACGCATACGGTATCCTCAGCTGAAAACTCGTATAAGCTTTCGAAAATCATGACGTGACATTATCTCACTCCTAAGCGCGTCTGCACGGAATATTTGTCCAAGAACTATAAGATCGTTTTAAATTGTTGTGTCGTGTTAAATGGGATTTAGTATTGATACTGAAAGAATTTTTGGCAGTAAAGCTTGCAGCTTTCTTTAGGTGAGTGCTGATGATTCGTCTAAAGTCACGTGAGGAGCTATCAGCAACAAGACTCGTTGTCGAAAATTCATGCTGTATCAATAATAAACGCCACTGAACATCGAAGAAGAACTTACCTACTCGACGGGAAGAATCTTCCGTTCGCAGGTGACATCATGCTGATGAGCGGAAAGAAATGAAAGTACTAATCAGATGGTGACTGTTTCAGAGCGATGGCAAGTACCACAGAAGTGGATATTGTAACATCATCGATAGAGCAACAGTGAACAACAAAATCTCCAATTGATTGCAACCTGCTTCAGTTTATGCATGGGTATCGGCCAAAGATCGCGGTGCAATAGCAAAGTCGACAGCTCGCATCGATTAAACAGAAGTTAGCGATGTGTCCGTGCAATCCGCACCAACGAGTGGGAGGCGCTGGCTGAGCCACTCCCTCGCTCCGAGGTTCGCAGCGTCACTGCGCGGAGGTTGGTATGCAGCTGAGCAGAGGAAGATGGCAATATCCACTAGTTAGGGTTCATGTGTTATTTATGCCTTAGCTGGAACTGTACTATTCAACACTGGGAGCTTTGTCCTTCAGAGGAGGAGTTCAATAAATGTGTGCATCAAGTGACGCTTTAACATTCAGAGACAGTTGCAAATGTTCGGCACATCAGTGTGGCAATTCACTATAAAGTTAAGTAAATCTCTTTATCATTCTTAGAATAAAGTGAACTGGTATTACATACGTTGTACACTACTGGGCATTAAAATTGCTACACCAAGAAGAAATGCAGACGACAAACGGGTATTCATTGGACAAATATATTATACTACAACTGACATGTGATTGCATTTTCACGCAATTTGGGTGCATAGATCCTGAGAAATCAGTGTCCAGAACAACCACCTCTGGCCGTAATAACGGCCTTGATACGCCTGGGCATTGAGTCAAACAGAGCTTGGGTGGCGTGTACAGGTACAGCTGCCCATGCAGCTTCGACACGATACCACAGTCCATCAAGAGTAGTGACTAACGTATTGTGACGAGCCAGGTGCTCCGCCACCATTGACCCGACGTTTTCAGTTGGTGAGAGATCTGGAGAATGTGCTGGCCAGGGCAGCAGTCCAACATTCTCTGTATCCAGAAAGGCTCGTACAGGACCTGTAACATGCGGTCGTGCATTATCCTGCTGAAATGTAGGGTTTCGCAGGGATCGAATGAACGGTAGAGCCACGGGTCGTAATACATCTGAAATGTAACGTCCACTGTTCAAAGTGCCGTCAATGCGAACAAGAGGTGACCGAGACGTGTAACCAATGGCACCCCTTACCATCACGCCGGGTGATACGCCAGTATGGCGATAACGAATACACGCTTCCAATGTGCGTTCACCGCGATGTCGCCAAACACGGGTGCGACCATCATGATGCTGTAAACAGAACCTGGATTCATCCGAAAAAAATGACGTTTTGCCATTCGTGCACCCAGGCTCGTCGCTGAGTACACCATCGCAGGCGCTCCTGTCTGTGATGCAGCGTCAAGGGTAACCGCAGCCGTGGTCTCCGAGCTGATAGTCCATGCTGCTGCAAACGTCGTCGAAGTGTTCGTGCAGATGGTTGTTGTCTTGCAAACGTCTCCATTTTTTGACTCAGGGATCGAGACGTGGCTGCACGATCCGTTACAGCCATGCGGATAAGATGCCTGTCATCTCGACTGCTAGTGATACGAGGCCGTTGTGATCCAGCACGGCGTTCCGTATTACCCTCCTGAACCCACCGATTCCATATTCTGCTAACAATCATTGGATCTCTACCAACGCTAGCAGCAATGTCACGATACGATAAACGGCAATCGCGATAGGCTACAATCCGACCTTTATCAAAGTCGGAAACGTGATGGTACGCATTTCTCCTCCTTACACGAGGCATCACAACAACGTTTCACCAGGCAACGCCGGTCAACTGCTGTTCGTGTACGAGAAAGCGGTTGGAAACTTTCCTCATGTCAGCACGTTGTAGATGTCGCCACCGGCCCCAATCTTGTGTGAGTGCTCTGAAAAGGTAATCATTTACGTATCACAGCATCTTCTTCCTGTCGGTTAAATTTCGCGTCTGTAGCACGTCATCTTCGTGGTGTAGCAGTTTTAATGGCCAGTAGTGTAATTCGATTCCAACATCTCCTACAGCTACGACCGGAAAATTGTAGTTTCGTCAGGTCATAGCACGATTCATTGTAAGCTACCCAAGAGTCTAGCCCAGTAGTTGCAATGTGTGTACTGGTGGACTCAAGTTAACCTTCAGATATAGCATCTGATAACTATATGTGTACAGGTGGAGCAATGTGTTGGGTAATAGTCATAATATGTGTACAGCTGGTGCAATGCCGCCCCACCACCTCCCCCACAACATCTGGTTCAATAGTCATCGTGGGTATACAGTCAGCTCGATGCCAGTCCCCTGACATGGTCTGGTAAGCGAAATATGTGCACAGACTGCTAATGTCAGCACCCGATATCTGCTCCAGTTGGAGCGTATATCGAGGATTAGACATCGAACCGACTGCACACATGTACCAACTGTTGTAATATGTGTTCAGTCGGTCCGATAACAAGTTATACACTGTCTGACAAAAAAGTGAAGCACCCAGAAGATATGGTCAGATGTCACTTTTACTCACCACTGGTCGTGGGTTGCGTTCCAAAAATAAACAGCATAGAGACAGAAGTGATGACACTTTCTGCAGGACCTGACGATCATTTTGCAGGACAATTCTCAAGCACGTACAGTGCAAGCTGTTATGATTTGGTTCACTGGTGGCGCTGCTAAGTGCTATACCACCTACTGCACTCCCTTGACTTTATCCCTCGTGAGTTCAACTCGATTTCTAAATTGAAGGTAACACTTCACGGCATTTGCTTGAGAAGTGCTGCAAATTCGTCGGGCAATAGACAGCGCCCCTCGAACTGTCAACACAACTGGCACTGCTAACAGTATCCTTCGGCTTCCACATCACCGGTAACGGGTTATACACAATACTGATGACTACTTTGAAGGTCGGTAAAACTTTGAAACACGCATCTATTTTGTACGAGCTGTAAATAAATAGTTGCCACTATTAAAGATCCAACCCTCGTATTAAAAGCTTTGCACTGTGTATAAGCGGCATGGCTACAAGTTAAAATACAAATACGAGCAAGAAGTTAATCGTTTCAGAAAAGAAGCTAAGCTGAAGTTCAGCAACAAGAATTCTCTTAGTGGGGCCGGAGTTCGATTTCCGACTGGGTCAGAGAGTTCCTCCGCTCGGAGGGCGGGTGTTGTGCTTTCCTTACATTCGTGTTGTCATAATTGACAATAAACTATTGAGATGGCTGTTTGGGCACGTCTCAAATGCCAATGAATTAAAAAAGCTCTCTTAGTGATCATACACTGAAGAGCCAAAGAAACTGGTACATCCGCCTGACAACGTGTAGTTAGTGCCCCCCGCCCCCCCGCCCCCCCCCCCCCCCCGCCGCCCCTCCCAGAGCACGCAGAAATGCCGCAGCGCAACGTGGCATGGGCTTGACTAATATCTGAAGCAGTGCTGGAGGGAACTGACAGCTTGAAACCTGCAGGGCTGTCCATAAATCCGTAAGAGTTTAAGAGGGTGTAGATCTTTTCTGAACAGCACGTTGCAAGGCGTCCCAGATGTGCTCAATAAAGATTATGACTGGAAAATTTAGTGGCCAGTAAGAAGTGTTTAAACTCAGAAGCGTGTTCCTGGAGCCACTCTGTAGCAATTCTGGACATGTGGTGTGTCGCACTGTCCTGCTGGAATTGCCCATCGGAATGCACATCACTGGGCATGGATGGATGCGAGTGATCACACAGGATGCTTACGTACGTGTCGCCTATCAGAGTCGTACCTAGACGTATCAGAGGTTCCATATCACTCCAAATGTACACGCCGCACATCATTACAGAGCCTCCACCAGCTTGAACATTCCCCCGCTGACATGCAGGGTCAATGGATTCACGAGGTTGTCTCCATACTCGTACACGTCCATCCGCTCGATACAATTTGAAACGAGGTTTTGTCCGACCAGGCAACGTGTTTCCAGTCATCAACATTCCAATGTCGATGTTGACGAGCCCAGGCGAGGCGTAAAGCTTTGTGTCGTGGTGTCATCAAGGGTACACGAGTGCCCATATCGATGATGTTTCGTTGAATGGTTCGCACGCTGACACTTGTTGATGGCCCAGTATTGAAATCCGCAGCAATTTGCTGAAGGGTTGCACTTCTGTCACGTTGAACGATTCTCTTCAGTCGTCATTGGTCCCGTTCTTAAAGGATCTTTTTTCCGGTCGCAGCGATGTCGGAGATTTCATGTTTTACCGGGTGCATGATATTCACGGTACTCTCGTGAAATGGTCCTACGGGAAAATCCCCACTTCGTCGCTAGCGTAGATATACTGTGTTCCATCGGTCGTGCGCCGACTACAATGCCACTGTCAGACTATCTTAAACCTTGATAACCTGCCATAGTAGCAGCAGTAACCAATCTAACAACTAGGCTAGTCAGCTGTTGCCTTATACAGGCGTTGCCGACCGCAGCGAAGTATTCTGTCTGTTTACATCTCTCTGTATTTGAGTATGCATGCCTGTTCCAGTTTCTTTGGCGCTTCAGTGTATAACTGAAGAGACTAGAAATCTACGTAATCATACGGTCCAAAGTAAGATCTAAACAATTTTATCTTTCATACGCATAGTAAGTAAAGGTTCCGTGACACTGAATGTGTATTGTTTTAGAGATCCGTCAAAACAGTTAATACCATTTTCGTGCATTTTTGTCTGTCTTTGCGTCCGACCTCAGAACACTGCTCAGGAATGGTATGTTCAACACAAAGTGCTTTTAATCACGCGTTAAAAACTATCTTTAGCACAGGGCGAACTTCAGTAACACTGACAAACTGCAGGGACGGATTTCTGAGTGGAAATGGAGGGTCGTAAGAACATGTGCTTGGAAATGCATCGTTGGCACGGTAGATGGCTCTGACGAATGACACTGCCTCTGACCACGTGCCGTGTGTTCCTACTGTGTTCCAGGCCGTGTCTTTGACGCAGCGTACTGAAAGCAAGAGACTCGTTCCGTATACATGTCGGCTACAAGCCGAGATGGTGTTACTGGACGGCAAAGCAGAGGCAGCACGGCTATACCAAGACAAATACCCTCACAGACGCCAGCCATATCACACAAAATTTCAAGCCCTTTTTGGGTGTTTATGTGATCAAAGGGTCCTTCCATGCAGACGGACGTGCAGGGAGGCGGCGAATGGTGCGTACACCAGATGTGGAAGACCGTGCTGCCTATCAACCTTTTCCATCTGCTTGGCCATACAGAAACACTATCTCGACTTGTTCCCGACATGAATAACGACTCATTCTGCTGCTTGCAGAACGCTGCGTCAATCACACTGTAAGAGGCTTTTGTTTCATACAGAAAATTGTAATTTTGGTAGTATTTTGGATGAAAAGTATAGCTTCAGTAGCATGTGAGTAATAGCGAGCAACATCTCTGCCAAAGAGGTTGCACGGCGAGAGGCTGTCAGTTGTACCTTAGCTTGCGAGTGGTGTGCAGTCTTGGAGAGAGAGAGAGAAAGAAGGAGTCGAGTTGTATCTTCTGATGGAGTAAGATGTGTTTAGGCCGTGCTGTGTGCTGGCAATTATTTTCTTGTATTATTTTTCATTTATGTAGAGATATTTTGTAAATTCATTCAGAAGGCTTCAAAAGGTACTGTAATAGCACATTTGCCGAGACATCCAAGCATACTAAGCATACTAATTAATTTGGTCAGTGTTTCAGAACTGGAGATTTATTATGATTATGTAAAATATGTGACTTATTGATTCTTCTTCAAAGATGATAGCATACATTTTTGTACCAAAGTAAAGAGAATTTGCACAAATATTTCTACTACTAATGTAAAGTGAATTTTTAATATTTCAAGTGTTAAAATATTTTGTCTTAGTGATGTAAAGATTTATTAATACAGCTATATTAATGTTTTTCAATCAATCAGCATTTATTTCAATTTTCAAATATATAATTTTGGTTTTCCTGGGTTTCTCGGTAACAGAACTTTCATTGACAATGATCATTGCAGTAATGAGATTTATTAGAAAAGAAGTTTTGTGAATGTCTCTATAGTTTAAAGCACATATTGCATATTGTGTTGCTAGTGGTTTGAATTTTTATTTTTTAACTAGCATAGCAGCATCAGTCGCAGTTGTTTAAAGATAGCAGCAGCACAGTATTTGTTCATTGCCCCAACGGTTATGCAATTTTTAATTTTCGATCAAACAGTTAACATTTCAACAGTGACATACATTTCAGGCAGGGCATTTTTTGTAGTTATTTTTCTCGCTATCACATTGCTTGCACTATAGCTAACACGACAGTTTTCTTAAACTTAACAGAGCAGACTGTTCTCTCGCCATGACGGTTGAAGTACACAGCCTAATGTTGCATCTCTGTCTAACTTTTGTATTGCTGATCACTTTTCAAGAATTACTTGATTACTTACAAACTAAAATATGAGCTTAACTGTTTCTCTAATCATGAGTTTAACGTCACATTCCCACACAGCCAAAATGCCAGTAAATATAACTATACATTAGCATAAAACGAAATCTAATTAGCCACTTTCAACACTGCCTGCAACACATGGTCAGAGCAACTTTGTCAGTCGTCAGCGCCATCTATTGTGGTAACAATGCATTTCCAGACACATGTTCATAGGACCCTTTTTCCTCCATTTCCAGTCAGGAATGCATCCCTGCAGTCTGTAGGTTTTACTATTGTTCATCTCTTCAAAACAAATAGCAAATTTCATTTGCATAATTTTTACCCAGATACAGGGTTAACCTCATGTGACGATGAGAGTGGGGGCAGTGTCCTACCACACTAACCAAATTTCACAGAGGGGGAAATGGGTGGTCCAAACTTTAGATTGGTTGGTTGATTCGGGGGAGGGGACCAATCAGCAATCTCACCGGTCTCATCAGATTAGGGGAGCATGGAGAAGGATGTTGGCTGTGCTCTTTCAAAGAAACTATACCGGCATTTGCCTAAAGTGATTTAGGGGAATTGCTAAAAACTAAAACTAAATTCCGCCCAAACAGGGTCCAATGGTACTGACTCGCAACAGTAATATGTGGGTACATTAGGTACACTTTTGGATAATTTTCTGAGCAAACCCAACCCACCTGCAAAAATAAGAAATAAAAATAATCAGAATCACACAATGAACTATAGGTCATGAAATTCATTATCATTATTTTAGTTCTCTTAATTCCTTTATATTTTAGTTTAATATAACCATCTTCAAAAAAATTGGAAGTCCCAGTTAGGAATTATTTTATTAAACCTTTCAGGCTTTATTCTCAAGCTTGATACAAATTTTCTTCCTATATATAGTTTTTAAATGTTCACAATCAGTAATGTAATACAATTCATTTACTTCTAGCTCACTAATCTTTTTAAGCAAATTAGACTTGCTTACATTATTTAGTTTCTTCAGTAGAGTATCCATTTATATACAATGAAAAAATTATTACATTGTAAATTTTCAACCAAAATTCTGTGTTGAGAATCGTATGTCAACTTCTTCTTACCAGACATTACTAAATATGCAATTGTGTCTTTTGGAGTTTTGTCATTAAAAATGGCAACTAATTTTACTGTAGTTTTCTGCATAGTGAAAACATTCATTCTCCTAGACATATTTGCGACATGGACAGGGTAATTTTCAATATAATTGAATGGACTCAAATTAACATCACCATTCAATTATGTAGTTCTCTTAAAATCTAGGAAAGCATCATATACTTTTACATAATTGTTTGGTGGACCTAGATTCCACATTTACTGAGGAAAAACTTCATTTCTTCCATTTTTAATATAGATATTCTGTAATTTAACATGATCGAATAAGGAAGAGTCAGCTAACCGATTATTTTACCTTTTAGTCTGGAAAACAACAAAGATGAAATAAGGCATATCAAATTCTGCAGAGTTATAGAAATTTGTAATACCTAGCTCAAAATTTTTCTTTTCATCCCATCCAGCAATCTCTACAGTTTGTGGTTCAAAGAAAGATATGGGAATTTTCAGATTTATAAGTCTACCTTTTTCTAATTCAAGCGAATATTCTGGTTCAAATTTAACCACAGGAACACGAATTTCAATCGATTCTACAACAATTTTACCCTCTTTTGGAAGTGTTGTCACATCTTTAACTCCAGCTTGGTTACGATCTGCCCAATGAAGATTGGAATCTCCAACACTCTATAAGGATGTAAAAATTACTGTTAAATCACCTTCCCACAGTGTTTCTTGATAATCTTTAAAAAATCCGACAACTAATTTTAATAGATAAAGCACTTCATTTTCCTTACTTTTTATCATTCCATTATTAAGAAGGTCATTCCATGGTTAGCTCATTGGCTAGAGTCGAAGTCAATCGAATAAGAGCTGATGAAGAAATAAATAGAAATTCTATTCTTGACAAAGTATAGTTTCTTTTCTTTATGGTGATAACATTGAACAGTTTTGCTACATAATTATCGATTAATTTTTTATTCGATAATCAATTATAAGTTGGATAATCTGTACCATCAGTTCCAATAATACTGAAGTTAATGTATAATTGGGCATGGTTAGGATGAAACCAACCATCTCCAACCTTTATATTAATCTCTACGTTCTTGTTGGAAAGATTCAAATTATTTTTGGTCTTCTCATTTTTGGCAGTTTGCAGAATTATGTGTGGAAAACGAAAATTAGGAATGTTCTTAGGTGTGACAATGGCTGGGGAGTTAATCTTTTTCTAAACTTTTAATGTATACAAATGAAAAGTTTTTCGATTGCTTATACTTTGCTTCCAAGTAGTAAAACTAAGCCCAAATCATAGGTTAAATAATGAACAATTAAATACAATTGAGCCATTTTTAAGAGATGCTCAAAAGACAAAGAAAACAGGTGGAAATTTGCTTATTAGATTAACTATTTCAGTTGTGAAAAAATTCTTGAATAGCTAACAAAAAAGAAAGAAACAAAACATGAAGATGGCGTTCTTCCTTTACTATCAGCAGCTTTACCTTATCTTGCAGCAACTGGTTCTCTCACAGGTGGATCTGCAGCAATCACTAATGCAGTCATAAAGAAGAACAAAGCTGATAAAGAGTTAGAAGAAAAAAAGGTATGATTTGGACATAAAAAAGAAAGCTGCTACTAAACTAAAAAAAACAAAAAAATCCAAAAATGATTTAAAAATTTATCAATCATTTATCTAATTTTGATATAGTAAATTTAGTTTTTATCATTGAAGAATTGCCAAATGAAGTGAAAAATTTAGAATCAGGAATAGTAAATTTAGATACTTCTGATCATCTTGGCAGTCACTGGATTTGTTACTATAAAAATAAGTATGAAAAATTAGTTTTTGATTCATATGGAGGAAATATTCCCAAACAGCTCATTAACTATTTGGGAAAAATGATCTGTACTATAAAAGTGAGAGTACAAAATTTTGATGAATTTATTTGTGGTCATTTGTTTTTGTTTCTTTTAGAATTGGTATGTAAAAATTATATGTTTAGTGGTATTTTAGATTTAGTAAATGGACATTTTTGGAAAGAAGCTCATTAAGAATTTTCAGTCATCAGAACCAAAATTTGCAGATTTTCTGTCAAAAATCAGAAATTTTCTATCATCACTAAATCAAAAAATTGCTAATTTAATCACACAATTTTGGAAACAATTAAAAAACATTTTTAAAGCAACTACAGTTTATATCGATTTTAAAGGTAGAAGAATAGCAGATATAAAAAAAACAATAAATGGTTATGATTCTGTTACTAAACAATATTTAGAAAAAGAATATGTTACAAACCTGAATACACAAGTCCTCTAACACAATTGGGTAATTATGTCAATAAAGAAGAATTAAAAAATCTTGTTATAAAAAATGTACACAATAAGATTCTCTCAGATTTAAAACAAAGAAACATCATAATAAAGAAGTAATTAAAATGGGAGCAAGTCTCCTTCATGTATTAGATAAAATAGATTCACTACAAATTAAACTTAAATCATAAGATCCACAAATTAATAAAGGTTTAGACAAGAAAGTTGACAAAGATCAAGACGTTTTGAGGTCGTTAGATTAATTTAAACATTATGTATTTTTTATCTATGTAAATGGCCGAACACACCTTTTGTTTGAAGTGTAAGAAATTTACCTCACAGAATTATCACTAAAAGCGGAAGATAAAGAATTGAATGTCTTTGTACAATTTGTTAAAAGATGAAAAGTAAATTCATTAAAAAAAATTTGTAGGCAACTGCCAAAACAGTCTTTAGACTGGCAGCTGCCAAAGCAGTCTTCAGACTGCATCAGTGTCTAGTTCAGCAGTCGGTGAAGGTCTAACAATATTTGTGATCAAATTATAAATGAATTACATAAGACAATGAGAAAACATTTAAAGAGAAGAAATGTTGTTTCCCTTTGCATTGATAATCTATGGCAAGCAGATCTAGTAGAAATGGATTCTGGGAAGTTGAAAGGAATTTCGAAGATAAATAGAGGTTATAAATATTTATTAAATGTTATTGGCGCCTTTTTAAAATTTGCTTGGACTATCCCAGTTAAAGATAAGACAGGTAAGAATGTTGTTGTGAATTCGATAAAACATTTAGTGATGGATGTGAGCCAAAAAATTTGCAAACAGATAATGGAAAAGAATTCTATAAGAAAGACTTTAAAGAATTAATGAAAAAATACAACATTAATCATTATTCAACTTTTACTGAGTTAACAGCATCTGCTGTTGAAAGATTTAACAGAACACTGAAAGAAAAGATGTGGAAGAGATTTGCTCTTCAAGGGAATTATAAGTGGGTTGACTTCGTTAAAATTTAGTTGATGAATACAATAACACAATACTATAAAATTGAAACCAATACACATTAATGTGAAAAATTTTAGGCCTGTCTGGGAGTTGGATCTAGCATCTGCAAAATTTAAAAAAGGAGGTTAGTTAGAATTAGGAAACTTAAAGGACTTTTTGAGAAAGGATATTCTGCCAATAGCCAACAGAAATGTTTGAAATTCAAGATGTTATTCATTCTAGTCCAGTCACATACAGATTGAAAGATATCAATATAGATTTTTATGAGCAAGAGCTACATAAAACAAAATATCCAGATATGTACCTAGTTGAAAAAGTTTTGAGAAAGAAAGGACTTAAAGTTTATGTTAAATGGTTGGGCATTGACAATTCATACAACACTTGGGTAAATAAAGATAAAGTAGTAGTTGGTGATTGACCACTATCATATTTTTGTTATTATATATTGTTATAATTATTGAAAATTATTTATGCTATAACAAATTTTCTATATCTTTTAATGTAAAGAAAAAATTTTTGCAACATTCCTGATACAAATAGAATAAATTAGTTCGTTGCCATTTGTTGTCTTCTCTGTTACCTAACTTTTAAAAATAATGAATAGTTTTTAATATAATTTTGTTGGTAAATTATTTATAGATGAATTATGATTTGCTATTATTTTTACATCCATAAAAAAGAGAGATTCTGAGTTTTCTGCTTCCTCCCATATTCCTATATCACTTATTTTTAAATCATGGGTCTGCCTTTTCAAATGTTCTATAGTTAAAGATGGTTTAAAATATTTGTTAGAAATCTTACATTCATCTTGTCTCCCATACGGTTTATTATTTATATCGACAAAAATGTCAAATTTAAATTCATCCCATACATTAGTCATATTTATAAGATTAAAAAATTAAAAAGATAATTAAAACTTTGTTGTATGTAAATGAATACTCTATTGAAGAGGCCAAATAATTTAAGCAAATCTAATTTGCTTAAGAAGATTAGTGAGCTAGAAGCAAATGAATTGTATTATGATAGTGACTGTGAATGTTTAAAAACCATATATGGGAAGAAAATTTGTTTTGAGCTCGATAAGAAATTTAAAGTTACTTTGCCTGTTTGGTTTAATGAAATAATAACGAACAGGGACTTTCATTTTTTAAAAGATGGCGATATTAAACTAAAGTACAAATGAATGAAGAGAACTAAAATCATTGATATGAATTTCGTGATCTAGAGTTCGTTGCTTGAATAAATTTTTATTCATTTAAATCTTATATCCTATTTTTGTGGGTGGGCTGAGCTTGCTCGGAAAATTATCCAAGCCTGCACCCAGCATACCCACTTACTACTTACCGCTGAGTCATCCCCAGCCTATAGGCGTCACTAGATGCGGATATGTAGGGATTCATGTGGTCAGCACACCGTTCTCCCGGCCGTACGTCAGTTTATCAGACCAGAGTCGCTACTTCTCAATCATGTAGCTCCTCAGTTTCCCTCACAAGGCCTGAGTGCACCCTGCTTGCCAACAACGTGTGGCAGACCGGATGGTCACCCATCTATGTGCTAGCCCAGGCCAACAGCGGTTAACCTCGGTGATCTTATGGGCACTGATTTACCACTCGCACTTGGCAGCTCTTGCAGTCTTCGGAAAAGTGTGGATGATTTTTTTCTGAAAGTCAGACGATATGTGGCCAGACTCGTACATTCTACACACCATAGTCGTTTTTTTTCCGATTCCCCCAATGGTTACAGAAATTCTGATAGAATGTTATCTATTCCTTCTGCCTTATTTGATATTAAGTCCTCCAAAGCTCTTTTAAATTCTGATTCTAATACTGGATACCCTATCTCTCCGAAATCAACTCGTGTTTCTTCTTCTGTTATATCAAACAAATCTTTCTCTAACAGAGACCTTGTAACGTCCCCTTGGAAAAATTTATGAATTATTACGCTGATAAACCCCTTATGTTATTTGATTTTCAAACAGCTGAGCAAAACTGAATGTGCACAGACATTTCTCTCTCTACTTATTCAGATCATCAATAAACTGACACACAATATTTTTTGCACAACTCAATCTGACTTTCAATATTCCCTACAAAAGAATGGCCCTGGCTAACAATAACCTATACCTTTCACGAATCACTTACCTCACAAAAATCTTCGTTAGTCGAACTACAGCAATACAGCGAGCGCCAATACTGCCAGCTAAATAAAAGATTCTAACTACTGAAGTCACAAACTACTGATAGGCATAGTTAGCAAATGAAAGATTTTGATAGAGAACAAACAATGTATTTGCCTTAATAGTGTCCAAAAGTCATAAAATATATATATATATATATATATATATATATATATATATATATATATATATACACTCCTGGAAATTGAAATAAGAACACCGTGAATTCATTGTCCCAGGAAGGGGAAACTTTATTGACACATTCCTGGGGTCAGATACATCACATGATCACACTGACAGAACCACAGGCACATAGACACAGGCAACAGAGCATGCGCAATGTCGGCACTAGTACAGTGTATATCCACCTTTCGCAGCAATGCAGGCTGCTATTCTCCCATGGAGACGATCGTAGAGATGCTGGATGTAGTCCTGTGGAACGGCTTGCCATGCCATTTCCACCTGACGCCTCAGTTGGACCAGCGTTCGTGCTGGACGTGCAGACCGCGTGAGACGACGCTTCATCCAGTCCCAAACATGCTCAATGGGGGACAGATCCGGAGATCTTGCTGGCCAGGGTAGTTGACTTACACCTTCTAGAGCACGTTGGGTGGCACGGGATACATGCGGACGTGCATTGTCCTGTTGGAACAGCAAGTTCCCTTGCCGTTCTAGGAATGGTAGAACGATGGGTTCGATGACGGCTTGGATGTGCCGTGCACTATTCAGTGTCCCCTCGACGATCACCAGTGGTGTACGGCCAGTGTAGGAGATCGCTCCCCACACCATGATGCCGGGTGTTGGCCCTGTGTGCCTCGGTCGTATGCAGTCCTGATTGTGGCGCTCACCTGCACGGCGCCAAACACGCATACGACCATCATTGGCACCAAGGCAGAACCGACTCTCATCGCTGAAGACGACACGTCTCCATTCGTCCCTCCATTCACGCCTGTCGCGACACCACTGGAGGCGGGCTGCACGATGTTGGGGCGTGAGCGGAAGACGGCCTAACGGTGTGCGGGACCGTAGCCCAGCTTCATGGAGACGGTTGCCAATGGTCCTCGCCGATACCCCAGGAGCAACAGTGTCCCTAATTTGCTGGGAAGTGGCGGTGCGGTCCCCTACGGCACTGCGTAGGATCCTACGGTCTTGGCGTGCATCCGTGCGTCGCTGCGGTCCGGTCCCTGGTCGACGGGCACGTGCACCTTCCGCCGACCACTGGCGACAACATCGATGTACTGTGGAGACCTGACGCCCCACGTGTTGAGCAATTCGGCGGTACCTCCACCCGGCCTCCCGCATGCCCACTATACGCCCTCGCTCAAAGTCCGTCAACTGCACATACGGTTCACGTCCACGCTGTCGCGGCATGCTACCAGTGTTAAAGACTGCGATGTAGCTCCGTATGCCACGGCAAACTGGCTGACACTGACGGCGGCGGTGCACAAATGCTGCGCAGCTAGCGCCATTCGACGGCCAACACCGCGGTTCCTGGTGTGTCCGCTGTGCCGTGCGTGTGATCATTGCTTGTACAGCCCTCTCGCAGTGTCCGGAGCAAGTATGGTGGGTCTGTCACACAGGTGTCAATGTGTTCTTTTTTCCATTTCCAGGAGTATATATATATATATATATATATATATATATATATCAATTCATGACATCCAGTCTTACAAATTTACTGTGTCTGATGGACAC
Source organism: Schistocerca piceifrons (assembly GCF_021461385.2). Lineage (NCBI taxonomy): Eukaryota > Metazoa > Arthropoda > Insecta > Orthoptera > Acrididae > Schistocerca > Schistocerca piceifrons. The sequence continues at coordinate 111,029,326 of NC_060140.1, forward strand.
ATGTCCAGATCATCCGCTCTCAAAACTCCGCCATCTCTCTCCCCACATCCACCACTGCTGGCGGCTCACCTCCAACTGCGCAACGCTAAGCGCTGTTCACATCCAGCTGCCCAACACTGCAGTAGCGAATATTCGAACAATGCCAACCAGCCACAGACTGCACACAGCACAGCCAGTGATTTTCATACAGAGCGCTACGTGGCGTTACCAACATAAAAACCCAAACAACCTACTTACAACCTTCGATGTGCTATTTCCACCTATCCGCTGTCTCCTTTTCATTGAACAGCGGAATTCCCGTTGCACTCCTAATGATACCAACCTTGCGTCTAATTTCACCGAAGGTTGTTTTGACTTTCCTGTAGGCCGAGTCAGTCCTTCCGTCAATCTTTTTTTATTTTTTTATTTTTTTTTTTGTCAACGAAGCTATTGACTAGGGGAGTTTGGGAAAACCTAAATCAGGACTGGCGGATGAGGATACGGACCGTCGTTCTCCCGAAAGCGAGTCCAGTGCGCTAACCATTGCACCACCTCGTTGGGTCCCAAATTTTAAAGAATACCCGTCCCTAAATTAGTGGACGTCCGCAGACGAGGTGTGCGGCAGCGCAGGTGTTTGTTGTGTGGTCGGCCAGATGTGACGAGACGGGAGGACAAGTGTCTGAGCGGCAGCGGCAGGTGCAGCAGCTGTTTGCCCGGTGGCGGCGGGCTGCGGCTGGGTGCGCAGATAAGCGCCGGCCGGCGTCCGGCCTTTGTGCGGGCCTTTTGTGCCGCTGCCGGAAAAGATCGGCGGCCAGCGGCGCGTGCCCAAGGTCGCGGCCACGCGCTCGTACTCACCCGCCGCTCCACGGCCGACCCGTGCTAAAGCGCAGCCTCCCGCCGGCCTCGTACACGAAGCGTGCACCAGGCGTCACTACGCGGTACTTCCGTCCTCTTCACTGTGACTTTGTCCGCCCTCGGTAGCTGAGTGGTCAGCGTGACAGATTGTCAATCCTAAGGGCCCGGGTTCGATTCCCGACTGGGTCGGAAATTTTCTCCGCTCAGGGACTGGGTGTTGTGCTGTCCTAATCATCATCACTTCATCCTCATCGACGAGCAGGTCGCCGAAAGGCGTCAACTCGAAAGACCTGCACCAGGCGAACGGTCTACCCGACGGGAGGCCCTAGCCACACGTCATTTCATTTCACTGTGACTTTGCAAAAACCAAGTACTTGTGCAGGAATTCTGCTTGCAGCGGAATTACCAGTTTTAAAAATGATGATGTTTAGATGTGTGTGAAATCTTATGGGACTTAACTGCTAAGGTCATCAGTCCCTAAGGCCCTCGGCGCACGGACCGTGCTGTCGAAAGTTAACGTTGAGCGTGCCAAGTTCAACGTGCTGCTGAACGCTCAGGAACGATGCGTCTTGTGGATACGGTACGTTGGCCGCAACGTGGTATACACGATCGCAACGCACTCCAGCGCCAGTTGTGGGATGTTTCTAGTTCGTAAACCACAATGATTACTCAGCAGGCAGCTCCATTAAAACGCACGTTTCCTCCATCGTTCATATCCTAGTCACGTAATATACGCAAACAAAAACTTCAGTATCGGTGTACATGTTTTAAGACAAAAAGGAAAGTACCATGTCCAATCAATAAGGGCACAGGCTTATAAGAGTTCCATTACAAACAGTGCGACACAAATTTGCAGTAGTTCTCCACATAAGATAAACACTATTTTATCTTCCCCACATTTTAGTAAAACCGTAAAGTCATTCTTACTTGATCACTGTTCCTACCCAGTAGCAGAAACTTTACAACATGTAAATCACGAAGCTCAAAAGAAAAAGGAACAAAATATCTTTATGCAAGTAGCGCAAGCTATTCTGCAGATTAAGCCAATAGAACAAATTCACTCCTCAAAAAAAGGTGAACTTATATTTACATAACATCAAATATTGTAGTACATACTTACATTAACTAATAATAAAGCATCAGAACCTGTTATACACGTGAATATTATGAAAAAAAATATTGAACCTTGGCGAGATGCGAGCCATTACCATATCACATATCTGGCCTTTTTTCATTTTATTTTAATTTTTTAAAATAAAATAAAAATAAAAACGCGGTTCCTCCGCTTTATGGTCCAAACGCGACCACTTTTTTATTTTTTTTTATTTTTTGGGAACAGGAAGGCAGGGCAAACAAACAATCTTTATTCGTACAATTGTGCTGTCCTAGCGATAAGAAAAGTATCGAGGGAGCAAAAACAATTTGGAAACCATAAAATCAACGCAAAGGCCGCCCTCTTTTTTTTTTTTTATTGTAACAGGAATAAAGTAAATGACAATCCTAGTCACGGGCGGGAGTGAAAATGAAGTTATCATCTGCATCACAATCCCTGCAGCACGCGGTGTCGCATCATAAACCTGGCAGAAAGCCGTATAATCTTGACCACTTCTGCCAATGTGGGCGGTATTTATTTCTCCTGCGTCGACCATTCGAAGGACCATTATCTGAGGCGGTTTCGGTGTTTACCATCGTTGTGTGTGTGTGTGTGTTTTTTTTCTTCACGTTAACATAATGCAGTCATAACTGGCGCCAACAGGTAGGGGCCAGTTTTCTTCTCAGTGTGCTATAGGCCAATATAATTGAACCGCGCAGTACTGTCTCTAGTCGTTCTGCTGCAGGAGTCTTCCCAGTTCTGGGACACCCCAGCTGTCGGGCGGATTGTGAAAAACACTTCCTAAAAATTGGAAAAGTAAGTCCTGTATTTCGTATGACTCCGTATGAGCTCGTGTTGTTCTTGTAAATACATCCAATAATCCATCACGGACTTAATATCGTACGAATACAAATATTTCGTCGCATGTCCAGCGATCCAATTGACCGCATTCGTCTTTTGTTTCGGAAAAAAGGTCTTGTCCGGTAGAAAAAGTACATCCGATGTGATTTCTGTGTAGTTAGTGCGCCGAAGGAAGGCCAATATTCGACGCGTCAGCATCCAGACGTCCCTCGCTGCGCCACACACTAAACCATGTTCTTCCGTTGCTAACAGTCCACAGTTTCCGCAAAGAGGAGAATCGACCATATGAATTGTATGTAATCGACTCCTGGTCACAAGTTTACGGTTTATAAGAATGTACCACATCGATCTCGGTGCTGTTGACAGTAATGGAGTATGCACTGCACACCAAATGTGGTTCCACGTTCTCGACGGGTATTTGAATTCCATTATGTTGCGGCCATGGTGATCCATCAAGCATCTATAGATCTCCCGAGTCGTGGGTATTCTCGTCGAAGGTACTTTCAGACGAACATAACTGTAATCAACAAGAAATGAGGCAATGTGTGCAAGAGAAGGCGAAATATTGCCCACCGCAATAGGGGGTTCGTACGAAGGCGGAACAAGTACTTCTATCAGAGCTGACGTTATGGTATGCTTTCTTTGTTGCCAATTTCGTATCATCGCTCTCATGTAAAGCGCCAGAGCTTTGTTTCGCACGTTTGTGAGGTTGAGGCCACCGTTCCGGAACTGTAGCGTTAACGTATCATATTTGATTTTAAATAACATCCCAGTACTAACATAGTAACCAAAGGCAGCCATGAGGCGGTCTGCAATACCCTGCGGCATTGGTAGGATCTGCGCTAAATGGGGCAGTCGTGACGCTATGTGAACGTTGGTGTATGCCACACGTTGGATCATGTCAAAGGCTCTCAGTGAGTTGTTGCGTATCGTCAGACGAACATTCTACAGAAGCCGCCGAGAACTCGCCGCCGCTGACCGCCGTAGTGAACGGGTAAATGTAATCCCCAGACATCTCAGCGATTCCACCGTCTGAAACGGTCCCGCTACGTCTTCCAGACCCCGTCCAATGTGCATAATTTTGGATTTCGTCATGTTAACGACACTGCCTGCCGCCGTCCCGTAAGAGTCTAGATGTTCAACAGCCTGACGCACTTCATGTCCTGATCTGACAAGAAGGATCAGGTCGTCCGCATATGCGCGACAAACGATAGAGTTCTCATTAAGCGCTATCCCAGTAAGTGAGCGCCTCATAACACACATCAGCGGCTCAAGCGCTATCGCAAACAGCATCATGGAGAGTGGGCACCCTTGTCGGACTGAGCTGTTAATAGGAATCGAGCCCGCTTCCCGACCGTTTACAATCACCTTCGATGTTGCCCCTCGTATTAGCCTCATAACGATGGAGATGAAAACAGGAGGAATCGCCATTCGGCTCATGACTGACACCAAGAAGTCATGGTTTATCCTGTCGAACGCACGATCGAAGTCCACAGATATCATCGCTGCTCGCATTTTACACGTTTCCGCAAGGGCAATAACGTCACGGTATTCACTTAACGCCGAGGAGATGTTGCTTCGCACCCCTAGGCAAGCCTGATCAGGAGATATTGTCCTGGATATCGCCAGCTTGAGACGCTAGTAGTCGTGCAAAGTTTTTATAGTCGGTGTTTAGCATAGTGAGAGGCTGATATTGATTAACACTGCGACTCCCCGCCGTCTTCGGGATGGGAAGAAGAAAGCCCCTCACACAATCCGACGGTAGGCGCATGTCCGGACGCATCGCCTCATTGTACATCGACACCAACTGTGGCATCATCATGTCCACGAATTCTCGATAAAACTCTAGCGTAATCCCATCTGGCCCCGGTGATTTATGGGCCGCTCCTTTTGTGAGTGCCACCTTTATATCGTCTTCTGTGAGTGGCTCCATAAGCGCTGCCTTATCCGTCTCTGTCAGTGTCGTTTGCAGATGTTGGAGTATCTCTTCCCCCACCAGATGGTCCGTCGGTGTACCGGCATAGAGGTGGCGGAAATGCTCTAAAAATTCGTTTGCAATGTCCTGTTGTGTTGTCAGTTGACGACCACCTAAACCGTGGAGCACTGTTACCAATGCCCGGCGGTAACGTTTATGTTGCCGCGACACATGGTGCATCGAGGTACGTTCCCCAGTGATGGTGTCGAGACATCGTGCCCGTATTGGGATGCCACCCAGTCGTCGTCGCGTGATCGATAGGATTTGTGCCTTGACACGATGAACTTCCGCATGATGTTCTGCAGACGGTACCTGGAAGGACAGCTCACGAAGCATGGTGTAATAATAATCAAGAGTGTCTCTTTGCCATCTCGTCTTATCCCGACCATACTGTATGAGAGCTCTTCTTATTGCCGGCTTAGTACACTCGAGCCACCATTGAAGCACGGAGGTATATGTTGGTAGACGGCGTTGACATATGGCCCATACCTCCTCGACTCTCTGACGACATTCGGGGTCCGCCAAAAGTGACGAATTGAGCTTCCATGTCCCGCGGCTTCCCCACACACTTTGCCTAGGGAGTGATATGGTACAAATGTAAGCCAGATGATCAGTAATTGCCGCAGGCCATCGTTCCGCGTCGACCACCTTATCCTGTATGCCAACCGAAACATATATTCGACCGAGTCTGCTCGCCGAGTGACTGGTATAAAAAGTATATCCCTCACGGTTCCTATGAATCATGTCCCAGGTGTCGCTTAACTCCAGATCCCGGCATAGCACATGCAATTCACGACAGGTATTGTAATGTGGAGTCTGGTCTTTTTGCGCTAAAACACAATTGAAGTCACCACCTATAAAGAAATGATCGAGTCTACCGGTAAATAAGGGCACAATCTCTTCCGAATAATATCTAGCACGCGCCCGTCTGTTGTCTGTGCCGGAAGGGGCATAAACATTGAGAATGCGAATTCCATTAACAGTTATCGCCAGTCCTCGTGCCGAAGGTAGATAAGCCAGGTCGCGAACCGGAATCCCGCCCCGAACCAATATCGCCGTTCCACTGTCGTTGTTCGAGTGCGGTGAGATGTAGGAGATGTATCCATGGACTTCCTGGAACTCAGGAATGTAAATTTCCTGCACCATCAGTATATCCACATCCGACGCGTGTATCATGTCCCTAAACAACTGCTGTTCCACGGGCGATCTAATGGTATTTACACTCCTGGAAATTGAAATAAGAACACCGTGAATTCATTGTCCCAGGAAGGGGAAACTTTATTGACACATTCCTGGGGTCAGATACATCACATGATCACACTGACAGAACCACAGGCACATAGACACAGGCAACAGAGCATGCACAATGTCGGCACTAGTACAGTGTATATCCACCTTTCGCACCAATGCAGGCTGCTATTCTCCCATGGAAACGATCGTAGAGATGCTGGATGTAGTCCTGTGGAACGGCTTGCCATGCCATTTCCACCTGGCGCCTCAGTTGGACCAGCGTTTGTGCTGGACGTGCAGACCGCGTGAGACGACGCTTCATCCAGTCCCAAACATGCTCAATGGGGGACAGATCCGGAGATCTTGCTGGCCAGGGTAGTTGACTTACACCTTCTAGAGCACGTTGGGTGGCACGGGATACATGCGGACGTGCATTGTCCTGTTGGAACAGCAAGTTCCCTTGCCGGTCTAGGAATGGTAGAACGATGGGTTCGATGACGGTTTGGATGTACCGTGCACTATTCAGTGTCCCCTCGACGATCACCAGTGGTGTACGGCCAGTGTAGGAGATCGCTCCCCACACCATGATGCCGGGTGTTGGCCCTGTGTGCCTCGGTCGTATGCAGTCCTGATTGTGGCGCTCACCTGCACGGCGCCAAACACGCATACGACCATCATTGGCACCAAGGCAGAACCGACTCTCATCGCTGAAGACGACACGTCTCCATTCGTCCCTCCATTCACGCCTGTCGCGACACCACTGGAGGCGGGCTGCACGATGTTGGGGCGTGAGCGGAAGACGGCCTAACGGTGTGCGGGACCGTAGCCCAGCTTCATGGAGACGGTTGCGAATGGTCCTCGCCGATACCCCAGGAGCAACAGTGTCCCTAATTTGCTGGGAAGTGGCGGTGCGGTCCCCTACGGCACTGCGTAGGATCCTACGGTCTTGGCGTGCATCCGTGCGTCGCTGCGGTCCGGTCCCAGGTCGACGGGCACGTGCACCTTCCGCCGACCACTGGCGACAACATCGATGTACTGTGGAGACCTCACGCCCCACGTGTTGAGCAATTGGGCGGTACGTCCACCCGGCCTCCCGCATGCCCACTATACGCCCTCGCTCAAAGTCCGTCAACTGCACATACGGTTCACGTCCACGCTGTCGCGGCATGCTACCAGTGTTAAAGACTGCGATGGAGCTCCGTATGCCACGGCAAACTGGCTGACACTGACGGCGGCGGTGCACAAATGCTGCGCAGCTAGCGCCATTCGACGGCCAACACCGCGGTTCCTGGTGTGTCCGCTGTGCCGTGCGTGTGATCATTGCTTGTACAGCCCTCTCACAGTGTCCGGAGCAAGTATGGTGGGTCTGACACACCGGTGTCAATGTGTTCTTTTTTCCATTTCCAGGAGTGTACATTCACTGTCCCTATTCTGTATGCCTGGGGAGTAGCTGTCATCTCCACATAATGTTAAAAAGACAAAGTTTCACCGTATCGATAGTCCCTTTGCACATCCGCAGAGGGTCGCCCGACGGACGTGTCCCTGCGGCATTAGGTTTTTTGAGATGCGGACGGGTGCGAGTCCCCACCAGTAGAGTGGCCCGCATCGGTGATTTCGTCGTCCTGCTCATACCAGCTGATATTATTGGGGTGCTCCAAATTCTCCTGTGCGGCATTGATGTGTGACATCTGTTGTTCTTTCGCAGCATTAGACTCCACCGCAGAAGGGGTAGCAGGCCCCTGAGCGGATGCGTCTTCTGAGCGACATGACATCTTTTCACTGTCCGAATTCATATGGTCTGCGACATCCGAAGCTTGTGGTTCCAAGTCAGACAGTTCCATAGTGTTAGACTCACCTGAGCTCCCAAGAAGAGAAGGGAGCGTCTCCGCAGAGTTTAGTCGGCGCTTCTTGCGGCGCTTTGGCGAGCGTTGTTTTCGGGCCCTAACATCGGCCTCTGGTGTTGGCGAATCTTGCATCACCTGCGCTCTCGCCGCCGCCACAACGCCCTGGGGCCGTTCCACTTCAACTTCCATGCCTGTTATGATGCTGTCATCCTCTTTCTGCACCACCTGTAATGTCTGGTATTGGAGGTTGGTGGGAGCCATTCCTTCTTCAGTAGGGTCCGAAGGCGCCTCAATCAACTGCGGCGTCGGTTCGATAGTGCGCTCCGACCTCGGCGTCACCTCCCCGCGAAGCGCCGCCACGTCATCGGCAGTGACGTTGGTGTAGCCGGATTCTGGAGGTGTCCGCTGGGGAGTTGCACGAGTCTCCTCTGCATACACGCAGATCGAAGATGTCCTTCACCACCACACCCGGAGCATGTCCGGGGCTGTCCATCATAGATGACAATAGCTCGACAGCCGCCGATGTTGATGTACGATGGCACATGTTTCGTAAGCGCAATTCGCACCTGTCGGACACCATTGAGCACTGGATACGTGCTAAAACTTGCCCAACGTTCGGCCGTATGACTGATAACTCTGCCATATGGCTGGAGCGATTCAGTGACCTAGGATTCTGGTACCTCGAAAGGCAGCTCGAAGACTCGAATCGAAAGCACGCCCAGGCCCGAATGAGCGACTAATACTTCGCCAATATGACCATCGGAGTGTCGGAACTGGAATCCTCGTTTGGCGGCTTCAATGATCTTATCGCATGCTGCGTCGTCAATCATCTTTACGTAAAGAGTGCTGCTCACGATCGATAAATGAATTCCAATAACCTCCGTGTAATTAAGTTGCACTTCGTCCCTCAAGAAACGTTCGATTTCGAATGCCTTCGGTCGTGCATACTCGTTACAGAACGTGAACTGTATCGTGGTTTTTCGGAAATTGTGCGCCATTGCGTTCGATTCAAACAGTAACACACGCGAGTGACGGCGGTGTAAACATCGCTTCTTCCGCGAACGTTCGCAGCCGGGACGTAAACAAGTCCGAGCTGCTCCGCGGCTAAAGGCGGACTGGCCTGGAATCATCGACGCTACTCACTATGCTATAGTGGCAACAATTTGTTAATTTTCCTGTTATAAGGTCTTGCCACTTGCTAGAAGCTTTAATCATAGCTATGATACTAACTGAAATTTAATTATAACAAATTGTACCAAGAACAAAGTGTTTTTGTGGATCCTCAGTGTGTCGCTACCTTCAAACGATATACTCTCATAATACGCAAGTTACAATAATTCTTTTGCCACGAATATGATGTCTCTCATTATTTTATTGCAGCGAGTCACGCAATTTACAACAGGTTTTCGAAATGATTCTCAATTTACTGGTGGTCAGAGACGACATACAGGGTGTTACAAAAAGGTACGACCAAACTTTCAGGAAACACTCCTCACACACAAAGAAAGAAAATATGTTACGTGGTCATGTGTCCGGAAACGCTTACTTTCCATGTTAGAGCTCATTTTATTACTTCTCTTCAAATCACATTAATCATGGAATGGAAACACACAGCAACAGAACGTACCAGCGTGACTTCACTTTGTTACAGGAAATGTTCAAAATGTCCTCCGTTAGCGAGGATACATGCATCCACCCTCCGTCGCATGGAATCCCTGATGCGCTTATGCAGCCCTGGAGAATGGCGTATTGTATCACAGCCGTCCACAATACGAGCACGAAGAGTCTCTACGTTTGGTACCGGGGTTGCGTAGACAAGAGCTTTCAAATGCCCCCATAAATGAAAGTCAAGAGGGTTGAGGTCAGGAGAGCGTGGAGGCCACGGAATTGGTCCGCCTCTACCAATCCATCGGTCGCCGAATCTGTTGTCGAGAAGCGTACGAACACTTCGACTGAAATGTGCAGGAGCTCCATCGTGCATGAACCACATGTTGTGTCGTACTTGTAAAGGCACATGTTCTAGCAGCACAGGTAGAGTATCCCGTATGAAACCATGATAACGTGCTCCATTGAGCGTAGGTGGAAGAACATGGGGCCCAATCAAGACATCACCAACAATGCCTGCCCAAACGTTCACAGAAAATCTGTGTTGATGACGTGATTGCACAATTGCGTGCGGATTCTCGTCAGCCCACACATGTCGATTGCGAAAATTTGCAATTTGATCACGTTGAATCGAGGAAGTACAGTACATACTGACGAAACTAAAATGAGCTCTAACATGGAAATTAAGCGATTCCGGACACACGTCCACATAACATCTTTTCTTTATTTGTGTGTGAGGAATGTTCCCTGAAAGTTTGGCCGTACCTTTTTGTAACACCCTGTATATAGGTGTAAGATTGGAATGAACGCCAATATGGCACCTCACAACTCTCTACTGAAGGGAGACGGCGTGCGTGTGACGTAAGTGCCGTTGTGCAGTCTCATTGGTCAACGCTCTGCACGTTCGGAAAGACTCCCGAACGTGCTATTCCACGCTATGACGTCAGAAACTCGGCACGCTCAACGCTCAACGTTCGGATGCACGGTCCGTGTGCCGACGGCTTAAGCTTACACACTACTTAACCTAAATTATCAGAAGAACAAACACACACACCCATGCCCGAGGGAGGACTCGAACCTCCGCCTGCACCAGCCGCACAGTCCATAACTGCAGCGCCTGAGACCGCTCGGCTAATCCCGCGCGGCCCAGTTTTAAAAAATCGGACTGAACTAGACCCGTTTGTGGTTACTGCGGCGGGTCCGAAAGAGAAGTTAGAGGTAGAATTTGACAGAATGCATCGGACGACAGGGTGCGCGTGAACATGTCATAAAAGCTCTAAAGTTACTCGCCTTCTGCCCTCTAAAGATATGCAGGCTGTTTCCATAGGAGAATGGAAAAATGTAACCTGACATAGAGAATGCTGAACTGAACAGTTTGAGCTAGGGAAGCCAGCTTAAGGAGATATGGAAGTCAGCTTGTCTACACGTACAAGCTTACACGTACTGTGCTGTTTATTTACACTACTGGCAATTAAAATTGCTACACCATGAAGAAATGCATATTGGACAAATATATTATACTAGAACTGACATGTGATTACATTTTCACGCAATTTGGGTGCACACATCCCGAAAAATCAGTACCCAGAACAACCACCTCTGGCCGTAATAACGGCGTTGATACGCCTGGGCATTGAGTCAAACAGAGCTTGGATGGCGTGTACAGGTACAGCTGCTCATGCAGCTTCAATACGATACCAAAGTTTATCAAGAGTAGTGACTGGCGTATTGTGACGAGCCAGTTGCTCGACCATCATTGACCAGACGTTTTAAATTGGTGAGAGATCTGGAGAATGTGCTGGCCAGGGCACCAATCGAACGTTTTGTGTATCCAGAAAGGCCCGTACAGGCCCTGCAACATGCTGTCGTGCATTATCCTGCTGAAATGTAGGGTTTCGCAGGGATCGAATGAAGGGTAGAGCCACGGGTCGTAATACATCTGAAATATAGCGTCCACTGCCGTCAATGCGAACAAGAGGTGACAGAGAAGTGTAACCAATGGCACCCCATACCATCACGCCGGGTAATATGCCAGTATGGCGATGACGAATACACGCTTCCAATGTGCGTTCACCGCGATGTCGCCAAAGACGGATGCTACCATCATGATGCTGTAAACAGAACCTGGATTCATCCGAAAAATGACTTTTTGCCTTTCGTGCACCCAGGTTTGTTGTTGAGTACACCATCGCAGGTGCTCCTGTCTGTGTTGCAGCGTCAAGGGTAAACGCAGCCATGGTCTCCGAGCTGATAGTCCCTGCTGTTGCAAACGTCGTCGAACTGTTCGTGCAGATGGTTGTTGTCTTGCAAACGTCCCCATCTGTTGACTCAGGGATCGAGACGTGGCTGCACGATCCGTTACAGCCATGCGGATAAGATGCCTCTCATCTCGACTGCTAGTGATAAGAGGCCGTTGGGATCCAGCATGGCGTTTCGTATTACCCTCCGGATCCCACCGATTCCATATTCTGCTAACAGTCATTGGATCTCAACCAACGCTGGCAGCAATGTCGCGATATGATAACCGCAATCGCGATTGGCTACAATCCGACCTTTATCAAAGTCGGAAATGTGATGGTACGCATTTCTTCTACTTACACGAGGCATCACAACAACGTTTCACCAGGCAACGTCGGTCAACTGCTGTTTGTGTATGAGAAATCGGTTGGAAACTTTCCTCATGTCAGGACGTTGTAGGTGTCGCCACCGGCGCCAACCTTGTGTGAATGCTCTGAAAAGCTAATCATTTGCATATCACAGTATCTTCTTCCTGTCGGTTAAATTTTGCATCTGTAGCACGTCATCTTCGTGGTGTAGCAATTTTAATGGTCGGTAGTGTACATGTACATCCTTAATTTCCTGCAAGGAAACAAGGAAGCCGAGCCTACATATCTTCTACCTGGGCGTCTGACTGGCCACCTGTAATTGAGGTTCGTGCGGAAGTGTTCTGTGTGAGTTGTGGAGAACGTACCTTTGGCTGTTATTTAGGGGATGGGGATACAACGTGACGGTGCACTGCCTCACTTCATTGTCGATGTCCGCAACCATCTCAATGCTGGATTGGACGGGGAAGTTCCATTGCACGGCCTGCGAGGTCACCTGACCTGAATCTCCTTGATAATTTTCCTATGGGGATATCTAACTTCACCTGTGTCTGAGACCCCAGTGGAAGCGGAGATGGAACTAGTTGCCAGAATCATAACTGCCTGTGATATGATTCGAAACGCACCGGAGATATTTGTCAGAATCTCGTTCGCCAATGTCGTGCTTGTATTGAGGCTGATCGTCGTTCATGAGGTAAAACTGCGGCGACAAGCGTGGCGTTTTAATTTATTAGCAGAGTTATTTTTGACTTTTTCATTACTCTACGTGCTTAACACGTTAATCGGACATTCAAAGCTGTTTTATGAATGGCTGTTGGATTCTGTAAATAATCGCCGGGTGACGGAGGGGGGGGGGGGGGGAGGAGGCTCTGGTTTAATTGTGTAATTCATCAAGATTTCCCGAAGAGGTGTTGTAACGTTGAATAGTCGGGTCTCTGCCGGCTACTCGCGTCTTTCTTCACGGTATATCGGCGCGTGACTCGCAGTCTTCTTCCGGTGCTGTCTCATACTGATGCTTGTGTTGTGCTAGGCGCTCCCTTTGCGGTCCGCGCCGCATCATGCGCTCTGTCCATGGTATGCGCCGACCAATAGCGGCAACTGTAGTGCCTTATTCTAGCCGTGGCGGTTCCGAATGCTGTGCGCGTACTTTGTGGTCGTTATCCGTTGTCAGACTTGCTGTAAGAAGTTCTGAATGACGTTCAAGTCGTGCTAGACAATATAACTTCCGACTGTCGTCATTTAAGCCCTCTTCTAGGACGTTCCAGTGGCGTGCAGTGTCAAGCGTTCTGGCCAAGGCCCGTGTCCCCCAGGAAGGGCTCCAGTATTATTTTCAGGCCGCTGATGTCCAAATTTTCTAAAATTTGTGGTAAGTTCCAATGGGACCAAACTGCTGAGGTTACCGGTCTCTAGGCTTGAGAGGTGGCATGAGCCTCCTCTCATATTTCTATCTTACGATTTTCCTCTCTAATTGCATGCAGTGAAAAGTCGCTATTCCTTCACACGCGGACTTCCCACACAGCGTCTCTCGTCACCCGGGTGGTCCAGTGACAGGCGGGCTCTCCTGATCTGGAAAGGGTTACGCCGACGGGTGTAAGGAAGTCGAGTGAATGCTTTGCAGACGCCGACATTGTCAAAAGACACGCCCGGAGGGGTCTGAAGTAGCGGCTGGGCTAGAGGTTCCGTTACTTCGCAGAAACTTAGCGAAAACACTTTCTGGCGGGCTACCAGCGAGGCGTAGGAATGACTTGTGTACCCAGGCAGTTGTGGCGGGAAAATTCCCGCGCTTTCTGCAAAATAGTAACTGTGATTGGCTTGCTCAGGGCATAGCTCTGTGACGTAGCAAAATCAGCGCAGAAATTGGCGCCAAGAATCTCCATTGGTGGAATGGTAGTGCTCCGGCAATAGAGTGGAATTTTCCGCCGGTTTTAGAGTTGCTGATTGGAACGTTTAACCACGGCCACTGTCGCGGGGGCGGGAATGTTGTGTGTTCGGCCTGTACGGGTGCTCTTGTGAGTTGTCGTCTCTCGCCTTTCGGTGGAAGTAGGTTACAAGACTGAGCTCTCGCTGCTCGGGTCAGCCTGCCTTCCGTGGGCTGCCTAATATACTTTTATTTAATTGTAACTGTTTGACGAAGTTGCTGAAGTTTCGACTTCAACGTAACTTTCCGTGTACAGTTGGCAATTGAGCGTTCTGTGTACAAGAGGCCTTTGTTGTCTGTCTTGAGTAGTTTTGGCTAATGTTGACTGTGTCGGAGTGACTGGGTGACTTCGCTTGTTAAAATCAATCACTGTACCGTCAGGGATTGTGTGGCGAGCTTTCTTCGTCTCCCTCAGAGGCGCATTTGTATTGCTAGGAAGTCTTTAGTCTGGAACAACCAGGCCAGGATAATTTGTGTCGGGCTATACTCGCGACGTTATCATCACCACGACGGGACGTCGAAGCAACCAACCATCGCCTCTGGTACGCCAAATCGTGTTCTTGCAGTTAAGAAGACAGATTGGTAATGTATGTCCGCAGCACTGGCAGACAGGGATTTTCCTAGGTGATAATCAGAGCTCAGCAGAGCGCGCCTGTTCGTCTTTCTCTAACTTTGTTCTGTCTTGGGTAGCAGCAATTAATGTTGGGTTGGCTATGTGTTTTCTCTTAAGATTTGAGTTGTAAGGAATTGGCTCCACATACCACTTCATCATAGTTTAGGCACAACTTCACATTCACAGCGTTTGTTTGAGTATCCAATTTGAGCTAATTTGATGTATTGTAAATGTTTCATGTGTTTTTGTTTATTATTTTGTGTTTAGTCTTAATAAATCATATTGTTATTTTGGACAGAACTTTCATTCTGTTAATCGGTAGAGCAACCCTATCATTCCTCACTATGTTAATGAAACCTTCGTTTATTTAACTTATTTATCAAATTAAATTATTGCAGGTGCCAAACTCTCTTCTACTCCGCTGGCGGGGTTGATTAGAGTCAGTTCGCGTTTTTTTTTTTTTAATCCTTGTGCAACAGCAAAAGTCGGAGTTAGAATAGGGGGGGCTTAGAGCATCATTTACGTATGTAGATTCTAGAAGAATTTAGTGTTAAATACACTGCTAGCCCCGGCACCTCGCAGGCTTACACACTACGTAGTCTAACTTACGCTAAGAACAACACACATACCCATGCCCGAGAGGGGACTCGAACCTCCGTCGGGGGCATCCGCGCGAACCACGGCAAGGCGCCCTAGACAGTGGGGCGCTGGTTCAAACAGCCACTTGAGACTCGAGAGGACGTCCTCAGGTGTTGAGTCTGTTGTCTGAGGTACCATTTCCACTGCGGCCTTTTGTTACAAGTAATGAGCAGTTTTGTCTAACTCCATCTTTTCTTGTGTCTCTGGTGTGTCCCTGGGGTCTTGATGTTGGCTGTGTCCCGTCTTTAGAAGATCGAGTGCCTTGTTGCAGGTAGAGCTCAGCTGGAAGCTCAGTTGGAACTCTGGTTCACCCAGCAAGAACTCTACCAGGTCCTGACGGAGATGGGACATCTACAATCTACCTGAAGAATTACATTAGAAGACTCCACCGGGAGGAGCTTCGGCAAAGGAAGGGGAGAATGCTCAGTCCTCTCTGTTTCCTGCTGAGATGCCGACGATGTGCTTCTAGTATTTGCTAAAATTGAACATCACGTCAATTCCATAGCGGCCAACTTGAGTCCTTCCTCGGGCATGGCAGTGTGTGTCGTCCTTAGTCTAAGTTAAGTTAGGTTACGTAGTGTGTAAGCTTAGGGACCGATGACCTCAGCGGTTGGGTCCCATAATACCTTACCACAACTTTCCAATTTCCAGTACGAGTTGATGTGACACTCCGAGAGAGCAAACTGGACCAGACTGGGACAGAGTTGATGGCATCTGTCGGTCCCTAGCGGAGTGCACGAGGAAGAAATGAGCGTCCTGTCAATAGCCAAGTTTGAGCGTCTTAACAACTAGGCTCAGCAGAACGAGGATGCTCGGACAGTTGTCAACCTGAGCGAGAAGGAATTCCACGCCACCACCTTGAATGTACTGAACAAGGATCTTAATTTCGCAGTTACACTACTGGCCATTAAAATTGCTACACCACGAAGATGACCTGCTACAGACGCGACATTTAACAGACAGGAAGAAGATGCTGTGATATGCAAATGATTAGCTTTTCAGAGCATTCACACAAGGTTGGTGCCGCTGGCGACACTTACAAAATGCTGACATGAGGAAAGTTTCCAACCGCTTTCTCATACACAAACAGCAGTTGACCGGCGTCGCCTGGTGAAACGTTGTTGTGATGCCTCGTGTAAGGAGGAGAAATGCGTACCATCACGTTTCCGACTTTGATAAAGGTCGGATTGCAGCCTATCGCGCTTGCGGTTTATCGTGTCACGACATTGCTGCTCGCGTTGGTCGAGATCCAATGACTGTTAGCAGAATATGGAGTCGGTGGGTTCAGGCGGGTAATACGGAACGCCGTGCTGGATCCCAACGGCCTCGTATGACTAGCAGTCGAGATGAGAGGCATCTTATCCGCATGGCTGTAACGGATCGTGCAGCCACGTCTCGATCCCTGAGTCAACAGATAGGGACGTTTGCAAGACAACAACCATCTGCACGAAGAGTTCAACGAGGTTTGCAGCAGCATGGAGTATCAGCTCGGAGATTATGGCTGCGGTTACCCTTCGCGCTGCTTCACAGACAGGAGCGCCTGCGATGGTGTACTCGACGACGAACATGAGTGCACGAATGGCAGAACAACATTTTTTCGGGTGCCATTGGTTACACGTCTCGGCCACCTCGTGTTCGCACTGACGGCACTTTGAACAGTATGTTACATTTCAGATGTGTTACGACCCGTGGCTCTACCCTTCATTCGATCCCTGCGAAACCCAACATTTCAGCAGAATAATGCGCGGCCGCATGTTGCAGGTCTTGTACGGGCCTTTATGGATACAGAAAATGTTCGACTGGTGCCCTGGCCAGCACATTCTCCAGATCTCTCATCATTTGAAAACGTCTGGTCATGGTGGCGGAGCAACTGGCTAGTCACAATACCCCAGTCACTACTCTTGATGAACTATGGTATCGTGTTGAAGCTACATGGTCAGCTGTACCTGTACACGCCATCCAAGCTCTGTTTGACTCAATGCCCAGGCGTATCAAGGCTGTTATTACGGCCAGAGGTGGTTGTTCTGGGTACTGATTTCTCAGGATCTATGCACCCAAATTGCGTGAAAATGTAATCACTCGTCACTTCTAGTATAATATATTTGTCCAATGAATACCCGTTGATCATATGCATTTCTTCTTGGTGTAGGAATTTTGATGGCCGGTAGTGTATCACCAGAAATGTTACCGTTGTGGACTTCGCCTGTGTAGTGGAGCAGGTTGCCCTGATACGTCCTGCCATTGAGGCTGAAAAAGTCGGACGAGAGACGAGTAGGGCGCTCACCATAGCCAAGCTGCCCAAATCAAACCCCTGGTGATGAGAGGCTGGCCCTCAAACAACTCCCGAAAGATTACAGCTTTGTGATGTTGCCAGCAGATGAGGAGAGTGCTACCCTCGCGCTAGAGAAGGCAGATTATGACAGTAAGGTGCGACGACTTCTGGGTGACCCAGCGTGCAGGCCAGGGGGAAGGGTCGCCACAGACAAGATGGATAAGAAGACCAGTGCTCTTCGAAACAAAACTGGCCTTCTGGAAAGGAAGCGGCTAAGGGAAAAAGCACCAGTAGCACCCAGACTTAACGGCCTCCCTAAGGTGCACAAGGAAGGAGTTTCTCTCCGTCCGATAGTCAGCAACACTGGCGCAGCAACCTACCTTACTGCTCAACACTTTAAGAAGATGCTCTCACCATATGTGGAGAAATGTGCCCACCACATTCAGAGGATTTACTGCAACGCCTCAGGCAGCTACAGATCATGGACACTGACATTATGGTCAGTTTCGACGTGGTCTCCCTGTTCACCCGCGTACCACTAAACGGTTCTCTTGAGCTGATTGGTGAAAAGTTCGACGGTGCTCTCCTGGACTTATTGAGGCACGCATTGACGTCGATATACTATATGCTACGACTGCCCTGTTTCCTTGTCACAGATTACTGAAAAAATACCAGAAGAAATGAAGAAGGTTGCATATTTCCCGTAAGTCAGCCAAAATCTGCCACAATCAGCAGAATCCTCCTCAAACATCCATCACCCGCCAAGGTTAAGGTTCCGCTAGGTAGTATGAAGGACAATGTGGGTCTGCGGGCTTTTACCACATACGAGGTGAATGTGGTATGGCATACATCTGCCAGACGGCTAGGATTTTTGACATCAGGTGCAAAGAACAACAAAGGCACACCAGTCTGAAATAGGCAACCAAGTCAGCGATTGCCGAGGATTGTATGAAGTGTTCTGCTCTACTTATGCATTTATTTGGAAGGGAATAAGTTTCACTGTCTGTCTCGCATTCCTACGTGATGTTGATAAACCTTAGGTTCATTGCCTGCGAACGACTACGCTTAGCCTTTACTACGTTTTCAGCTGTCTTCCTCTCGTAATGTGTCACCCGCTGCGACAGGGCAAGAGGGGATCCATTGTGTTCTGTAGAGGTCATGACTCCTCAACATCAGTCTTGGTGGCAGATATATTTTGCAGTGTCTGAGATGAACTAGCACCACCGCTCCAAATTTGGTGTTGACACTTCTCACGCTTAGGATTGGATGGTGCTGCCTCTTCGTCATCGCCGTTAGTCTTTCAGTGGGTGTTACGCTCCTTAAACACCTCAGATTCTGTAATATGCAAGCAGCAGAATCACTGCTTTCTTGTATTAAACAAGTATTTGATAAGCAAAATATATAGATTCTATTAGTAGCAGCATATAGCGAATGATGTACGTACATTATGCGTGTAAAATGAAGAAATGAATGGACAATGGTGGCGACTTCGATGTTGATGGCGGCTCTGGCAGTGCAATAACAATGACAAGCCACTCGTAGCGTCTTTCGGCTCTTATAGCACACGATAATACTAAGAAAGTTTCAATACGCAAAAAAAGAAAACATTCAAAATTAGTCTGCAAGTCCAGTCTTGTTGAAGCAGCATCATATTTCGGCTTCCGATGTTCACAAGGAACACGATCTCAGAGAAATGCGAACTCCGAGATACGCACTATCCAGGAAACTCAGCCTCTCATCTTCATGTCATATCTCTGCATTTAAAAACAACAGGAAACAGATATGCGTATTCAATGAACTCGGATGCCTTTCTCTCTGTGCTGTAAATGACCAGTCTATGTTCATATTTACGTTACCTGTACAAACAGAGGAAGGTGCGGCCTTCCATTTTTTCAGAGAGCAGCCGGGAGAAGCGTGGCTGTTCGCAATTGTTTTTCCTCTTCCAGCCATCAGAATCTACGCGTCGTGGGCTGTAGTTAATTACACTACTGGCCATTAAAATTGCTACACCAAGGAGAAATGCAGATGATAAACGGGTGTTCATTGCACAAATATATTATACTAGAACTGACATGTGATTACATTTTCACGCAATTTGGGTGCATAGATCCTGAGAAATCAGTACCCAGAACAACCACCTCTGGCTGTAATAACGGCCTTGATACGCCTGGGCATTGAGCCAAACAGAGCTTGGATGGCGTGTACAGGTACAGCTGCCCATGCAGCTTCAACACGATACCACAGTTCATCAAGAGTAGTGACTGGCGTATTGTGACGAGCCAGTTGCTCGGCCACCATTGACCAGACGTTTTCAGTTGGTGAGAGATCTGGAGAATGTGCTGTCCAGGGCAGCAGTCGAACATTTTCTGTATCCAGAAAGGCCCCTACAGCACCTGCAACATGCGGTCGTGCATTATCCTGCTGAAATGTAGGGTTTCGCAGGGATCGAATGAAGGGTAGAGCCATGGGTCGTAACACATCTGAAATGTAACGTCCACTGTTCAAAGTGCCGTCAATGCGAACAAGAGGTGACCGAGACGTGTAACCAAAGGCACCCCATACCATCACGCCGGGTGATACGCCAGTATGGCGATGACGAATACACGCTTCCAATGTGAGTTCACGGCGATGTGGCCAAACACGGATGCGACCATCATGATGCTGTAAACAGAACCTGGATTCATCCGAAAAAATAATGTTTTGCCATTCGTGCACGCAGGTTCGTCGTTGAGTATACCATCGCAGGCGCTCCTGTCTGTGATGCAGCGTCAAGGGTAATCGCAGCCATGGTCTCCGAGCTGATAGTCCATCCTGCTGCAAACCTCTTCGAACTGTTCGTGCAGATGGTTGTTGTCATGCAAACGTCCCGAACTGTTGACTCAGGTATCAAGACGTACCTACACGATCCGTTATAGCCATGCGGATAAGATGCCTGTCATCTCGACTGCTAGTGATACGAGGCCGTTGGGATCCAGCACGGCGTTCCGTATTACCCTCTTAAACCCACCTATTCCATATTCTGCTAACGGTCATTGGATCTCGACCAACGCGAGTAGCAATGTTGCCATACGATAAACTGCTATTGCGATAGGCTACAATCCGACCTTTATCAAAGTCGGAAACGTGATGGTACGCATTTCTCATCCCTACACGAGGCATCACAGCAACGTTTCACCAGGCGACGCCGGTCAACTGCTGTTTGTGTATGAGAAATCGGCTGGAAACTTTCCTCATGTCAGCAAGTTGCAGGTGTCGCCACCGGTGCCAACCTTGTGTGAATGCTCTGGAAAGCTAAGCATTTGCATATCACAGCATCCTCTTCCTGTCGGTTAAATTTCGCGTCTGTAGCACGTCATCTTCGTGGTGTAGCAATTTCAATGGCCAGTAGTGTATTTCTCCAGATCACATGTTTATCTCCACATTTGTTGTGTTACAGTTTTATTTTCCAGCTTTTCTTGCGGGAAAGACGCAATACTTCGTTATGGCATCTATCCGACAATGGCGTGATTTCATTACTAACTTTCCATGTTCGTTTTCGGTTAGTGTACGACTACGAATCGAGCCTTTAATCATTCAAGAAGAAGTCCGCGATTCTTTTTAATCAGTCATACACCGTTCAGCCAGAACATAATGACCACTGGCCTGCTGTCGATGTAAACTCATCCAGGCGATAGAAGTGTCACCTGACGAGGAATGACTGCTAGTCAGACACACGCACGGTGCATGTAGTATCAGAAAGTGTGCGGTCCGTGTGCAGAATGCGGAAGGCGCGAAGTCTATCTGCTCGTGCCGAGCCCGGGGCCTCGGCACGAGCATTTCGAAATCTGAACGATTTGTCGGGTGCTCGAGGAGTGTCTTCAACACGTGACGAAACCAGGGTGGAAACACGTCCAGACGTCGTGAGGTTGGGCAGCTACCCGTCATTACAGATGTCGGACGTCGTCGGCTGGGCAGACTGGGAGGACAGGCAGCGAACTGTGGCAGAACCAACGTCAGAATTTAGCGTTGTCTGAACACACAGTGCAATGAACGTTTCTAACGCTGTTCCTACGCAGCCGACGAGCCACGTATGTGCCAACGTCATCACCGTGACGCCGGCACCTGTGACTGAAATCGGCACTGGACGATGGCGCAGTGCCAGAGCGTTGCAGGACCGATGAATCTCGATACCTTCTCCATCATGCCGATGGGAGGGCGCGAATGCGTCGTCTTCCAGGGGAGCAGCTCCTTTGACACCTGTACTGTGGGTAGGGGACAAGCTGGCGGGGGCTCCAATATCCTCTGACAAGGCAACCTCCCCATCGCACCCCCCTCAGATTTAGTTATAAGTTGGCACAGTGCCAGAGCGTTGCAGGACCGATGAATCTCGATACCTTCTCCATCATGCCGATGGGAGGACGCGAATGCGTCGTCTTCCAGGGGAACAGCTCCTTTGACACCTGTACTGTGGGTAGGGGACAAGCTGGCGGGGGCTCCAATATCCTCTGACAAGGGAACCTCCCCATCGCACCCCCCTCAGATTTAGTTATAAGTTGGCACAGTGCCAGAGCGTTGCAGGAACGATGAATCTCGATACCTTCTGCATCATGCCGATGGGAGGGCGCGAATGCGTCGTCTTCCAGGGGGACAGCTCCTTTGACACCTATACTTTGGGTAGGGGACAAGCTGGCTGGGTCTCCAATATCCTCTGACAAGGGAACCTCCCCATCGCACCCCCCTCAGATTTAGTTATAAGTTGGCACAGTGGATAGGCCTTGAAAAACTGAACACAGATCAATCGAGAAAACGGGAAGAAGTTGTGTGGAACTATGAAAAAAATAAGCAAAATATACAAACTGAGTAGTCCATGCGCAACATAGGCAACATCAGGGACAAGTCTAAGCCCAGAAGCGCCGTGGTCCCGTGGTTAGCATGAGTAGCTATGGAGTGAGAGGTCCTTGGTTCAAGTCTTCCCTCGAGTGAAAAGATTAACATTTTATTTTCAGACAATTATCAAAGTTCAGGCACTCACACATAATCAACTTCGCTCTCCAAAATTCCAGGACATGTTCAGATTTGCTTGGACATATGCAGGATTTGTCGGTTACACAAGCAAAAATTTGAAAACTTTAAAAACCGTTAAAAACGTATGTTTTGACAGAGCACAGGGAAAACTGTGCGACTGTGAAACTGTTGCATTCATTTGTTGCAGTTTATGTGACACACTCTTATGTTTTTCCCCACTTTTTTGGGAGTGATTGTCACATGCACAAGAAAACCTAAATCGGGCAAGGTAAAACCCATTCGCCAAGTGTACAAGTTAGGTGGGTCGACAACATATTCCTGTCATGTAACGCACATGCCGTCACCAGTGTCGTATAGAATGTATCAGACGTGTTTTCCTGTGGAGGAATCGGTTGACCTATGACCTTACGATCAAATGTTTTCGATTCCCATTGGAGAGGCACCTCCTTTCGTCTACTAATAGCACGGTTTTGTGGTGCGGTCGCAAAACACAGACACTAAGCTTGCTACAGTGAACGTCAATGAACGAACAGACAGATCATAACTTTGCGAAAATAAAATTTTCACTCGAGGGAAGACTTGAACCAAGGGCCTCACGTTCCGCAGCTGCTCACGCTAACCACGGGACCACGGCGCTGCTGAGCTCAAAAAATCCATGATGTTGCCTATCTTGCGCATGGACTACTCACTTTGTATATTTTGCTTATTTTTTTCATAGTTCCACACAACTTCTTCCTGTTTTCTCGATTGATCTGTGTTCAGGTTTTCAAGGCCTATCCACTGTGCCAACTTAAAACTAAATCTGAGGGGGGTGCGATGGGGAGGTTCCCTTGTGAGGAACGCTGACATCCATGGGTCCAGTGGAGCTCGCGCAAGGCACCATCACGGCCAAAGAGTATCGTGCGCTGGTTGCAGACCACGTACACCCCTTCACAACTCTCATGTTTCCCGATGGCAGTAGCATATTTCAACAACATAATACGCCTTGTCACAAGGCCAGGAGTGTGATGGAGTGGTTCCAGGAACACAGTGGCGAGTTCCAGTTGATGCGCTGCCGCCCCGTACCCCCGCCAACTCGATCGATGTGACTATCCATGTGACTGAAAGTGGCGTTAGAGCTCGTCGCCCACGTCCCCTGGATTTACGGTAATTAAGTGACTTGTGTGTGCAGATGTGGTGACAACTCCTTCCAGCGACCTACATGGGCCTCATTGCTTCCATGCCAGAGCGCGTCGCTGCCGTTATCTGTGCCGAAGGTGGACGTACCGGGTATTAAGTACGTGGTCATAAAGTTCTGGCTGATGTGTGTACAGCAAGAGCAGTCATCAAATCGCTATATGTGAAGACATCGAAAAAGATATGATTGTCGGAAGGACAGACTCAGCATACAGGAAAGTCAAAACAACCTTTGGTGACATTAAAAGCAACGGTGGTAACATTAAGAGCGCAACGGGAATTCCACTGTTAAATGCAGAGGAGAGAGCAGATAGGTGGAAAGAATACATTGAAAGCCTCTATGAAGGTGAAGATTTGTCTGATGTGATAGAAGAAGAAACAGGAGTCGATTTAGAAGAGATAGGGGATCCAGTATTAGAATCGGAATTTAAAAGAGCTGTGGAGGGCTTACGGTCAAATAAGGCAGAAGGGATAGATAACATTCCACCAGAATTTCTAAAATCATTGGGGGAAGTGGCAACAAAACGACTATTCACGTTGGTGTGTAGAATATATGAGTCTGGCGACATACCATCTGACTTTCGGAAAAGCATCATCCACACAATTCCGAAGACGGCAAGAGCTGACAAGTGCGAGAATTATCGCACAATCAGCTTAACAGCTCATGCATCGAAGCTGCTTACAAGAATAATATACAGAAGAATGGAAAAGAAAATTGAGGATGCGCTAGGTGACGATCAGTTTGGCTTTAGGAAAAGTAAAGGGACGAGAGAGGCAATTCTGACGTTACGGCTAATAATGGAAGCAAGGCTAAAGAAAAATCAGGACACTTCCATGGGATTTGTCGACCTGGAAAAAGCGTTCGACAATATGAAATTGTGCAAGCTGTTCGAGATTCTGAAAAAAGTAGGGGTAAGCTATAGGGAGAGACGGTTCATATACAATATGTACAACAACCAAGAGGGAATAATAAGAGTGGACGACCAAGAACGAAGTGCTCGTATTAAGAAGGGTGTAAGACAAGGCTGTAGCCTTTCGCCCCTACTCTTCAATCTGTACATCGAGGAAGCAATGATGGAAATAAAAGAAAGGTTCAGGAGTGGAATTAAAATACAAGGTGAAAAGATATCAATGATACGATTCGCTGATGACATTGCTATCCTGAGTGACAATGAAGAAGAGTTAAATGATCTGCTGAACGGAATGAACAGTCTAATGAGTACACAGTATGGTTTGAGAGTAAATTGGAGAAAGACGAAGGTAATGAGAAATAGTAGAAATGAGAACAGCGAGAAACTTAACATCAGGATTGACGGTCACGAAGTCAATGAAGTTAAGGAATTCTGCTACCTAGGCAGTGAAATAACCAATGACGGACGGAGCAAGGAGGACATCAAAAGCAGACTCGCTATGGCAAAAAAGGCATTTCTGGCCAAGAGAAGTCTACTAATATCAAATACCGGCCTTAATTTGAGGAAGAAATTTCTGAGGATGTACGTCTGGAGTACAGCATCGTATGGTAGTGAAACATGGACTGTGGGAAAACCGGAACACAAGAGAATCGAAGCATTTGAGATGTGGTGCTATAGACGAATGTGGAAAATTAGGCGGACTGATAAGGTAAGGAATGAGGAGGTTCTACGCAGAATCGGAGAGGAATGGAATATGTGGAAAACACTGATAAGGAGAAGGGACAGGATGATAGGACATCTGCTAAGACATGAGGGAATGACTTCCATGGTACTAGAGGGAGCTGTAGAGGGCAAAAACTGTAGAGGTTGCTTTATGTGTTAAATGTACACCTTACCTTTCCTCATATGTTGTGCGTCAGAATCGTATTTTAGGTACAGTAACAGCATTTTTGCTGTAAGAACTTCGCTATCAAAAAATAGTTTTGACATGTGAAGTGCTACTATACATTTTCTGCAGTTCAACTGTGAGAAATAAACACTTCTCAGTTTGCGCACGCAGCGCAACACTGGCCGCGAGTCAGTTGTAGGAGTGACGTCAGATGCGGATTATGACGTCTTAGGCCGGGTAGTGGTGTCAGACACGGCTCGGCCCGGCTGCGTCAGGCCGCCTGGTCTAGTTTCCTTAGTGATCCCGCAGTCCGTGCACACAGTGTAAGTATTGATTTATTATTAGATATTCTGTTCAACAACAACCTAGCAGCCTGCTTATCCGCCTTAGAGTAATAATGAAAGGGAAACGATGCAGGTTCACGCTTCGCGATAACCACTTCGCTACCAATGGTAACTGCATGTAAGTGGCAGAGTGCAAGGCTTTCGATGGGTCCGTCGTTCAGTTTCGTCACATATCCAGTTTGTCCGGAACACTTCATGTCGACATCCGTGTTTTTTCATTTCTGCCAACGCCAGCGACCTAGAAATCGTAGTGTAGTGTAGTGCATGGTGCAGCTAAGTGTTGCAGTTTCCGTTGGTAGTGCCGAGCACCTATTACGTCAGCATTTTCCCTCGCACGTCTTCGCCCATCGTAAAGACCAATCTCCTCATTTAGATTTTTGTTCATCATTTTCAGCAACTGTAAGACTGGACGTGATGAAAGCTCAAAAAGTGGTAAGACTCACGCAGTGGAAGAAAAACTATTTTCTGCTACAGTTTCTAAAGGAGACTTTCCAATATTAAACGAGAATTGTGAAAGAGATGTAATGTAAAGTAAAAATATCGGCACTCGAAATTGCCATTTTGATATCGGTATATTGGAGGAAAATGTATCGCCAGTTTATATCGATATTTTCTGGAAAATATCGGTATATCGACATTTTACCAAGAACACTAGTTGTGGTGAAAGATGCGGGTCACCCCGTTTGAGGCAGTCATCTGGTCTGATTTCCATAGTGGGCTCGCAGTTCCCGCACTCAGTGTTGTCTTGTTGGTTCTCACACCAATGTCTGCCGGCATACGTGCAGTAGTGCCAACGCTCTGTGATTCAGACGCATTTGTCCTGTGACATCAGTCTTTTGAAAAGATGCGCTTCTATGGTGCACACTGAGTTAAAATACATAGCTGAATATGTAAGTAGGCTGTTTGGGTTTTTATGTTGATAACGCCACGTAGCGCTCTGTATGAAAATCACTGACTGTGCTGTGTGCAGTCTGCGGCTGGTTTGAATTGTTGGATTATTTGCTACTGTAGTGTTGGGCAGTTGGATGTGAACGTTATCAGCACAGTAATTCATAAATTTTTCTAAGGGGAGGTTTCAAATACACATACAATAGATGAAAACTTGGATTCGTTTCTTAACGATAGATGACAAGAGAGGGCCAATATGTACAATTACTCATTTTTAACTGAATTTTAGTCAATTGGAAAGCCGTGGATTTGATTTTTGCGTAGGAATAATGTATATTCAGACTCTTTGTTTGAATAATACATTGCTTATTAACAAAGTCAAAAGTTGTTAAATTCACGCGAATATCAACGTGTCCATAGTTTTATTTAGTTGTACTCTTATTGGCGGGTACATTCGAAAGTTCAATAATGTGCACTGCACAGACGTCCAGCGACAATCACATTTCACTTTTGGTGCGCCTGCAACGTAGCTCATACCTGACCGGTGGTCGCAGAAAATCGTGTATATACGATGTGAAATTTTCTCAGCGAACGTTGGAGTTGGAGACGCGTTTTGAGTGCCTGTGCAGTGGAATCCGCCGACACCTCTTTAGCAGCACACTCTCTTGGAGGAAAAGGCTTGGTTACTGCTTGTCCTACGCACACCACTAATATGTTTTTCACTATAATCAAACTTTAGGTACTCGAGTACTTGATTTCCTATTTGGTATGGGCTTATATGCCAACGGCCTTGCCGCAGTGGTAACACCGACTCCCGTCAAATCACCTACGTTAACTGCTGTCGGGCTGGGCTAGCACTTGGATGGGTGACCATCCGGTCTGCCGAGCGCTGTTGGCAAGCGGGGTGCACTCAGCCCGTGCGAGGCAAACTGAGGAACTACTTGATTGAGAAGTGCGGCTCCTGTCTCGTCGAGAGCGATGTGCTGACCACATGCCCCTCCGTATCCGCATCCAGTGACGCCTGTGGACTGAGGATGACACGGCGGCCGGTCGGTACCGTTGGGCCTTCTAAGGCCTGTTCGGACTGAGTTTAGTTTAGTTTAGTTTTATGGACTTTCATATTGTAACCTCCCAACAAATAAATTCCTAAACCTCCGAACAGTAAAAAATATAATTAGTTATATCATTCACATTCAGTGTAACCTCCCAACAAAATAATTTCCGTAACCTAGCAATAATACAATATGACTAATCTCTCAATAAAAATTGCCGCTCACTTACAACGTTTCAATAATGACTGTGAATTTAAACTGGTAAATATTGGACGTCAGCAGTGCTGCGTCATGGCCCTGAAAATTCATTCTGAATAAATTGAAAAATCTTACCTCAATTAGGTCGCCGGACAGCGCGTGTATATCTGCTCCTATAAGAAAATTTTCTGGCGCAGCTCAGTGCAATGCTGGCCGATAGATTTGTCTTATATAAAAGGAAACAACTGATTTTTCTTTTAAGTAATCGAGATGACCAAGGATTGGACAAATTAGTGAATTCTTTAAATTGAAATGAATGATTGTCAAAAGTTACCTTTTATGAGAAAGATTATTACTAAGAGATTTTTTTTTTGAAACATTTACATGGGACTTGATTTAACAATACTACAAATGCGCGAGGCTGCTTTTACCTTATACTACAACGCTCAGGCACCGCCATCGCTCCCCCACGACCGGCCCAGCCAACTCCACACACACGACTGCTAGCCACTACTTACTGCTACTAACACGCAGTTCCTACTGCAGTCAACACTGCTCTTTGGTCTGAGATTATCTAATAGCTTACATATCGCAGGCAGCGCGAGCAATCCATCGAAATTACATCTGCTCGAGTGCGCTAGCAACAAATTCCTTAATCATGGACCTCTTACAATATTTTCTGTCCAATTAATTTTATGTACTAAAATTGTTCCATTTACCAGTCACCTAAGCGAGGACTTGTACCAAATGTGCCAATGTTCAATTCACGTTGCACTGTGTTCATGAGTAATATGAGGTAGTATGGCCATTTCGGTGCCCTTTTTGTATAAATTGTTTTAAATTTCTTCGCAACTGTCACACAGTTTACCTCCGTGACAAATTTATTTTGTGATAGCCCTTTACTTGCATTTCAGTTCACTACGGATACTGAGTCAACGTTTCCCCTTTCAGTGAACAAATCGTCGTCTGCAAATGGCAATACGGAAAAGCAACTTTCAAATTTTTCTGTATTATTGCGATCATCTCCTAATTCCGGAGTTCCAAATGGTAGGATAATGAAGTCATTTCTATTATTTGTTACATTATGTTCATCCAGTTCCTCAAGAATTGCAGAAGGTAACGAATGGAAATCATCTATAGAATTTTCTGTTTGCGTATGTTTGAAATCCTGTGTTGTGATATTTTTTGTTGCCTCATAGAACTTTGAGATCATTTCATCACTACCTTCGTAGCAATTTCACTTTTAAACGTGCTCATTTCATGTGTAGTAGAGAAGAATATTAGTAATAAGAGTGGACATGTCAGAATTAGGGCTGGAAGTCTAAGCTTTAATTTCATTTCTGAATGTGTATATTTGAGTATTAAGAGTGGAGACCTCAGCTTTTAATAGGTTTTGAAACAATAATTGTGCTGTTTCGAGTTCACTAGAAGCTCGAGCAGGCGGGAATGCAAGGTCAGCTGAAGGTCAACCTACTGCTTTCGCGGTATATGGTATATTCATTGCTTGTTGAACATCTGGCTAAAATGTATCACCTTCAGTCTACATATTGATTTTACTCACAGTAGCATTAATACTTACAGGTTTAAGTTCATTTCTACCTCGCTACTTTCTGCATTTAAAGATGAGGTTCTAAAATTTGTTTCTGACTTTTTCATTTTTTACCAATCTTGACCATTGTAATGAAAGGCCGATGAATCATAATAAAGTGTTTTTGTGATAAACGCCATTAACTGACAAATGAAAATATTAACTCCGCTGCTGAATGACCACAATACTGACTGCATTGACTTCAACACGGGAATACGCCATTTTAATGAGATGCACCAAATCCGACCATCTTCGACCAGCAAACTGCGTACTGCAGTGTATGAAAGTATGCGACTAACTTATTCAGAAAAGTAATGAACTGCTGCGATGTAAAAATTAAAAAGCAAAAGATTGCAGCCTAGCACTCAATAAAGCGCAATAATGAATTTTCTCTTACCGTAAATTCATTCGGTCTGGTTCCGGATTGGTATTGGTTTCTTTACATATTTCCTTGCTTTCTTCATTTGTTGTTATTTCCGTCAGAGTACTCCCAACTTCAGATTTTCGTTCACTGTTGTTGTTACAATAAAATTCTGAGCCATCGCTCGACCATGAAACAAAGGCAGAGCAATAAAAACAGTTACAATAGGCATATAACAGGCGTTATTTAATCATTATAAGGGCGCGGTCGCCGGTGTGACTTCGACCAACTAAAATACTTCAAAATTTTACCACAATGAAATTTGTAATTATCTCAGATTGATTTTGGGAGAGGCGCGACAGAGGATGTGGAACGATTGAAATTTAGAAAATGTAAATTGCATATGACTGATTAAATAAAGGTTCGGGCTTCTTCTCTGAACGATTGCAGGGTCTGGTCGTACGATAAGCGAAACCGAACATTGTAAATTGATAATGAAATCACGTAAATAGTGGATCGGTGCCACATCGAATAGTTGTCTCTTCTCTCCACAAGAAAAACTGAAAACTGGAACTAGTAACACAATAACTATTGAGATAAACAAGTGGTGTGGGCTATTAACAAAGATACAGGATGTTGTTCATTCAAAGGCCCTAATGACTGGAAGAGGAAAGACAGGCTTCTCCTAGATGCTCTCTGAAAAAGCTGAAGGCCGCACCTTTCTTTATTTGTACAGATAACGCAAATATGAACGTCGGCTCCTTGGTCACAAATCTTTAGACAAAATTTTGCACAAGGATATTACCGATGCTGCACTGGTGAGCATTGTTGATACCCCTCACAGTCAAATGCCGCTCCGATGATTATGCACTCGCTGCTTTTGAGTTAACAATCATTACAGTTTTCCGAAGATTAGGAGGAAGTTTAATGCTAGTTCCATAAATACAGTTGCATAAATATATCTGTATAAGTCATCTAGATAATGGTGATGAGACAGATGTGGAAATATTGTGTGTAATTTTTGATGTTACGTGCATCATACACATTTGAGATGAAAAAGAAGTGAGAAACAGGGAGCAGATGATGAGCCACTGAATGTGTGTGTGTGTGTGTGTGTGTGTGTGTGTGTGCGCGCGTGTGTGTGTGTGTGTCTGTGTGTACGCACTTCAGAGCCAGTTTGAACTCGATGGCAATTCAATTGAAGCTTACCCAATTTTAGACTGGTGACATTTTCTGGCTTGTGACGACATGGGCCTTAGAGTCATGAAGTTTCTAACCCACTGCCTTTCTCAAGGTAATTTTTGATCCATACTGAGTACTGTGTTACTGCATTTTACAATTAGTAAAAAATCTATATATCTCTGTTCCACATTCCAGGAGGGGGTTGCATGGGGGGGGGGGGGGGGGGAGGGAGGGGAGCGGTGGCGAGCAAATGGAACAACAGTTACGCAAAGTGTGTCAGAGAATGTGCTTCACTAGTTGGTAGCTGGAGACAGAACATTGTTGTTACAGGTAGTCTGCGAAAACCAGTTCATAGATGTTGGACATGGATGAATCGTATATATGGATGGAATTAACGCCATCAGCGTCATTTAAGGCCTGAGGACGGCGTACTGAAGCACCGAAATTGGTAGCCACAGAATAAATATCATCGCAAGGATGTCTGTAGGTGTCGTTTTAATACAGGAAAAATTAAAAGTAGTGAAAATAACGAAAAAATGAGTTATTATGATCGAACGTGAAATTTTGTAAAAAAAAAGAAAAGGTAAAACTGAATAAGAATTTTTAATAAGTTAATTCCCCGTTTCTTCACTTAGGCGAGTATTAAACACCGATATTTTTTGTTGGTTATTTTTACTAATATCCAATATGATCTCTTCAATGGATGTGATTTTTTGTCAGATTTTTTCTATAATTTTGAGTATCAACCTAAGTTTATTGACATATGAATAAAAATACATCCTGAAAATAGTTTCTAGCTGTATTTCGTAACGCGTAGGATATGACATTTGTCCGGCCGGAGTGGCCGAGCGGTTTTAGGCGCTACAGTCTGGAACCGCGCGACCGCTACGGTCGCAGGTTAGAATCCTGCCTCTGGCATGGATGTGTGTGATGTCCTTAGGTTAGTTAGGTTTAAGTAGTTCTAAGTTCTAGGGGACTGATGACCTCAGAAGTTAAGTCCCATAGTGCTCAGAGCCATTTGAACCATTTGATATGACTTTTAAAGAGAATGCGTTCCGCCGATAGTGATGAGATACGTTTACTTTTCAAATATGGGGTAATCTTGTCTTTCAAAACATGTTGAATGGATAACTGCGAAACGTTTGACTGCGGTCAGATGAAGTTCTTAGGGCACAACACATTCTCAAACTCACCGAATTAACTATGTCGAAACGGCAATTTTAGAATCTTATTCTCTCTCGGACAAATTACTGCAAACGTTCATGATGATAGCACATATTACCCGAAAGATGTTGTTGTTGTTGTTGTGGTCTTCAGTCCTGAGACTGGTTTGATGCAGCTCTCCATGCAACTCTATCCTGTGCAAGCTTCTTCATCTCCCAGTACCTACTGCAACCTACATCCTTCTGAATCTGCTTAGTGTATTCATCTCTTGGTCTCCCCCTAAGATTTTTACCAATTGGTGATCCCTTGATGCCTCAGAACATGTCCTACCAACCGATCCCTTCTTCTGGTCAAGTTGTGCCACAAACTTCTCTTCTCCCCAATCCTATTCAATACTTCCTCATTAGTTATGTGATCTACCCATCTAATCTTCAGCATTCTTCTGTAGCACCACATTTCGAAAGCTTCTATTCTCTTCTTGTCCAAACTATTTACCGTCCATGTTTCACTTCCATACGTGGCTACACTCCATACAAATACTTTCAGAAATGACTTCCTGACACTTAAATCTATACTCGATGTTAACAAATTTCTCTTCTTCAGAAACGCTTTCCTTGCCATTGCCAGTCTACATTTTATATCCTCTCTACTTCGACCATCATCAGTTATTTTGTTCCCCAAGTAGCAAAACTCCTTTACTACTTTAAGTGTCTCATTTCCTAATCTAATAGCCTCAAAATCACCCGACTTAATTCGACTACATTCCGTTATCATTGTTTTGCTTTTGTTGATGTTCATCTTATATCCTCCCTCCAAGACACCATCCATTCCGTTCAACTGCTCTTGCAAGTCCTTTGCTGTCTCTGACAGAATTACAATGTCATCGGCGAACCTCAAAGTTTTTATTTCTTCTCCATGGATTTTAATACTTACTCCGAATTTTTCTTTTGTTTCCTTTACTGCTTGCTCAATATACAGATTGAATAACATTGGGGAGAGGTTACAACCCTGTCTTACTCCCTTCCCAACCACTGCTTCACTTTCATGTCCCTCGACTCTTATAACTGCCATCTGATTTCTGTACAAATTGTAAATAGCCTTTCGCTACAGTAAAGCTGCATGCCATTGCTTTCAGCCGTTCGCAGTACCAGCACAGCAAGGCCGTTTTGGTTATTGTTACAAGGCCAGATCAGTCAATCATCCAGGCTGTTGCCCTTGCAACTACTGAAAAGGCTGCTGCCCCTCTTCAGGAACCACACGTTTGTTTGGCCTCTCAACAGATACCCCTCCGTTGTGGTTGTACCTACGGTACGGCTATCTGTATCGCTGAGGCACACAGGCCTCCCCACCAACGGCAAGGTCCATGGTTCATTGGGGGGGGGGGGGGGAGTTTACAGTTAATAGTTGTTAAAGTCACAGTGCAGAACACATTGTAAAATTTTATGATATGGAAGTGAATAATAATTGTGTGTGTGGGGGGGGGGGGGGGGGGTCCGAAAGATGTTTGCGTGAAAAAAGTAATAAAGTAGCATGAGAAGATATCTTGCGTTATACACCTAATCTCTAATGTATTCTCCTTGTACGGCTGCAGTTGGGGAATAAAAAACAACAAAGGTGGCTGTGGAGAGCAGCAGCGGCTCGTGAGTAAACATCTGGGTGTCCACAAATTCACATCTGGGTGTTCACAATTCACAGATACTCGGGGTAATGGAACACATCCACGTGATGACGTTGACAGAGGACAAATGTAAATGCACACCCGTTCATTCCGTCAACCATCGTCAGTTGAAGAGTTGTGTGAGTAGCACGTACACCAACGAAGAGAATGTAGAAATGCTACTCATCTGTGGGGAATGCAAGTTAGGAGAACAGTAATTGTAATACTGTTTTCTTATGTATGGGAACATTTAGTACAGTAGTTTAGTTTAGAGTAGGCATACAGTAAAGACTCTCCTTCCTACAAACTGCATCGACATAACGCTTCTTTTCTTGTAGTTGTTGTTGTTGTTGCTGCTGAAGGTAGGCGAAATGCTACGCAAGCAGCGGAACTGTACAGAGAGCTATATCCTTACAAGAACCCAACTTCATGACGGATGTTCTCTCGTCTTGTCACAAAGCTTCAGGAAACGGAAGTTTCAATCCACGACAATGTAATCGACGTAGCACTCGCACAGACGAAGCTGCCGAAGTTACTGTTCTCGCTTCCGTTACTATGAATCCACAAGTGAGCACACGACAGCTTGAACACAAGATTGGCATTCCTAAAACCAGTGTACACCGT
Source organism: Schistocerca piceifrons (assembly GCF_021461385.2). Lineage (NCBI taxonomy): Eukaryota > Metazoa > Arthropoda > Insecta > Orthoptera > Acrididae > Schistocerca > Schistocerca piceifrons. The sequence goes on from NC_060140.1 coordinate 111,063,851, forward strand.
ATTGTTACACGCCACCGGTTCCATCCTTACCATGTACACCTGCATCAAGAAATGCATGGGAATGATTCCCAGAATCGTGTACAGTTCTGCCAGTGGGCACAGCAGCAAATCCTCGCCAACCCGAACTTCTCCTCCAATGTTCTGATTACCGATGAATGATCCTCCTCAAACAAAGGACAGGTAAATACAAGGAACATGCATTATTGCTCCAGCGACAACCCACGATGGCTTAGACTGGTGGAACATCAGCGTCAATGGAGAGTTAACATCTGGTGTGGGATGCTTGGTACTACAATTATTGGCCCTTATTTCATCAACGGTAGGCTAAACGGCACAACGTATGCCAACTTCCTCAGACGAGTTCTTCCGCCTCTTATGGATGAAGTGCCGCTAAGAACCAGAATGCTTATGTGGTATCAACACGATGGCTGTCCAGCACATAATGCCTTCCGTGCATGTCGTGTTCTGAACCGAAGGTATCCTGCCAGATGGATTGGTCGAGGAGGAACAGTTACATAGCCTGCTAGGTCTCCTCGTTTAAATTCCCTGGACTTTTTTCTTTGGGGATGCATTAAAGTCGTTGAAACTTCCTGGCAGATTAAAACTGTGTGCCCGACCGAGACTCGAACTCGGGACCTTTGCCTTTCGCGGGCAAGTGCTCTACCAACTGAGCTACCGAAGCACGACTCACGGCCGGTACTCACAGCTTTACTTCTGCCAGTACCTCGTCTCCTACCTTCCAAACTTTACAGAAGCTCTCCTGCGAACCTAGCAGAACTAGCACTCCTGAAAGAAAGCATATTGCGGAAACATGGCTTAGCCACAGCCTTGGGGATGTTTCTAGAATGAGATTTTCACTCTGCAGCAGAGTGTGCGCTGATTCCTGGCAGATTAAAACTGTGTGCCCGACCGAGACTCGAACTCGGGACCTTTGCCTTTCGCGGGCAAGTGCTCTACCAGGAGAGCATCTGTAAAGTTTGGAAGGTAGGAGACGAGGTACTGGCAGAAGTAAAGCTGTGAGTACCGGCCGTGAGTCGTGCTTCGGTAGCTCAGTTGGTAGAGCACTTGCCCACGAAAGGCAAAGGTCCCGAGTTCGAGTCTCGGTCGGGCACACAGTTTTAATCTGCCAGGAAGTTTCATACCAGCGCACACTCCGCTGCAGAGTGAAAATCTCATTCTGGATTAAAGTCGTTGTCTATCACGATATTCCAACAGCTCCAGAGGACATGCAGGAACGTATCGGTCTTGCTTGTAATTCTCTTCAGCAGGCAACACTGGAAGCTGTAAGTCATTCTTTCATTCAACGAGTGCACCAGTGTATCGCTGTCCAGGGTCTGTACTTTGAGCACCTTTGAATCTTCTACTCTTGGGCAATGGTACAGGAGAGTCAAAGGTCATTTTGTGTTAACGTTTTTACTTGGTTTTCATTTTTTTTCTGATAATTCCAGCAAGTGGATGAGTTTGTGATTCCGGGCTCAAAGTTAATGTTGAGTTATGTAATTAATAACGTTGTGTTTCAGTGAATGGTACACTGTGATACATTTTTGAATAGGTCTTTAGGAGAGGAAATGAATTACCCAATAAAAAATACAGGGTGCCAGTTAAAGAAGTCATACCGTTGTCCATATCTTTGTAAAAAAAACAAAGCTACAACGAAGGCAATCATGCTGATTGATGTCCCCCTGACGACTAAAGAACATTTACTTGAAACATTTTGTAATTTGCATGTGGACAAACAGTTATTTAGGGTGGTCAAGTTAAATGGGACACCCTGTATAGTGAGTGAATTGGCATATCTGAGAAACGTGCCACCGTATATCGGGATTTAAGTCAAGCAAATGGGGATGACTGCTGCAGTGTGCTACCACCTGGTGGCATTGGCTTAAACTTGTAATTGAGAAGTAAAGGGAACAGTGGACGCTCTTTACCAAATCCTCGTGTGTTTGGTCTTTAGGGCAATTACGTCACTCCAGTTGCGCGTACGCAAAATCTTCTTAAAATTTGCACAAGTGAAGGTGTGCTAACGATCCTGATGCCAAGTTTCATCGAGTCTAGAGGAGCAACGTAGCATAGCGTGATAGATTTAGTGCCATGTCCGAGGGTTATTCGGAAAGTAAGGAACGATAGGTCGCGAAATGGAGACCACAGTGAAAATCCGATTAAGTTTTGCACAGATGTGTGGGGCAGTGTCTCTAGTATGCCCGTCGATCGCGTTGCGCAGTTCGTTTTAGTTCTGAACACACATGGAGCACATAAAGATACCTAGAACGATAGTGTCTCCCGCCAGGTACGAGGGCTTGGTGAGAAACTTCGCCTGAAGCTATGCAGCCAACATTACATAACTGTCGTGCGTTTTCTTCGTCAAGACAATTCTCAGCTGCATTCTGTAGGGGCAATGAGGATGCTCCTGCATCGTTTTCAATTGGAAATGTTTGATCACACACAATATAGCCTGTAATTGTCTCCCTCTGAGTTTCATCTCTGCTCACATGAACCGCTGGCTATGAAGACAACATTTTGGCACAGACACCGAGCTGTGGGCCAGCGTAGAGAATTGGCAGAAAGCACTGGCGGCTGCCTTCTATAACAAGGGTATCGGAAACTTGGTACAACGCTACGACAAACCTCTAAGTCGGATCGGCGACTATGGAAGATAAGTAGCTGCAAGTTGTAGCTAACTGTTGCAAATAAAACAGTTTTGATTTTAACTGTGGTTTCCATTTCGCGACCTATCGTTCCTTACTTTCCTAATAGCCCTCGTATTTCAGCGTATCGCATCTACAGGAGATAGGGAAAATAATGTGAACAGTGGTAGTAATGGGATGGTTGTACTTTACAGTCAACAACTCAGGTAAGGCACGTGTTGCGCTAGACTCTGCGTGTTCAGATCGGACTAGGCATCAGTGCAGGTTGTTTACGAGTAATGCACCCTTGTATTTGAATTCAGAGGCCGAGATAGACGAACAATGAAAGACCTGACGGAGTTCCAAAAATGGCAGATTGTGGGGGCCCGATTAGCTGGAGCAGCAGCAACCAAAACAGCCAAATTATTCAATGTTTCAAGAGCAACTGTTGCAACAGTCATGATAGCCTACACAAATAAATGGAAAGACATCACCGTGTAAACGTAATAATGGGCGCAAATCAAAACTAAATGACAGAGACCGTCGTACGCTAACACGAACTGTGTCGAAACAACACAAAACAACGGCGGCTAAAGTGAATGCAGAGCTCAATAGGCATCTTCGAGACCCCGTATCTACCGACACTGTCCACCTATGACTCCATAAAGCGATCATTCGTGGACGAGCTGCTATAACGAAACTATTAGTGACAAAACCAGAGCAAAGGAATGCAAAACATGGTGTCAGGAGCATAAATCCTGGACTGCTGATCAGTGGAAACATGTTATGTGGTCCGACGAGTTAACGTTTTCGTTATTTCCAAAATCGAGCCGGGTTTACGTCTGGAGAACGCCAAAGAAGCCTACATCCTGATTGATTGATACCAACAGTTAAGCATGGAGGTTGAAGTGTGATGGTGTGGGCAGCTATATCATGGTATTCTGCTGGTACGATCATTACTCTCAAAGGCCGCTTTACAGCCAACGATTATGTGGACATTTTAGGCGATCAGGTGCACCCCATGATCCAAATGTTGCTCCCCAACACTGATGCCATATTTCAGGACGATAATGCATCAAAAAAAAAATGGTTCAAATGGCTCTGAGCACTATGGGACTCAATTGCTGAGGTCATTAGTCCCCTAGAATTTAGAACTAGTTAAACTGAACTAACCTAAGGACATCACACACATCCATGCCCGAGGCAGGATTCGAACCTGCGACCGTAGCGGTCTCGCGGTTTCAGACTGCAGCGCCAGAACCGCGCGGCCACTTCGCCCGGCGATAATGCATCCATTCACACAACCAGGACAGTACAATCGTCGTACGAGGAGGATGCAACCAACTGCAGCGGCTTTCCTGGCCAGCACAGTCCCCGGACTTGAACATTATCGAACCCTTGTGAGCGGTATTGGAGCGCAGACTCCGGATCAGATTTCCCCTCCTCTCGTCACGACAGGAGTTAGAATAGGCTCTGATATAAGAGTGGCATAACATTCCACTGGGGACTATACAATCATTATATGCCAGTATTCCAAGAAGAATCGCAGCTGTATTATGGCAAATGGGGATCCAACCTTTTATTAATAAACCATTCCCAAGTAAGTACAGGTGTTCACATTCTGTCTACATCCACGTGATTACTCTGCTATTCACAATTAAGTGCCTCGCAGAGGGTTCAATGAACCACCTTCATGCTGTCTCTCTACCTTTCCACTCTCGAACGGCACGTGGGAAAAACGAGCACTTAAATTTTTCCGTGCGAACCCTGATTTCTCTTATTTTATCGTGATGATCATTTCTCCCTACGTAGGTGGGTGCCAACAGAACGTTTTCGCAATCGGAGGAGAAAACTGATGATTGAAATTTCATGAGAAGGTCCCGTCGCAACGAAAAACTGCCACTCAAATTCACATATCATGTCTGTGACACTGTCTCCACTATCTCGCGATAATGTAAAATGAGCTACCCTTCTTTGTATTTTTCGATGTCATCTGTCAGTCCCACCTGATGCGGATCCCACACCGCACAGCGGTACTCCAGAATAGGGAGGACAAGCGTAGTGTAAAACTTCCTGGCAGATTAAAACTGTGTGCCCGACCGAGACTCGAACTCGGGACCTTTGCCCTTCGCGGGCAAGTGCTCTACCAACTGAGCTACCGAAGCACGACTCACGCCCGGTACTCACAGCTTTACTTTTGCCAGTACCTCGTCTCCTACCTTCCAAACTTTACAGAAGCTCTCCTGCGAACCATGCAGAACTAGCATGGTTCGCAGGAGAGCTTCTGTAAAGTTTGGAAGGTAGGAGACGAGGTACTGCCAGAAGTAAAGCTGTGAGTACCGGCCGTGAGTCGTGCTTCGGTAGCTCAGTTGGTAGAGCACTTGCCCCCGAAAGGCAAAGGTCCCGAGTTCGAGTCTCGGTCGGGCACACAGTTTTAATCTGCCAGGAAGTTTCATATCAGCGCACACTCCGCTGCAGAGTGAAAATCTCATTCTGGAAGCGTAGTGTAAGCAGTCTCTTTGGTAGACCTGTTGCACCTTCTAAGTGTTCTGCCAGTGAATCGCAGTCTTTCGTTTGCTCTACCCACAATATTATCTATGTGATCGTTCGAATTTAGGTTATTTGTAGTTGTAATCCCTAAGTATTTAGCTGAATTTACAGCCCTCAGATTTGTTGACTTATCGCGTAATCGAAATTTAGCTGATTTCTTTTAGTACTCATGTGAATAACTTCGCACTTTTCTTTATTCAGGGTCAATTGCCACCTTTCGCACCATACAGATATCTTTTCTAAATCATTTTGCAAGTCATTTTGATCATCTGATGACTTTAAAAGACGGTAAATGACAGCATCATCCGCAAACAATCTAAGACGGCTACTCAGATTGTCTCCTATGTCGCTAATATACACTCCTGGAAATTGAAATAAGAACACCGTGAATTCATTGTCCCAGGAAGGGGAAACCTTATTGACACATTCCTGAGGTCAGATACATCACATGATCACACTGACAGAACCACAGGCACATAGACACAGGCAACAGAGCATGCACAATGTCGGCACTAGTACAGTGTATATCCACCTTTCGCAGCAATGCAGGCTGCTATTCTCCCATGGAGACGATCGTAGAGATGCTGGATGTAGTCCTGTGGAACGGCTTGCCATGCCATTTCCACCTGGCGCCTCAGTTGGACCAGCGTTCGTGCTGGACGTGCAGACCGCGTGAGACGACGCTTCATCCGGTCCCAAACATGCTCAATGGGGGACAGATCCGGAGATCTTGCTGGCCAGGGTAGTTGACTTACACCTTCTAGAGCACGTTGGGTGGCACGGGATACATGCGGACGTACATTGTCCTGTTGGAACAGCAAGTTCCCTTGCCGGTCTAGGAATGGTAGAACGATGGGTTCGATGACGGTTTGGATGTACCGTGCACTATTCAGTGTCCCCTCGACGATCACCAGTGGTGTACGGCCAGTGTAGGAGATCGCTCCCCACACCATGATGCCGGGTGTTGGCCCTGTGTGCCTCGGTCGTATGCAGTCCTGATTGTGGCGCTCACCTGCACGGCGCCAAACACGCATACGACCATCATTGGCACCAAGGCAGAAGCGACTCTCATCGCTGAAGACGACACGTCTCCATTCGTCCCTCCATTCACGCCTGTCGCGACACCACTGGAGGCGGGCTGCACGATGTTGGGGCGTGAGCGGAAGACGGCCTAACGGTGTGCGGGACCGTAGCCCAGCTTCATGGAGACGGTTGCGAATGGTCCTCGCCGATACCCCAGGAGCAACAGTGTCCCTAATTTGCTGGGAAGTGGCGGTGCGGTCCCCTACGGCACTGCGTAGGATCCTACGGTCTTGGCGTGCATCCGTGCGTCGCTGCGGTCCGGTCCCAGGTCGACGGGCACGTGCACCTTCCGCCGACCACTGGCGACAACATCGATGTACTGTGGAGACCTCACGCCCCACGTGTTGAGCAATTCGGCGGTACGTCCACCCGGCCTCCCGCATGTCCACTATACGCCCTCGCTCAAAGTCCGTCAACTGCACATACGGTTCACGTCCACGCTGTCGCGGCATGCTACCAGTGTTAAAGACTGCGATGGAGCTCCGTATGCCACGGCAAACTGGCTGACACTGACGGCGGCGGTGCACAAATGCTGCGCAGCTAGCGCCATTCGACGGCCAACACCGCGGTTCCTGGTGTGTCCGCTGTGCCGTGCGTGTGATCATTGCTTGTACAGCCCTCTCGCAGTGTCCGGAGCAAGTATGGTGGGTCTGACACACCGGTGTCAATGTGTTCTTTTTCCCATTTCCAGGAGTGTAGATCAGGAACAATAGAGGGCCTATAACACTTCCTTGGGGAACGCCGGCTATTATTCGATGACTTTCCGTCTATTACGGCCAACTGTGACTTTTCTGACGGGAAATCACGAATCCAGTCGCACAATTGAGACGATACTCCGTAGGCACGCAGTTTGATTAGAAGACGCTTGTGAGGAACATATAAAGGCACATTTGCATGCCGAGCGTGAGTTTCCGCGGAAACGCGAAATACTAATTAAATAAATGATCAGTGACAAATAAATAAAGCCTATGGCACACAACTGCAGCGCTGTGTCGCTGATAAAACAAAAGCACAATTACGTTACTCTTATGTTTGATTAAGAAAGGGAGAGCTCTGGTTGAAGTGGTGCGAGAAGCACGTATTTTATTTGATTGTCTGGCACACCGCCATATTTCGTGTTATAGAAGAATACTGCGAGTTGCAACCACACTAGGCACTCGATTCTGTAAAGAATTTATATTTATAAAAGTAAGTAGGATTATGAACTGTTGGTTATTCATTGAATATATCTGATTTAACTAACTGTGTAACTTTTTTATGTTTAGTAGACAATCACCTCTGTACGACGTATTGGCATGGCTGGCAAATTATTGTAATATTGAGATTTAGATTATGAGTCCGCACCTACCGCAGCAGTCTTTGGAAACGATTTAATTACGAAGTCCGATTATTCAGTTTTATTTCACGGTCAACTGCGAGTAACATTGCCTTTACGAAAAAGCCATTGTCAAGCGTCTGATAACGAATAATTAAACGTCCACGTTCCAGATAAGCAAATACAATTGCAATCACAATCACCATCATACAGATAGAATAATTAACATATTCAAAATAGCATTTTTTTTATTTATTTTATTTATTTTATATTGGCGACCGTGACAGGACTTGTTATTTTGTCATTTGTTACATTGTTCTCTTTGTTTCATGTAAAAAATCAACTTTCTGGACCTGGACGTCAATGTATGAGAGATAACAAAATCTGAAGATATTTTCCAATTCTGAAATTTTGCGGGAAGACGCAATGAAACTTCCAGCAAAATAAGGTAAGACGCAGCATCTTTGCATTGGTAGGCTTGACCAGACGGTTAATTCAGTGTATTAGCTTTTCAGTAAATTCTGTAGTGTTTCTTTTCTGCATAACAGTTTCAGTGATAAATTTCATTCTCAGTACTTTTCCCTAAACAATAACGTATGCAACAATACCAATACACGAGTGTACAATATGGCCGACTTCTGTACGATATCATGTAACATGGCCAGCAGCCATTACCAATAATCTCAAATTCAGTTTATATTTTTAAATTAACAGACAGCCATTGTTGCTACGAGTGATTCATGCTCAACTACATTTTATTTTAAAATCAGTGTCAAAAATTTTCTTGAAACATATATCACGTGTGGCATGGTAATAACTAGAAAACAATACGCAAAAATGGAACAGCAAGGACGTACTATTCAGACGCAATCCGACTCGGACGTGAGACAAGTGTTAGAAAATGACTTTACGACAGCAACCGGTAGTCACGATTCATCAAACATTGACGCAAGTGTTGACGAAAATTTTGACGATAGGCCGTCCACTACAAAAATTTCAAAATCTCAATCAGAGCCCATGTTAATGCATGACGTCACGTCTAATGACGCGGCGGGGGCAGAGACCTTGCAAACGGTAAACATTGCCGACATGTTACAAATGCTAATGAAACAAAACGCCGAAAACATGGCAACCTTAAAGGCACAATTAGAGACACAGAATGAACAGTTAAAAACACAAAATGACGAAATCAAATCTGATCTCATAGCAATCAAGATAGGTAATGACACTTTATGTAAGCGTGTGGAACTTATAGACGCCACACTGACCAAACAGATGACCGAACTCAGTACTAAATTTTCCCAGCTTAATACGAGACAAGAAAAGACTACAACTGACGTAGCACTTTTACAGACACAAGTAAAAAACCTTAATGTCACGTGTGAAGTTCTTACTGAACAAATTCAAACATATCCTTCAGTACATGACAATCTTGAAAAACGAATTACTGACGTACAGAATAAATTTGACAATGTTGAACAACACCTGACTGACATCTTACAATCAGATGCCACAGCTCATTTTCAAAATATTAATAAAGAATTTCATGATTGGGTTGAGAACAAAGACAAACATTTTGATAGATGCTTACGTGAAAATTTACCAACAATTGTGCACGACTCCGTAGCGCAATACATTACTAATAACAAACAGCTGATCAGTGACGCAGTACAATCCGTCACTGCACCCATGAGACAATTCACCGATCAACTACAGTCTGAATGTAACGAAAATATCAGTCAAAATGTACAGTTCAGAAACCAATATACATTCGAGTATGATACACACATTCCGCACACGACAAATACACAAGAACAAAACACACCACGACTACAACACATACCACGATGTGGAAACACAAACACAAGCTATTATCATGGTAAACCACAGCAACATTATCGTAATTACTCGCCAGCTGGACATAGCAGTAATTACAGTGGGACAAATCCATATCACAATGCGAAAGAAGATGAAAGCTTAATGAAACACAGGCAATTTCAGATTTTTATCCCAGAAAAACGAACCATTCATCCGGTGATTTTTCTTAAATCTTTTAGTAACGCATTTCCACGCACTTGGAGTGACCGGAAAAAGATTTCATATATTGTCGGTTACATCCAAGGCGATGCAGCTGTCTGGGCATACAGTCAAGCTGACGTATGTACCACGTACAGTGAGTTTGAGCGTGCTTTTCTGAACAAATTCTGGTCGCAATCCGTCCAGGAGCGACTCAGAAGACAAATTTTAGAACCTGAAACTTTTAACAGTAAAAATGGTAACTTACGCAGATATTTTGAAAAATACTTGAACATGGGACATTTTTTAGACGAACCAGTCGCAACGCGTGATATACTCCGAGCGTTGAAGGCCAAATTGCCTTTCAACATTAAGGAAAAACTTCTACATATCCCGGATGACGATTCAGATTATTTTTTAACAGCTTTAGATTCGGTTGACATGTTACTTGAAGATCAGCGCTTCGCGCGGCAAAACAGCAGCCACAATGTTTACACTAGTGGTATGCAAAACATGCAGGCTTGCCAACACAATTCTGGCGCGCCCACAGTTGGATACGCGGTACAACAAAAACAGCAAACTCACATGCCGTCTCAGTACGGAAATCAAAATCAACACGCGTATTCCAATACAAACAATAGTTACAACAGTAATAACATTTCATGCGGCAATCCATACAAAAGGCACCGCGGTAATAACTACAACGGTAACAACGGATACAAAGGTAATAACAAAAACACAAACAGAAATAGAAATAATAATAACTACGAGCCAAGACAGCATCAAGGTTGGACTCGTAACGATCAGTACTTTCATTCAAACTCTGCTTTACCACAGCAGCCACCAGGTCAAAATTGGAGCATACCTTACGACCGACAGGTAAGTTATAATGCGCAACAGCAACAACAACCGCAAAAGTTTGGAGATCATAATAGGCAATATCCGAATGTGAATATAATAGAAATGACACCTGATGGACAACCTCAATCTGTGTCAGTACCTAGTACAAATGCTAATCCAACAAACTAGAAACAGTCACTACTTTGCCCCAGGTCGTGGCTGAAGAATTCTTGGGGGGCGACTTCAATGTTAATCAGTTATTTGACACCACACTTGAACAACAGAATAATGATATGCCGAGTAATTCTAAACAAAAACTACCTGTTTTATTTATAAGATACAACCACAATAACAATATATCAGATGAACTTTTACAAGACAGTACACAATGTCGTTTAAACACAAATGAAATTGTTTTAGCATCTACTACTGGTGTAGTAGGTGGGATTCCAACTACTATTATCCTAGATACAGGTGCAGCTGTGAGCGTTTTGTCTTTTAATTTCTATAAAAAGATGTGTGAATTGGAACCTGTGCCTGAGTTTCCTGCCCAAAACTGTAAAATAACTACTGCACTAGGTAATAAGTCATGTAGGGTTACGAAGCAAGTTTTTGTAAACGTTAAAATAGGTAATGGAACCGTACAATGGCCATTCCTGGTTGTACAAGACCTTGTGACAAATTGCATATTAGGAATAGATATTATGAGCGAGAAGGACTGCATTATAGACTTCTCCAAGGGTAAATGTATTTTAAATGATAAAAGCAGTGTAATTATTATTGATTTGGACAGGAGAACTCTAAAGCATGACAAACACTGTACAGGGTATAAGGTTCAGTTAGTACTTGACAATGACATTCAAGACATGCAAACACACTCATCTGACACAGAGCTAATGGACTTGAAAACATTGCTTGATCATAAGATAAGTGAAGCTACAGCTCTCAGTGTACATGAACGTATAAAACTACAGGAAGTGTTATCCAAATATTTACAAGTTTTTACCAAACGATTAGGTGTTATCAACGCGTATGTGTACAAGATTGAAGTTAAGCCTCACAAGATCTTCTACCATAAGACATATAACGTACCGTTATCTCAACCACGAGGGAGCAGTAACTGCTGCGCAGAAGCAAACCCATTTCTGACGTTCTGCGCATGACGTCACTAAGGAACAGCTCTTGGCGCGCGCGAAGTGTACGTCTGAGCTTTGTGTTGCCGTGGTTCGTTCGTGTTGTGTTTCGTGCGTGTTGTCGTTTCCGTTTGGTTATCTTTGTGCAGTGAGTGTTTGTCCGAAGTATTAGAGTGTGTGGAAGCAAAGCCAGGTTGTGCTGTTGTTGGCTGTAACTCTCACAATCGCAATACAAAAGGGACTGAAATAGTGTTGCATTGTTTCCCACGTGATGAAAGTCTGCAAAAGGTTTGGCTTTCAAAATGCTTTAGGAAAGATCCTGTGAACGTAGGGATCGCTAGAATATGCTCTCGTCATTTCAAGGAAACGGATTATATCCGGGACTTACGTTCAGAGCTGTTAAATTTACCGCGGAAACTGATCCTTAAGAGTGATGCGTATCCGTCTTGCAATTTGCCTTGTGGTAGTAACGCCAGTGATAACACACCGATTGCAATAGAAGAAAGGAAAGAACGTTTTAACAAACGTGAAATTCGTAGAAGAAGCCTAGAGACTTTAAAGAAGCTCTCACCATTGAAGAGGAATGTTGACAAGTATACATTTACAGATGAAGTTCTTTGTAGCGATCCACATAAAGTCACTTTACAGAATTCTGTAGCGTCACTACAGAGGAGAAATGCTCATCTAAGGAACATGTGCATGAAATTGCGAGCACGTAATAAATATCTTAGAGGTCAGCTGTCCTCAATGAAACGACGTCTGCACGAAGAAGAATTTAATAAAAAGGAACTTGTGTCTCGTGAAACTAATGAAATACTGGGCAAAATATTTTCACCCAATCAAATTAGAAGCTTGTTGCATGGTTCAAAACGGGTTCGATGGGGCAGAGAGGACATTTGTAAGTCTATTACTTTACGTGCTCTGTCGCAGAAGAGTTACAATTTCCTCACAGAAAAACTCGGATATCCTCTACCTGCAGTGTCAACCTTGCGTTCTTGGATTAATCGCAATTTCAGTTGCCAACCAGGAATTTTGAAGGATGTTTTAGTGATGATGAAAATGCAGGCTGCAACACTGACTGACAGGGAACGTATTTGCGTTTTGTCATTTGATGAAATGAACATTGACAGTAGAATTTGTTACGATCAGCAAGATGACAGGATTCTTGGACCTCACAGTAATGTCCTTGTTGTCATGGTCCGAGGCTTGTTTGCAACGTGGAAGCAACCTATCTATTTCAATTTTGATGTTCAGATGACAGCAGCACTCTTGAACGAAGTAATTGTTTCCCTGGCCAGCATTTGCTACAATGTTGTGGCAGCAGTAGCAGACATGGGTGCAAAGAATAGTTCTGTCTGGAAGGAGCTTGGCATTACTCATGAAAATACTTGTTTTCCACACCCGTGTGATTCTCTGAGACGTGTGTGGGTGTTTGCTGACGTTCCCCATTTGCTCAAACTCTTAAGGAACCACTTGCTGGATCAAGGAATAATGTTGGAAAACAAGGCTGTGACAAAAACTGTGTTCGAAAAACTGTTAGTTCTGGACAGTGGCGAGATGAAAATATGTCTCAAGTTATCTCAGCAACACATTATAGTGAAGGGCAGAGAGCGACAGCGAGTACGCTTAGCAGCTCAGCTGCTATCAAATACAACTGCACAGGCGATTCGGTATTTGATGCCTGAAGAAGGACACGCCAGTGATTTCATACAGATGGTGGATGAGACTTTCGATGTACTTAATTCAAGGACAAAAGAAAGTAATAAATCACTAGCTTGTGGATTTGGTGTCAATTTTCAAGCCCAAGAACAGTGCCTACGTAAATTTTCGAAGTGTTGTGAGAAGATGCGTGTTGGCAACTCAAAACATCTTTTACCCTTCCAGAAAGGATTTTTGAAAACTGTTCGGTCACTTTTGGGTCTGTTCAGTGACTTAGCTGTTTATAATATTGAATATATTCTTACAGCAAGGTTAAATCAAGACTGCTTGGAGAACTTTTTTTCTCTTATAAGAGGCCTTGGACGTTTTTATGATCACCCATCGCCAGTCGAAGTAAAGAGCCGAATAAGACTGTTGTTGTTGGGAGCAAACGCTCATGATATTCCACTTTCAAATGCATTGTCTGTTGAGCCAGATGAAGAAGGAAGATTCGTGACTGCAACTGTTTTTGGCAATATCCTGCCTGATATGTCTGAGGCGTTGGCAATGGTTGAAGGAGAGAAGGAGATAGAAGATTTAGATTTTGGAGTAGGAGAATCCGATGTGCCTCCAATGTCACTGGCTTCTGATTGCAGCACTGAAGGATTTAAATATCTTGCTGGATATGTAGCTTATCGATGCAGACAGTATGACAGATCACTGGCCACACCCACTGGAGAGTTACTGACACTGCCTGAGGAGACATCGAGAGGATGGCTGGGCATGGTTTCTCGTGGGGGTTTGCTTGTGCCTTCAGAAACATGGCTCGAAACAATTAGCAGATTTGAGTTAATTTTTGCCCAGATCCATGGACACGACAGTTTGTCCAGGGAAACTGGTGTCATCAAGAACCTGTGTGCTATACTTACCGAGCGATTCCCCACTATTCACCCAGAAATCATTAAGATTTATGCTAGGACGAGAACCTTTATCCGACTGCGTTGGCTGTCTGCAAAGGACAAGTCGAAGAAAGCAGTTGCCGCTCAGCAACGGAAAGCAAGGAAGTGGTATTTGTCATCGCTTTAGAATGGAAATAAACATTATTTGTGAAAGTTAAATAATATATAAACTTAGTGATGGAAGTGAAGGTCCTCTGACTGTGTGTTTCACAACAAGCAAGGCTCTACACTGACAGTGTCAAGGATTGGCTTATTGTTTCCCACACTACATACCAACTTTGCTGAACGGCGGACTCGGTAAGTTAATGTACCACTATTTCCTGTAAATCGTATTTTGCAGCACTTTTTTTGATTCAATGCTCTTTTATATAAGTGAATTTTAACAACTAGGGCAAACATTATACAGCCACCTTGATAAAAATATAAGCCAAGGTTTGAGGTGTGAGAAAATTAAGAATGTGTGTATGCGTGTGCGTGTGTGTGTGTGTGTGTGTGTGTGTGTGTGTGTGTGTGTGTGTGTCAGTTCAGGTAGGTAATTCAAATGCTTCCTACTAATAAGGCAATTGCATAATTTCTTGAGTGAAAATGAAAGTGTTTTTGTAGACATGATGTAAACAGAATATAAATGAGCGTTACATAGAGCTTGTCTACAAGTTAACACTTTTCCCAGAGCCAAAGTTAGAAAATCGAATGCTCATTTCGAACGTTTACTTCGTAGAGAACTGCAAAACAGACTGTACTTTGCACTTATTTTTGTATAGTTTGATCTATAGACGCTTGATTTTATTAAAGTCAGCACTCAGCAGTGTCTGTTTAAAAGCTGGACAAGTTACAGAATATAGCAGTAACTTTCTAGAAATAGCAGAATAACAATTTACCTTTTATTATTTCTGTAGAAACTGAAACATTTCACAAATACTTCGCTTAAATGCGCGGACTGCGTCTTGTAGCGCTGTTCAGAGGCAGCGGCGGTTCCTTCGTGACGTCACAGCCTCAGCCAATGGCAGGACAGAACGCTTACTGCTCAACCTTATTTTTTTACGGACCTTGATCTCAACGACCTGCTGTGTGGCAAGAATTAAAACAAATGTTAGACTGGAAGGTCATTGAACCATCCACCTCACCTTATTGTAGTCCTCTACTTGTTGTCAAAAAATCAAATGGAAGCATTAGGTTAGTGTTAGACGCACGAGCTATTAATGAAATAATTTTACCGGTTCACACAAAACCCGAAAATTTAGAAGAGTAATTACAGAAATTTCTAGATGCAAAATATTTTTCCACAATAGATCTCGCTAATTCGTTTTGGCAGGTGGGTATCACTCCTGATTCTCGGAAATATACTGCATTTATGTTCGGGGGGCGAACCTATCAGTTTTGTGTTCTACCCTTCGGACTGAATGTCAGCTCTGGGGTATTCATTACAGCCCTGGATACCGTGCTTGGCGACGATTTAGTTGAGACAGTCACACACTATGTAGATGATATACTGATAGCTACACAATCTTGGAATGAACACGTTGACACTCTTCAAAGAATTTTAGAAAAATTTGCACAAGCTGGAGTCACAGCCAACATAAGAAAATCAAAATTTGGTTGCAGTGAGATAAAGTATTTAGGACATATCATTAATTCACAGGGCATACGTCCGGATCCCAGTAAATTAGATGCTATCAGAAACTTTCCTATCCCTCGAACTAAAAAGCAGTTAAAATCATTCCTTGGGCTATGTTCATTTTTCAGACGCTTTTTGCCACAACCACTTTTGAACAGTAAACATCTGCTAAATCTACTCAGAAAGAATCAAGTTTGGATCTGGTCGGAACAGTGCCAGAATGACTTTAATACAATTAAACATGCTTTAGTGAATGCTAACATATTGAGCCATCCAGATTTCAATTTAGATTTTTGTATGACTTGTGACGCTTCACGTACTGGCTTGTGCTGTTGCTTATTTCAAGTTGTAAAGAATAAAGAGGAGGAACAGATAAGAATTATTGGGTTTGCGAGTCGCACTCTAACTGAATGTGAGCGTACATACTCCACTACTGATGTAATGAATGTTGTGTCTAACCTATCATAATTTCAGATGACATCACAAAAAACATCGATAATATCCCAGCAAAACCGCTAAAGAGGATGTAAATATCTGCAATTCATGTAATCAAATGTGATACAATGTAATAACCTATAGCGATGTAAAGATGATGTAAACATGTTTATGTGCAACTATATTATGTTTATGCTAAGAAAATATGTGACGTGTGTATGTATAATTACTTATTTTTTTAACTGATGTATAGTGTAACTGTTACTATGTAAAAATTTGAACAAAACGAGTGCCAAAAAGACATTGCATAGTGAACCACTGTTCACGGACATTAACGAACATTACTAACTCTGCAACTACGCGGAAACCTATGTGAAAGAAACTGTTAATGTCATTCATTATGCAGCGTATCTATGTGAACGCGATGAACGATTTCCTTGATTAATAACTACGAACATTTAGGTGAGCTATATTCAGCAAAAAACTGAAAATGTGAAGTGCGTAATTGGTGTATCGTCTAGTGACATTACTACAGTACCCAACTTCAAGATGTTAACTGGATTAAATGGACACAAAGTGCCTGTCCAGAAAACAACACGATGGGTGGAAGAATTTTGGTTGGAACTTCAGGGAATGAAATGTTCTCGAAATGTGACAGACACTCTTACCTGGACTGTCCAAGGATCGACGCCAGCTATGTGCCGTCCGAGGTTCTGCAACCAAGCTTCCACGGAATGTAAAAAACGAACTGCACGTGGACCAATTACTCGACGGGTCACGTCTGATCTGTAATAAGCAATGCTTTTAGTCACAACGAACTGCATCACTACGACTATAATGGAAATGAGAAATGGACATGCTTATGTATTAATCACGTTGTTATACAACGATGTTACTGTGATCAAAAAACTTTACCACGACGATACTAACCTGTAAAAAATTATTGTGCAGCAGATGAATATGAACTGTAATAACGACACGATGTGTATAGGTCGATGCACCTGAAAAATACGGACATTTTTCTTTGAAGTATTTCAAAACAATACTATGTAACTAAGAACACTCAACAATCTAAGTTGTATTGTGTTATAACAAATATTGTAAATTTAAAACTGAGTTACCTGTCATAGAATGTAGTCTTCATATGTAATCTTGGTTGAATATTTTCTTTGTGCAACGACTGAAAAACGCGCGCACACGAACAATATGAACTGCAATACTGTGCCGCGTGATCTAACTGTACGATATAACGGCAGTCCCGAAGTTACACAGACGCTTCTGCGCATGCGCGCACTCTATCTGCCAACATAAGAACTTTTACGGCGCACCCGCGTCATTCAAATTTTGTATATAATGTGTATAATGTGTAATGTAAGTCATGTAAATAGTTGTAGATAACTTAGATTTTCTTGTGCCTTTAGGTGAATTGCTCGCCTGCAGGTGTGTCCTTTCGCCTCGCAATTCAGGGGGCAATATAAAGGCACATTTGCATGCCGAGCGTGAGTTTCCGCGGAAACGCGAAATACTAATTAAATAAATGATCAGTGACAAATAAATAAAGCCTATGGCACACAACTGCAGCGCTGTGTCGCTGATAAAACAAAAGCACAATTACGTTACTCTTATGTTTGATTAAGAAAGGGAGAGCTCTGGTTGAAGTGGTGCGAGAAGCACGTATTTTATTTTATTGTCTGGCACACCGCCATATTTCATGTTATAGAAGAATACTGCGAGTTGCAACCACACTAGGCACTCGATTCTGTAAAGAATTTATATTTATAAAAGTAAGTAGGATTATGAACTGTTGGTTATTCATTGAATATATCTGATTTAACTAACTGTGTAACTTTTTTATGTTTAGTAGACAATCACCTCTGTACGACGTATTGGCATGGCTGGCAAATTATTGTAATATTGAGATTTAGATTATGAGTCCGCACCTACCGCAGCAGTCTTTGGAAACGATTTAATTACGAAGTCCGATTATTCAGTTTTATTTCACGGTCAACTACGAATAACATTGCCTTTACGAAAAAGCCATTGTCAAGCGTCTGATAACGAATAATTAAACGTCCACGTTCCAGATAAGCAAATACAATTGCAATCACAATCACCATCATACAGATAGAATAATTAACATATTCAAAATAACATTTTTTTTGTTTTTTTTATTTATTTTATAAACAGTGTCGAAAGCCTTCTGGAAATCTAAAAATATGGAATCAATTTGACATCACCTGTCGATAGCACTTATTACTTCATGAGTATGAAGAGCTAGTTGTGTTTCAAATGATTCAAATGGCTCTGAGCACTATGGGACTTAACATCTATGGTCATCAGTCCCCTAGAACTTAGAACTACTTAAACCTAACTAACCTAAGGACAGCACACAACACCCAGCCATCACGAGGCAGAGAAAATCCCTGACCCCGCCGGGAATCGAACCCGGAAACCCGGGCGTGGGAAGCGAGAACGCTACCGCACGAGTTGTGTTTCACAGGAACGATATTTTCTGAATCCGTGCTGACTATATGTCAATAAATCGTTTTCTTCGAGGTACTTCATAATGTTCGAATACAGTATATGTTCTAAAACCCTACTGCAAATCGACTTTAGCGACATAGGCCTGTAATTAAGCAGATTATTCCTACTTCCCTTTTTGGGTATTGGTGTGACTTGAGCAGTTTTCCAGTCTTTAGGTACGGACCTTTGTGTGAGCGAGTGGTTCTATATACTTGATAAATATGGAGCTATTTTATCAGCATTCTCTGAGAGGAACCTGACTGGTATACAATCTGGACCGGAGGCCTTGCCTTTATTAGGTGCTTTGATCTGCTTTGTTACACCGAGGATATCTACTTCTATGTATGTCACCTTGGCAGTCGTTCTTGATTGGAATTCAGGAATATTTACTTCGTCTTCTTTGGTCAAGGAGTTTCGGAAAACCGTGTTTAATAACTCTGCTTTAGTGGTACTATCATCAGTGACTTCACCGTTGTTATCGTGCAGTGAAGGTATTGATTGCGTCTTGCCATTGGTGTGCTTTATGTATGACCAGAATCTCTTTGGGTTTTCTGCCAGATTTCGAGACAGAATTTCGTTGTGGAAATTGTTAAAAGCATCTCGCATTGAAGTACGCACCATATTTCGAGCTTCTGTAAAAGTTTGCCAATCTTGGGCCCATCCCCTGTACGTCATGTTTAATAGCATTCAAAGAAAAATAACCAATAAATCCGTAAGATGTCAAAAGTTAGGGTGTTTATGCGCTCTTGTGCTCTTCCACAACAGCCACTACTGGAGGGTATGTAATTAGTTTGCAATGATAAAGCTCCGAGTGCGACAGCAGCGTTGACGCTGCAGGCTGCAGGTGACGCAATGCCCTGGGCTGCGTCTCTCATTTTGGTGAGGGCGCGCTCCTTTCTGCCGCCGGATGGCAACAGCGAGTAACTCTGCGGAAGAATAACCGAGACAAAGGCTGAAAGGAAATGAAAAAGGGGAAGATACGAGGGTTCGGGGGTGTGGGGGTGGCGGCGGTACTGCTTATTTGTTAATGCCGTGCCGCGAACAATGGCGACGGCTGAGGAAGGAGGCGCGTTTTCTGGCTGAGGCGTCAAAGGCGGAGGCGGCTGGCGAGGCACCAGGCGACAAGCAATGCTGGCCGGGCTGCCCCGCCACGTGGGCGCGGCGCGGCCCCACGGCGGAGGACCGCCTTCTCCGTTCCCTTTGTCCTCACACGCGCTGACGCTGCCTCCGGGCACATACGCGCAAGTACAGATGTTTATCAACGTAATGGAAACACCTACGTTCCGGAAAGCGGCAGGGACGGACGATGTGTGACTCTGTTGTTTGATGTTTTTGTGTATAACAGTGGACACTTTAAATGTAACTTGCCAATGAGCCGGCAATAAGGAGGCTACTATTAAATGAATGGCAGGTCTGACGCTCTCAATACCATCAGCTAGAAGAGACAGCGGAATGAAATGGATTACCGGACTGCTGTCCTAACTGTAACTTCCACCCTCTGTCTACAGACAAATAATGTTGCTGACGTGATCTTCAGTCCGAACACTGGTTTGATGCTATCATGGTATAAGTGTATATTTTTATTTTTATAATTATATATTTTATGATTTTGGTTAGGGCGGCTTTAAATATTGTGAGTGAGACGTGCTTCTGTCCGTCTCGTTTAAACACGCGCCCTAGTTACGCCTTGGCTTCCCGCTGGCGGCGCCGTCTGTTCTCCTCGTCTCATGCCCCGCCCTCTAGGTCGGTGGAGTGGAGTGACTGAGTCATGAAGTGGGGCAGTACGACGTGCCCTTAGCGCTAGGATTTCACCCGGAACAAGTCCCGCCCACTCATCCCCCTCCACGCCTATCCAAAGTAGAAGGTCCTCCCCTAAACAGCCGCCAGTTCAGCAAACTGGAAGTTACATCAAAGTTGTTATCGTCACAGTCCAACACATGTTACACTGTGATGAAATTTAGTAATGATAAGAAATTTATGTCTTTCTAGATAGTAATATAATACGAATGTGTATTATTAAAGAAATAAAAATATTTATAGAGAATTGAAAGCATCGCCAGCAATGGAAAACAAAAAATAACGTGATGTTATTTAAAGGCAATAAGGACAAGTTTTCATTAACTAATTCACTTATTATAGTACGTTTATTTGAGGGAAACAGCAGAGCAAACATACAATGCGAAAACAATGGTTTTGAATCTCTCATGTCGGTAGTAAAGCCACGGATGCAGTCGACTAACTCTGTTGTCTAAAATCAACGTTATACAGAAATAAGTGAAAGTCGTTTTGTTTATGTAGACCCTCATAGTAGCTCACAAAATTAAAGAATATAAGAATGCCATGAAGTAGAACTGCCTAATGAAAGCAGTAAGATATTTGCTTATATAACATATTTCGTTAGTATTTGCAGGGGGTAATGGGTGAATTTTAACTTGTAAATTCTTCCAATGCCATACTTGCGCATTATAAACGAGGTTATAAGGAATTGTGGCGGTTCTGTGTGATTAGTGTCCTATATGCTGTTGCAAACGTCTCAGGACAATAATCTGTCGTTATTCTTTGTTCTGTCTATTTTTAACCAAAAGATAAATTAATTTCATGTCATTCAAACCATTTTTAAAAAATAATAATGATGATGTGTGTGTTTGTCACAGAGCAGTTATGAAGGAAATAAATGGTGCAGTGTTTCACGGCTGTAAAACGTCCTTCATGCTGTGCCAGCTCTTCTTCCACCCCTAAAACTTTTCAGCAAAACTATTCAGTGAATAACACGCAAAAACAGCCTGGATCGATATAGCAAGAACAAAGTAATTTTGATGCCCTCTAGAATTATAGTGAACACTGGTGCTTGTTTGGCGTATACTGTCTGAGTTCTAAAAATCGTGGTTCCTCTTTCTCCAAGCAAATTATTCTTTGAGGGTAGGTTTTTCCTGTATTAGCTTTGGGTGCTTTTTCTCACATAGAAGTATGTTTCTTCATAGGCTATTCATCTGAATACTGAGTTCTCGTATTTAAAGAATTCAGTGCTAAATTGTTTTCTCTTATTTTTGCTGTGGAAGTACCTGGCACAGCTGAGGCCAATTGTGCACGTTTTTTGTAACGTGTCTTTTAACTATGTGGCAAAATTTAGGACCTAGCAAGATATTAATTTAACATTCACTCCAAATGCAGCCAAACGCGGTAAACCACGTGGGTCAACTGAAACCAAGCCCAGGCGCCGAACAAAGACCGGGAAAACCGGGGGTGAGTGGGCGGGACTTGTTCCGGGTGAAATCCTGGCGCTAACGATTCCTGGCAGTACGCTATCGACTCCGGAAGTGCTTGTTGGTCTTCCTTGCGGTGGTTTGTGTGGTGTCGGCCGGCTCATTCCACCGTGAGGTTCTACGGCATACCGTGTCTGACTTGCAGAAGCCGTTAGCTCCGATTATGCTTGTTCTCGTCGGAAGAGAATTGAAATACGGAGCTGTGATGTTGCTGTTCCGGAGAATAGTGGGAGTCGCCGAGGACGGTTGCTCCGGGAATGTTTTGAGCACTGAGGGTGGCAGGTTTTCCTCCGGGACTGAAGTTGCGTGTATTTCGCTATTGCCGTTGTGCTTTCGACTTGCTATTGCCTAGTACGAGGTGCATTCAAGTTCTAAGGCCTCCGATTTTTTTTCTAATTAACTACTCACCCGAAATCGATGAAACTGGCGTCACTTCTCGACGTAATCGCCCTGCAGACGTACACATTTTTCACAATGCTGGCGCCATGATTCCATGGCAGCGGCGAAGGCTTCTTTAGGAGTCTGTTTTGACCACTGGAAAATCGCTGAGGCAATAGCAGCACGGCTGGTGAATGTGCGGCCACGGAGAGTGTCTTTCATTGTTGGAAAAAGCCAAAAGTCACTAGGAGCCAGGTCAGGTGAGTAGGGAGCATGAGGAATCACTTCAAAGTTGTAATCACGAAGAAACTGTTGCGTAGCGTTAGCTCGATGTGCGGGTGCGTTGTCTTGGTGAAACAGCACACGCGCAGCCCTTCCCGGACGTTTTTGTTGCAGTGCAGGAAGGAATTTGTTCTTCAAAACATTTTCGTAGGATGCACCTGTTACCGTAGTGCCCATTGGAACGCAATGGGTAAGGATTACGCCCTCGCCGTCCCAGAACATGTATACCATCATTTTTCAGCACTGGCAGTTACCCGAAATTTTTTTGGTGGCAGTGAATCTGTGTGCTGCCATTGAGCTGACTGGCGCTTTGTTTCTGGATTGAAAAATGGCATCCACGTCTCATCCATTGTCACAACCGACGAAAAGAAAGTCCCATTCATGCTGTCGTTGCACGTCAACATTGCTTGGCAACATGCCACACGGGTAGCCATGTGGTCATCCGTCAGCATTCGTGGCACCCACCTGGATGACACTTCTCGCATTTTCAGGTCGTCATGCAGGATTGTGTGCACAGAACCCACAGAAGTGCCAACTCTGGAGGCGATCTGTTCAACAGTCATTCGGCGATCCCCCAAAACAATTCTCTCCACTTTCTGGATCATGTCGTCTGACCGGCTTGTGCGAGCCCGAGGTTGTTTCGGTTTGTTGTCACACGATGTTCTGCCTTCATTAAACTGTCACACCCACGAACGCACTTTCGACACATCCATAACTCCATCACCACATGTCACCTTCAACTGTCGATGAATTTCAATTGGTTTCACACCACGCAAATTCAGAAAACGAATGATTGCATGCTGTTCAAGTAAGGAAAACGTCGCCATTTTAAGTATTTAAAACAGTTCTCATTCTCGCCACTGGCAGTAAAATTCCATCTGCCTTACGGTGCTGCCATCTCTGGGACGT